>NC_044566.1:44232473-44552116 GCF_007565055.1 Rhinopithecus roxellana | reverse complement strand
AGAAAGGTCAGCGCTGATTACAGTTCTTAATTATCGTCTTCTGAATAATCTGTGTGCCTGGTTCATAGCAAGCATTTAATAAGTGTCTATCAAATAAAGTCAAGCCTTGCATTTTACTTCTTGCACATTTTGTATAAATTCCTATTTAAACCCACAGGTATTAACAGAGTACCTGAGAGACTAGCAGTCTTCTATTAACATATTTATCTCTAGCCTCTTTCTCTTTTGAAAAAACAAAACAAAAACCTTACTACCCCTAAGGTTAGCTGTTTTTCCCCGCCTGTGGCCTCATCTGGATCCCCTCTTCCCCTTTTGAGGCTCACTGACACTTTTCTATTGAGTCTGTCAGATTTCCCTGCCCTCAAAACATGTCGTAAGATAGAATTAAGATAATGATGCAGACAAAAGATTTATTACTGTCTCCTCTTCTACTTTACATCATTTTTAGAAAGGTTAATCCTCTCCATTCATTTTCTCTCAAAACATTTTTTTTTGGCCAGCTATGGTGGCTCATGCCTGTAGTCCCAGCACTTTGGTAGGCCAAGGTGGGGAGGATCACTTGAGGGCAGGAGGAGTTCAAGACAGTTCAAGACTTGCCTGGGCAACACAGTGAGACTGTATCTCTACCAAAAAAAAAAAAAATTTCTTTTAAATTAGCATGGCATTATAGTGCATGCCTGTAGTCCCAGGTACTGGTGAGGATAAGTGGGAGATTGCTTGAGTCCAGCAGGTTGAGGCTGCAGTGAGCAGTCATCACGCCACGGCACTCTAGCCTGGGCTACAGAGCAAGAACTTGTCTCAAAAAAGAAAAAATTAATTGTGCCAAAAACATAATATAAAATTTATCCTTTTACCTCTAACAAATTTCTGAATCAGGAGGCCAGGTGCGGTGGCTCATGCCTGTAATCCCAGCAGTTGGGGAGGCTGAGGTGGGCGGATCACGAGGTCAGGAGATCGAGACCATCCTGGCTAACACGGTGAAACTCCGTCTCTACTAAAAATACAAAAAAAAAAAAAAAAAAAAAAAAAAATAACCAGGCCTGGTGGCGGGCACCTGTAGTCTCAGCTACTTGGGAAGCTGAGGTAGGAGAATGGCGTGAACCCAGGAGGCGGAGCTTGCAGTGAGCTGAGATTGCGCCACTGCACTCCAGCCTGGGCAACAGAACGAAACTCCGTCTCAAAAAAAAAAAAAAAAAAATTTCTGAAATCAGGAAAACAAGTCTGTTCACCCTCCATGGAAAATTAGAAAGCACAGAAAAGGTGCCCGTACTTTCACACCTATAAGGCAATGTCTAGTAAGAGTTGTATGCTCTTTTATTTCCCTTCATGTTCAAGTTGCATTAGGGAACTATACTTACAATACAGGGTAAGTTTTTGAGCATTAACTTTTGATTCTAAATATTGTTGTAATCTCCATATAACAAGCCTTTCTTGGTTAATTCAAAGGACAAAAATAAATAAATACGTTAAGTGTAACTAGAATTGTAAGAGAAAATAATAAAATACTGCTAAGCCCTTAAGCAACTATTCCTCTTAAGCACACTATTATCTTAAGTAAATGATGCAAAGAAAATATCAATTTTAAAGTTTCAGTTAATAACTTAAAAGGATCTAATATTCCTGTTCTCAAAGTAAATATAAATAGGAAACTTGCAGAAATCAAGTTTTTTTGTCTTTTTATTTAAAAACAAAGAGAAATTAATTAATTTAAAAACAAGCCACTTACCTGGTTTTCCTCTCCAACCTGTAACAACTTCTGGTTTCTTGAAATTGCCAGCATTTCTATAAGTTCCCTAAAAGAAAAACCAACAACAAAAACGCTTTCACAGCATGCTGAACACCCAGGGCGACTCCCTACAGTCCGCTATGACTGAACTTCAGCTCACCAAGACTCGGTTGTGCGGCTTACCAAACTTATTTATAAAATTTCCACTTAATACTATCATTATATAAATAGCTATCACCTAAATGCCAATGAAATATGATTGTAAATAGAGTTCTTTCTATAAAAACCCTAATGCTTGGAAAGACTCGATAGAGGCTTGCAAAGGACAGCTATAAAGGATGGACCAGGGAAAAGTCATAAAAACTAAGGGTCTGCCCCAAGACTGCTTGATGAGAGGCTAAGTTCTCATTTTGATTTGATCTAGAAATCAAACTACAAATTGCAGACAATGCATTATGAGTGATTTATACAAGAAAAACTCGTACATGAGGGATCTACAGGCCAAATCCAGGACATCTGCAGTTTTTGTAAATAACATTTTCCTAAGACAGTCTGCCCATTAATACACAAATAGTCTATGGCAGTTTTCCCAACACAGAGGCAGAGTTGAGCTGTTATAGCAGAGACTATATGGCCCACGAACCCAAAAGTATTTATTATCTGGTCTTTGCAGAAAAAGTTTTCTGACTCCTGTCTTACATAACATGATTAGTGAATGAACATATGTTTATATATTTTAAGGTAAAATAAAACAAGGGATGCGTGGACCATTTTTTAATGATCCTCCACTTTATTTGAATTTTTAAAATTAAAATCAACATCTATCAGGGACAGATGTTTTTATAGGGATAGATATATTTATGTATATTAAATAAATATCTAAGAGGGATCCTTACACATAATAAAATGATATTCTTTTAGGATGCTCATTTAATAAACATGACAATTTCCCTAAATGAAAATTAGCAACTGATGAGGAAAATAAGATTGGGAAAAATGTGTAGCAGCTAATGTTTACATATTAGTTTCGAACTTGTTGATAGATGGGACTTTTGAGAAATTATGCAGGGGGGGCAGTTTCACAACTATCTACCTGACACTGCTCTGATCAGACCGAGTGTTTGTACTTTCTCACTGGCTACCACGCTATTTTTACCTTCAAATTTCCACCCTCCTTCCAGCTAGCCTTATATTATTTTTCTGGATCATGTCAACTAGACCCAACCCTTCCCGCTACTACTTCCCCATACCATTATTTATGAAGTAATCAATAAATGAAAAAAATAGATACAAGAATGCAAAGTCTTCATTTATTCACTAATTCATCAAATACTTATTGAGTGCCTATTATGTGCCAGGCACTTTCTAGATACTCGAGGTATCAAAGGGAACAGTGGCACTTAAATTCTAATACAAGGACAAGAACTAAGAGAAGAAATAAAACTAAAGTGATAAGGGTTGGCAAGGAAATAAAGCTATGTTTTATTAGAGACTATTGGGGGAGTGGATTGGCTACTTTAACAGGGTGGTCAGAGAAGGTCTAGGATCCTAAGGGCACAGCTTTGACATAAGACACAGATTAAATCAGAGAAGTCAGCCAAGAGATCTGGGAGGAAAGAGTGCAGCAGAAGATACAGATAGTTCAGTGCCCCAAAGATGGATCTGAGGAGGTGTAGCCAGGGCTTGGTACAGTGGGGAGAGGAAAGCAAAGTGAGGATATAGCAGCCAGGAGGCTAGGGGTAAGATTACGTAGGGCCTTACAGTTATGGTAAAGATTAGTGTTTCATTCCATATTCAATGAAAAGCCACTGGATCATTTTAAACAGGGAAAAGGCATGACCTGATTTATACTTTTAAAAACTGCTGAGCGATTTGGTAAATAGACTGTAAGAGGGCCAGAACAGGTGGTTTTTGTAATGTTCCAGGCAAAAAATGACATTGGTTTTGACTAGGTCATAGCCTCCAGGACTTAGTAATGGTGATGGGAGAAACATAGACAGATTTCAGATATCTTTTGGAGGTAGAGCTATCAGGACTTGCTGATGGATCAACAGTGTATGAAAACAGCATGTTATGCAAACTTTTTCGTGTACACCACAAGTGAGACACAAACTGTTGAGAACCTCTAGTCTAAGTAAAAGCTGGTTTCAGGTGGGGCAAGGGTGGTGCTGACTGGAGTGGGGCTATGGTAGGAGATGTGGGACAAGCCTTCCTCTGTTCTTGCAAATCTGGGAGTGTGAGTCCACAGAAGGCTTTACAAGGCTTGCCTTAACAAAGGAGGTAGAAGTCTCTGGCACAGGAGTAGAGGGGAGGTAGAAGTCTCTAAGACTTAGTCATGTTCTGTAACAGTCCAGGACAAAGTAGAAACCTCTGTCCTCCCCATGTGTGAAAAAGAGGCCAAAGGAAGGCCCATACTCACTCTCTGGTTAAATATGTGGAAGTAAGAGCCCTGTCCTGCTACAAAGAAGGTGCATTTCTGGCATAGTGCATTAGAATCCAGCCACAATTCCCCATAGAAATAAAATTTCCATAGGTGTTACAGCCTACATTATTAGTGGTAATACACTTTTCAGGTAAACAGAATTAACAGGCTGGTGTGGAAACCTCAAGACTCCCATCAACATGGTTCTGTGGAACAATGAGTTTTGAGTTACAAACAGGTTAAGAAAAATGTTTAGACTACAACCTGTATTTCAATTTTTTAAGACTGTCTCCTTGCATTACATTTTACAAAGTAATAAATACCCTGAAAGGCTACATAATCAGGTTAATAGAAAAAAAAAAAAAGATCCTAAGTTATAAATCCACTATTTTTTAAAGCCAAGAGGCTCAACCTAAAAATATGTAAGGTACGTTCGTGAATTTTCTTTTCATTTCCATAAATGCAAGCCAGACACAAATTACATTCAGAGACTCACAAACTTCACAGATCACAGAATCAGTACACATAACTATGTCTGAGTGAGCACATAAGACTTTTCTGGAAGCCAGTCACACCACCAGAGCAGCTTCATTCTGTGAAGAAATTCCAATGATCCGCTCGCCTTGGCCTCCCAAAGTGTTGGGATTACAGGCGTGAGCCACCACACCCGGCCATAATACAGTTTATTTTAAACAGTGGATCAAACACATAAGCCATTTAATTTCTGGAGTCTATTTGTTTTAGGGTTTTCTTCCATCATTAAATATTGTGCTGACCTGGTAACTTGGTAGCAATTACTATGGCAAGGACTAAATTTACACCGAAGATACAGTGCTGATTATATCAGGTATGTTTTAAAATACAACAGATAAGATTTATTCTAAAGCTGTCAAAGAATGTTGGCTACAGAAAAAGTGACATTTGAGCTGGAATCTGAAGGATATATGAATCATTCACCAAATCGGGGGAAGACTGGGAATGGCAATGAAGATGTGGAAGTCCGACTAAAGAATTTGAACTTCACCTCACTGGACAACGCAAATCTACCAATGAGGTAGGTTTTATATCATTTTTCTGCAGAAAAGTAATATAACATGCCTTTTAAAACTGATCTTGGCCAATATAAAAGGATACAGTGCAGAAGCATGAGGCAATTAAAAATGTTTGGGAGGCTGCATTTAAGAGCAGTTATGAACAGCGAGGTAGGAATGAGAGGGCAAATGTGAGCAACATTTTAGGAGGTAGAACCAAGATAATTTACCATCCACGTCTATGTGAGGGAGTCAAGGAAGGCTTCAACTTGAAAGACTTATCATGAAAAGCGACAGAATATAAAGAATGACATTTAATTTCATCTCCTATCTCTGATACACAAATTGCAACTCCACCAAGCCAGGTTTTTTGCACTTGCTGTTCTACCTACCTGTGCTGCCTAGTGAGTCTGGCAAGCTCATGCTTCCCAAACAGCCCTTTCTTCAGAGGGCCTGCCCTGACTACAACCAGGAAAGGTGCCTAGCCCCTGTGCTCCAGTACCCCGCAGCGCAGCGCTCTAACAAAAACAGGCTTCAAGGCAGTTTACACATCTGTCTCTCTCTCGACAGCCGGCATTCAGCCTACCCTGCACTACTGTCTCCCTAGTGCTTCGCACCCAAGGGGCGTTCCATGAATGTTAAGTGGCTGGCTGTGGACGAAGGGACTCAGACCGCGCGAGTTCTTTTCATTGCTAAAATTCCGTCTAACGGGAAAAACAGCCGTCCAGAGTGCCGGAGGGCTGCGGACCCCATGTTCGTGACCCTCGTGCACCCGAAACTCCCGAGCTGGCCCTCCCCGCCGAACCCCAAGGACGAGCACAAACGCTGGCCCGGCCGGCTCCGGGGTCAGTGCCCCGGCCTAGCTCCAGCCCGGCTCTCAGGCTCGCAGCATTACCTAGACAGGACCTCCAAATCCTCAAGCGCAGACAGCAGCCGCTCTCGTGTGCTGTTACCACTTGCTACTCCCAAGCCACCTCCCAGCCTCTCTTTCTCCTTCTCACCACTCGAAGACGCAGCCATTTTCCTCACAGCCGCGCCGTCGGCGAACGTGCTGAGCGCGCTGACGCAGGGGCGTGGCGAAGAGGCGGGCTCCGAAGGCGGAAGAGTCACCCAGGAGAGGAACAAGAGGCCCGGGGAGAGTGCCCCCTTTGCGCCTGGAGGGGCGCAATGCGGGCACCGGCGCCATCTGCTGGGCCAGCGAGGGCTTTCGGGTGCAAACCCTGGGAGCGAGGGCTGAACTGAGAACGGGGGGGGGGGGGGGGGGGGGGGGGGGGGGGGTGGGGTGGGGTGGGGGGGTGGGGGGGTGGGGGGGAGGGGGGTGTGCAATGCAGTCTGAATCTCCTGGGCCTAATGTTTTGTTTTCTTTCTTCTCTTCTCTTCTCTTCTCTTCTTTCTCTTTTCTTTTCTTTTCTTTTTCTTTTCTTTTCTTTTCTTTCTTTTCTTTTCTTTTCTTCTTCCTTCCTGCCTTCCTTCCTGCCTTCCTTCCTTCCTGCCTTCCTTCCTGCCTTCCTGCCTTCCTTCTTTCTCTCTTTTCCTTTCTTTTTCTTTCTTTCTTTCTCTTTTCTTTCTTTCTTTTTTTCTTTCTTTCTTCCTTTCTTCCTTCCTTTCTTTTTCTTTTCTTTCTTCCTTTCTTCCTTTCTTTCTTTCTTCCTTTCTTTCTTCCTTTCTTCCTTCCCTCCCTCCCTCCCTCCTTCCTTCCTTCCCTCTCTCTTTCTCTCTTTCTCTCTTTCTTTCTCGAGTCTCGCTCTGTTGTCCAGACTGGAGTGCATCGTCGTGATCTCGGCTCACTACAACCTCCGCCTCTCCGGTTCAAGAGATTCTCCTGCCTCAGTCTCCTGAATAGCTAGGATTACAGGCGTGTGCCACCTCTCCCGGCTAATTTTTGTATTTTTAGTACAGACAGGGTTTCGCCATGTTGGCCAGGCTGGTCTCGAACTCCTGACTTCAATACATCTGCCCACCTCGGCCTCCCAAAGTGCTGAGATTATAGACGTGAGCCACCGTGCCCGGCCCTGGGCATGATGTTTTTCAAGCAGCGATGAGAAGCTTCTATGAAGTGGTTTTTAAGACTTTGAGGGAATCACGTAATAGTCTACGTCTTGTGTTACTTTCTTCATGAGATCGGCCGGGGTCTCCTCACTACAGTGTTAACCTTTCTTTTGCCTGAATTTCCATACTTTATTCCAGACCTCCTGTTTGCCTCTCCTGTAGGCTGAAGTAAGCACCCTAGGACAGGAACCAAAACCCAGGTTTCCCCCATTTAAAAAATCGCACTGTTGCCCAGGTTGGAGTGCAATGGTGCGATCTCAGCTCACTGCAAGCTCCGCCTCCTGGGTTCACGCCATTCACCTACCTCAACCTCTCGAGCTGCTGGGACTACAGGCGCCCACCACCATGCCCAGCTAATTTTTTTTTTTGTGGTTTTAGGAGAGACGGGGTTTCACCGTATTAGCCAGGATGGTCTGGATCTCCTGACCTCGTGATCCGCCCGCCTTGGCCTCCCAAAGTGCTGGGATTACAGGCGTGAGCCACCACGCCCGGCCCACCTTAACCATTTTCAGTGGATAGTTCAGTGGCATTAAATACATTCACACTGTTGAGCAACCATCCATCTCCAAAACCTTTTATCTTGTAAAACAAGCTCTGTACTCACTAAATGCTAACTCCCTATCCCTCCTTTCTCCAGGCCCTGGCAACCACCATTCTACTTTCCATCTCTGTAAGTTTGGCTACTCTAGGTACCTCATATAAGCAGAATCATACAGTATTTGTCTTTTTGTGTCTGGGTTGTGTCACTTAGCATAATGTCCAGGTTCATCCGTGATGTAGCATGTGCTGGAATTTCCTTTTTAAGACAGTAATATTCCATTGTATGTATTTGGACAAACGGAGGCAAGATGGTGCACTTCCGGGTTCTTCATCACCAACTTTTCCCGCGCACGCGAAAATGCAGCCAGGCACCCAGGGAGGGTGCAGACCAACCGGGCATGTGCCAGGTGACATCAATCCGAAGAGACCAAGATTTACCTGGTCGCACCTGCAGAACACCCCCCTACACGCTGGTGCCCCGCCTATTGCCCTCCCACTCCTGGAAAAGCCGATCAGGACGGACACCGCGCGCGGCCTTCCTCAGTCCCTCACTCCGGTCGGGACTGTATTAGGAACTCCATCGGAGAGCCCCACTGGGGGACTCTGTCGGCCTCCTTTGCCTGAGGCCAACAGACCTCTATCTACCCACGTACTTCCCTGAAGCTAGGTGACCAAAATAAATTTGCAGTTTTGCTCCGAGCCCTGCCTACCCGCTGGTTCTTTTGTGCCCGCTGGGCTGGTCTTAGAAAAACAAATCAGTATGCATATGGCACCTTTTGTTTATCCGTTCATCTGGTGATGGACAGTTAGGTTGCTTCCACATTTCTATAATCCATCTTTATAGCCATACATCTTCCAACAAAATGTTTTGCTTATTACTTAGGATAATTATTGAACTGAATGAATCAATACAGTACATAAGTAGTAGTTAATTAACGTAGTATAAGTCATTGATGTAGCACACATTCCAAACCAGAACTGGTTGTCAAAGGCAAAAATACGTCTTAGCCTACTTTTCCGAGGGATAACAATGTAGTAGGGATCACTCTCTACCAGAAAAAAACAAAGTTACGGCCGGGCGCGGTGGCTCAAGCCTGTAATTCCAGCACTTTGGGAGGCCGAGACGGGCGGATCACGAGGTCAGGAGATCAAGACCATCCTGGCGAACACGGTGAAACCCCGTCTCCACTAAAAAAATACAAAAAACTAGCCGGGCGAGGTGGGGGGCGCCTGTAGTCCCAGCTACTCGGGAGGCTGAGGCAGGGGAATGGCATGAACCCGGGAGGCGGAGTTTGGAGTGCGCTGAGATCCGGCCACTGCACTCCAGCCTGGGCGACAGAGCGAGACTCCATCTCAAAGATAAATAAATAAATAAATAAATAAATAAATAAATAAATAAATTCACTTATAGCAACGGCTGTGTAATATAGAATGCTGATTTACTCACGATGAAAAGTAATAGTGCTAAACATATCTTTTACCCATAGACAAAACTATACGAGAAGCCATATTATCACAGGATGTTGCTTGTTAAACTTGGATCAGAACAAACGAGGATAGATTAAAAATGAATGACACCATCATGAGGCTTTGCATCTCCGCAGCGTAGGGATATTTGTGTTCAAGAGATTGGATTATTTGTGTTCATAGGTCGGGGTACCTTCTCCTCTAGACAGTGCAAGAAAGCCTTGTCACCTTTTGTTTTCTGACCATTCCCTGCATCTGCTGTTGGCTAACCCTTTTTTTGTTAATGCAGTCGATTCTCAGGCAATGGGTTAAAGTAGATTGAAGCTTTGTTCATTACACTTGCATTCTAAACATGCATCTCAGTACTCTAGTCAGTCATTTCTTATGTTAAGTTTCTAGGGTGCCAAACTTCTGTGGTATGTGTTGGTTTTGTTTACTCAACTCTCACGGGTCATATTGAGCCATGACTCTGGTAGGAGGAGAGAGAACATTATATTAGTGTAAACATAAAAATTCTAGAAGGATTCTAATCAGTTAAAAATGACCAATTGTAGTCCTACTTTGCAGACACTGAGGATCAGTGTATGGAGCATATACGTGTATTGTGAACTCCTGACCTCCTCAGATTTATTGCAAATTCGTATGCATATTAAACAGTTTGTATAGACTGATAAGTAACAGCATCTTTCACAGATATACTGTCTTGCAAATTGTACAAATCCAGGCATGATAAACAAATATGAATTATTTTATATAGCATTACTGAATTCTTGGTAATTTGGAGTGTTAGGTACATATTTTCTTAATCTGTAGATTCAAAAAGGACACTACTTTCTCATGAAATTTTATTTCTTTAACATGCTAGGCACTGCTCTAGGCACTTAAAAAATAATATCTAATAATATCTTGTTTAATTTTCCTAACACTCCTACGAGGTAAGTACTGTACTTACTACTGATACAAAGCCTCACGAGTGTGTCATTCATTTTTAATCTATCTTTGTTTGTTCTGATCCAAGTTTAACAAGCAACATCCTGTGATAATATGGCTTCTTGTATAGTTTTGTCCATGGGAAAAAGATATGTTTAGCACTATTACTTTTCATTGTAAGTGAGTTACAGATAATGTTACAGATAATGAAACTGAGGGGCAGAGATGTTAAGACACACGCTGGGGTCATATAGTAAATGGCAAAGCTGGAATCTGAACCCAGAGTCTGGCTCCAGGGGCTGTGCTCTTTTACCACTGGTTATCCCCACTCTCTGTAAAGAAAGAAGGATCTTCATGTACTAAAAGGACTGGGAACCTCTGACCTAAAATATGAGAGGACTTCAAAAAGTTCATGGAAAAATGGAATTAAAAGATAATAATTTAAAATATAAACTTTATTTCTCAACATGAGCTCCATCTAGTTCAAGACACTTTCGTAAATGATGATAGCAGTCATTTAGTTCATACCTAAAGAACTGAGGGTCCTTGGAATTTAGCTGTGCCAATGCTGTCTTTTTTACTTTTTTCTTTTTTCTTTTTTTGCCACAGGGTCTCACTCTGTCACTCAGGCTGGAGGGCAGTGGTGCAACCACAGCTCACTGCAACCTTGACCTCCCAGGCTCAAGCAATCCTCCCAATACATTATTAGCTGAATAAAAATGGGTGCCCTTTACAAATTTTATTTATTTATTTATTTTTGAGACAGAATCTTGCTCTGTTGTCTTGCTCAAGCTGGAGTGTAGTGGCGTGATCTTGGTTCACTGCAACCTCCACCTCCTGGGTTCAAGTGATTCTCCTGTCTCAGCCTCCCGAGTAGCTGGGATTACAGGCATGTGCCACCATGCCCGGCTAATTTTTGTATTTTTAGTAGAGATGGGGTTTTGCCATGATGGCCAGACTGGTCTCAAACTCCTGACCTCAAATGATCCACCTGCTTTGGCCTCCCAAAGTGCTGGGATTACAGGCATGAGACACTGAGCCTGTCCCAGATTTTTTTAAGATTAGGAAACAAAAAGAAGTCAGATCAGGACTGTAAGGTGGATGTTCAATGATTTCCCATTGAAACACTTCCAAAATTGTCCTTGTTTGATGAGAGGAATGAGCAGTAGTATTGTTATGGTGGAGAAGGACTCTCTGGTGAAGCTTTCTCGGGTGTTTTTCTGCTAAAGCTTTTGCTAACTTTCTCAAAACACTCTTTTAATAAGCCATTGTTATCATTCTTTGGCTCTCCAGAAACTCACCAAACAAAATGCCTTGAGCATCCCCAAAACTGTTGCCTTGCTGTTTGATCTTGACTGGTCTGCTTTTGCTTTGACTGGGCCACTTCCACCTCTTGGTAGCCATTGCTTTTATTTTGCTTTATCTTCAGGATTGTGCTGGTAAAGCCATTTTTCATCTCCTGTTACAGCTCTTCAAAGAAGTGCCTCAGGATCTTGATCTCACTTGTTTAAAATTTCCACTGAATGCCCTGCTCTTGTCTGCAGGTGATTTGGGCCTAACAGTTTTGGCACCCATTGATTGGAAAGTTTGCTCAACTTTAGTTTTTCAGTCAGAATTGTATAGGCTGAACAAATTGAGATGTCTATGGTGTTGTCTGTTAATTGCTGGTCCTCTGCAATTAGGGCACAAACAAGATAAATATTTTCCTTGCAAATTGATGTGGATGGTCTGCTGCTGCAGGCTTTATCTTCAACATCATCTCATCCCTTTTTCAAATGAGTTTTCTATTTGTAAAACTGCTGATTTCTTTAGGGCATTGTCCTCATAAACTTTTCATAAAGCATCAAGATTTCACCATTCTTTCACCCAAGCTTCACCATCAATTTGGTATTCTTGCTTCGATTTTAGTAGAATTCATATTGCTCTGATAAGGGCACTTGTCAAACTGATGTCTTATCCTTCTTGGGCCTCAAACTAGATCCTGTTCATACATGTTATAACAAGTTAGTATGACTATATTTTGATGGAAAAATATTTTGAAACGCATGTATAGTTTTTCTATAATACACTTTTCATGACCTTTTTGAAGAACCCCTCATACAAACACTATCAAATAAATGCACAGCTTGAAATTCTGAGCAAAAAGCAGTTGCAAGCAGTTGGTATGGAGGTTTGGAGGTGCAGCAAGAAACTCAACCAGGTCTGTCCCTAAGGGTCAGCAGAATAGATAGCTGAATACACCATGTATCTTTTTCAAAATTATTATTTTGTTATTTTATTATCATATTTTTGAGACAGAGTCTTGCTCTGTCACCTAGGCTGGAGTGCAGTGGCGTGATCTCAGCTCACTACAACCTCCATCTCCCAGGTTCAAGCGATTCTCCTGCCTCAGCCTCCCAAGTAGCTGGGATTACAGGCATGTGCCACCATGCCTGGCTAATTTTTGTATTTTTAGTAGAGATGGGGTTTCGCCATGTTGGTCAGGCTGGTCTCGAACTCCTGACCTCAGGTGATCCGCCCACCTCGGCCTGTCACAATGCTGGGATTACAGGCATGAGCCACTGTGCTTGGCCTATTTTATTTTTTTAAGGCAGAGCCTTGCTATGTGAGCCACTTCACCCGGCCAATTTTTTATTTTCATCGAACAACATATATACATATTCTAAAATCAAATGGTACTCACAAGCTTCTAATGAAAACAAAAAAGTTCTAAGTTACCACCTCCTGAGCCCCACTTCCTAGCATATCCTTCTCACTAACAGTGGGCAAGCTCAGCATTTTTAACCGTTACTTCTATTCTTTGCTCACATATTTTAAAATAATATGCATATATTCTATATCTCTCTTCAACTGATTTTGAAATTTATTCCCTATTATGATAGATGAGGATTTTATCTCTCTTACATGTCTCATGTATCTTCCCATTAGTTAGAACACAATTCTGGCCAGGCATGGTGGCTTATGCCTGTAATCCCAGCACCTTGAGAGGCCAAGGCCTTCGAGACCAGCCTGACCAACATGGTGAAATCCCATCTCTAGTAAAAAAGTACAAAAAATTGACTGGGCCTGGTGGCACATGCCTGTAATCCCAGCTACTTAGGAGGCTGAGGCAGGAGAATGGCTGGAACCTGGGAGGTAGAGGTTGTAATGAGTCGAGATTGCGCCATTGCCCTCCAGTCTGGGCAACAAGAGTGAAACTCAGTCTCAAAAAAAAAAAAAAAAAGAACACAATTCTTTGTTAAGTCAATAGTTAGTGTTTACATTACTACACTATTATCTACACATAACTATGTAATTATTATTTGTTTGACATGCCTAACATATCCCTGTAGAGATTTTTTTTAATAGAAAAGAAGATATCTAAAATATCAAAGTGCATTGTGCATCCTGTGGATACTTTTTTCACTTATGTATCTATGTATGTGTGCACTGGGTCAAATGTAAAATGTGTTTTTTACTTTGTACTGAAAAAGTGTGAATGCTTTGGAGATGGGGTCTTCAAAGAGGTGATCAAGTTAAAAAGAGGCCATTAGGATAGACCCTAATTCAACCTGATTGGTGTCCTTATAAGAAGAGGAAAAGATGCCAGGGATATGGATGCACAGAGAAAAGACCATGTGAGAATATGGCAAGAAGGCAGACACGGGCTAGCCAAGGAGAGAGGCCTTGGAAGACACCAGTCCTGTTGACACCTTGATCTTGGACTTTTGGCTTCCAGAATTGTGAGAAAATAAATTCTGGTTGCTTAAACCACTCAGTCTGTGGCATTTTGTTACGATAGCCCTAGCAGACTAATAAAGAGGGGTTGCATGTCAGTGGGCATCTGGAGATGTCTAATCATTGCCTTGCACATACCTTTGGCTTCCTTGCCCCCATCTTGATTTGTTTTCCTCTCTTGGCAAGGCCACGCACTGAGCTAAATGCAGCTGTGCCTACTACATGCCTATACCAATGCAGCTGAATATAGATGGAGAAAAACACACAAGCCAGTCAGTTTGTTGTAACTGAAATTCATGACTTTAACCCCTAAATCTCCAGTGGGTCCTTAGTTCTTCTGGGTAATGAGACAATGCATCCCTATTCTGACCCCTCTCCACTGTCCTTCATACAGTTTCACACCATTGCCTCTCTCTATCCCTCAACATCTCCTTTCGCTTCCTCTTTCTCAATTTAGGATCTTGCCTCACTTGATTCACTGAGAAAACAAAAACAAAACAAAACAAAAAAACATATTCAAGGTCAAGGTTGAGATGGAAAGTCAGACTCAGGTATTTCTTTCCTGGCAGGCAGGCAGTGAGAGAAGGAAAACAGAACAACTGCATTAATTAACTCTTCTCTAAGAAACAAAAAGCGTTGAAACTCTACCTCAAGACATGAACCTCAGAGCCTTTAATCCCAAGTAAAAATAACACGCAATTCAGGATCAGGCTCCAATATCAAGAACAACCATTTCTGGTTTCTGAAGACATAAATCACCTCTCAAAAAGCTACTGTGGAAAGGGATGAATTCCCAGCAAGTTGCTGGCGTATAGGGGAGCAAATCTAATTTTTAAATCAACTACAAAGCCTCAAAATGTGCCATTTTAACTGCTTTTAATTAGCCAAGTTATCTCACTTAGAACCAACTAGGGCTGCTCTATCTCCAGAGAAGATTCACCCCTCACTCCTTCACCACCCCATCCTAGTTACATTGTGAGGCTTTCCTCAAAAGAACCTCATCCTCCACTTTCAAAAACAGTACGACAAAAAACTCCTACTCCTCAAAATTACTCAGTTAATTAAAGTCATTAGCCCTCTAGTGACTGTGGCATTTGACTTTAACTCCCTACATTCTTGTGCCTTGAGAATAAAAAACAGTTTAGGTTAAGGCTCTCATTTCCTTTATTTATTTATTTTTATTTATATACTTATTTTAAGACCAAGTGTCACTCTGTCACCCAGGCTGGAGTGCAGTGGCACAATTTCGGCTCACTGCAACCTTTGCCTCCGACATTCAAGCGATTCTCCCGCCTCAGCCTCCGGAGAAGCTGGAATTTCAGGAGTGTGCCACCACAACCTGCTAATTTTTGTATTCTTAGTAGAGACAGAGTTTCGCCATGTTTGGCCAGGCTGGTCTTGAACTCTTGACCTCAGGTGATCCGCCTGCCTTGGCCTCCCAAAGTGCTGGGATTACAGGCATGAGCCACCGCGCCTGGCCCCATTCCCCCTACATATTTGCAGTGTGATATCAATGGAAATATCTCCTGGAATTTATCAGACCCTCAAATAAGACAAATGTCATCCTCTCCCTGAAATTCTCCAGGCATCATTAAAAACTTACCACTTCTCAGTAACTCAGAAGAAGGGTGGGCATCATCTTTGACCTCCTTTGGTAGATATGCCACACTAAATGCTGGGCCTATAGAGGTGAGCAAGACAACAGTGGTCAGGAAAGGCCTCCTGGATGAGGTGAAAGCAGAGACTCTTAAGATAGAAGTTGGCTGGAATAAGTATCAGAGATGGGCAGGAAGATTGGCAGGGCTAGAGGAAGAAGGACTAGAGCAAAGAATCAGTATCAGAAAGCAAATTGCCAAAATATCTCACAAACATCTTAATTCACCTGCATAGTGGATTGAGTGGTGGCCTTCCCAAAATATATGTCCACCTCCCAGAACTTGTAAACGTGATTTTATTTGGAAAAGTTTTTGGAGTTGTAACTAAGGATCTCAAGATGAGATGATCCTGGATTATCCAAGTTGACCCTAAATCCAATATCGCGGTGTCATTATAAGAGATACACAGAGGAGAGACACAGAAGGAAGAGGGGAAGGTCATGTGAAGACAGAGGCAGAGACTGGAGTGATGCAGCCACAAGTCAAGGAATGCCTGCAGCTGCCTGAAGTTGGGAGAGGCAAGGAAGGACTCTTTCCTAGAGCTTTTGAGGGAGCACAGCTCTGTTGACACTTTGATTTTGGAACTTCTTGCCTCTGCAATTGTGAGAGGAAAATTTTCTGTTGTTTCTAGCCATGCAGGTTGTGGTACTTTATTATAGCAGCCCTAGGAAACCAATACAAGATGAAAAAAAGTTTAGTTTGAATGAGTAAAAATTCTCAGATGATTCTAAGAAAATACAGGTTCATTTCATCCTAATACATAAAACAAATCTAAGTGTTCTTGGGTGCTTGGAGAGATGAATAAACTAAATGTATTTATATTAGCAGCATCAATTTGTACATCATGAGCTAACACAATTAAAAACATTTTGTGTTCTTAAGTAGAAGCCCAAGTTATGTAATAAAAGCTAAAGAGATCTCAGAAGTCATCTGGTCTAGCCTGATCCCAGCCTGTGATCAAACCCTTTCTGGTAGTGGGAAGATGGCTACCTTGTGTCAGCTAATTTTACATATGAGCCTAAATGTGCCTCAAGATGATTTTCACATGTTGAACACAAACTCTGTCTTCTGAAGTCAAAAACAAAACATTTAAGCTGTCTTTCACACAACAGCCTACTAAGTTTTTTAACCATAATTTATTAAGATATTTTTTCTTATTAACGTTTTATATATATGCATATTTTTATTTCTTTTTAACATTTTCTATGATGCATTTTTATATATTTTCTAGATTTTCTAGATATATTTTCTAGATATATAAGCATATATATATGCTTATATATATGCATCATAGAAAGTATTTTTATGATTACGATTTTTATTTTTATTTATTTATTTTGAGAGAGTCTCGCTCTGTCACACAGGCTGGAGTGCAATGGCACAATCTCAGCTCACTGCAACCTCTGCCTCTTGGGTTCAAGCTATTCTTGTGCCTCAGCCTCTCGAGTAGCTAGAATTACAGGCGCTTGCCACCATGTCCAGCTAATTTTTGTATTTTAGTAGAGATGGGGTTTCACCATGTTGGCCAGGCTAGTCTCAAACTCCCGACCTCAGGTGATCCACCCGCCTTGACCTCCCAAAGTGCTGGGATTCAAGGCATGAGTCATCGCGCCAGGCCAATTTTTATTTTTTTATATTTCTAGATTTACTGTGATGCATATATATGTGAATACATATATATATGATGCACCATAGAAAATCTAAAATATATAAAAAAATAAATATCACCTGTTAACCCACCGTTGAGAGACACACATTGTTAACATTTTGGTTTACTTCATCTGTAATATTTTATTTTTTCACCCATGTAATCATCCCTGGTTCCTTCAGTCACACCTCATTTAAAAGGGTTTCCAGACTTTCATCAACTTGATCATCATGTTTCATACATTCTAGTTTGTCCTTCATAAAATGTGACAACCCAGAGTAAAGATGTTGTTGCAGGTCCAGTATGTCTAGGGCTGCGTGAGAGGAAACTTTTCTTTTGGTCTGGGGAATCACTGTAATGAAGTTGAATGATCAGAGCCTTCATAAAATGACTAACCTTAATTCAAGTCCTGGTTCTAATGATTTATGGTCTCTGCATTTCAGGTTCTCAGTCTATAAAATGGGAAAATGGGCCAGGCGCGGTGGCTCAAGCCTGTAATCCCAGCACTTTGGAAGGCCGAGACGGGTGGATCACGAGGTCAGGAGATCGAGACCATCCTGGCTAATACGGTGAAACCCCGTCTCTACTAAAAAATACAAAAAACTAGCCGGGCGACGAGGGGGGCGCCTGTAGTCCCAGCTACTCGGGAGGCTGAGGCAGGAGAATGGCATAAACCTGGGAGGCGGAGCTTGCAGTGAGCTGAGAACGGGCCACTGCACTCCAGGCTGGGCAGCAGAGCAAGACTCCGTCTCAGGAAAAAAATAAATAAATAAAATAAAATAAAATAAAATAAAATGGGAAAATGAAGTTTTCCCTATTTTTGCTGGAAGGCATAGAGGGATGTATGTAATGTGCTTGCTGCATGGTTGTGCAAATCAAAATAAATTACAGAAGTGGGTAATGTCTACTGGACTGGGTGTTGTTTCATACTCTATAGGTACAATTGCTATCCCTGTTACAAACAAGGACACTGAGGCACACAGAAGTTAGGTCATCCATTTAAGATCACATACTGGGAGGTGGCAGCACCCAAGCAGTCTAAAGTCAGAACCAGTATTCTTCACCACCACACCACAATGTCCAGCAACTATCATCATAACTATTATACTTCCTTCAGCGTATCCCAATGCATTCAGTAAGTTTTTTGGAAGTCATATTACTTTGCGGATACATGAAAGTTTGCAACACATTAAAAAATTCTAACTGAAAGTAACCAGAATGTCTTTCAATGGGTTGAATAAGTAATGGAATTAGATAACAAACATTAGTACAACTATATAAAGGAATACTATACGGTAACAGGAAGGAATGAGCTCTCAAAGGCACCCTAAGACATGGAAGAATCTTAAATGTGTATTGCTAAGTGAAACAAGCCAGTCTGAAAAGGCTACATGCTATGTGATTCCATTTACATGACATTCTGGAAAAGGCAAATCTATAGCGATAGTAAACAGATCGGTGGTTACCAAGAAATCAGAAGATGGGGAGACTGGAGTAGGCGAAGCACAGAGGATTTCTTCAAGGTAGGAAAACTATTCTGTATGATATTGTAATGGTAGATACATAAAACCATGCATTTATAAAAATCCACAGAACTTTACAGCACAAAGGATAAACCTTAATGTATGCAAATTTAAAAAATTATTTAGGAAGTTTGATGATCCCAGTATGGAGTGTAGGATGCGAAAAAAGTATATACTGTATTATAAATGTTTCTTCCCCTGAAAGGGGAGAGGAAAAAGTTGCAGACAAGGGGAGAAGGTTAGAATGATCCATGTGGTACTGGATTAGATCAGTATGAACTCTTATATAGCTTAACATAGGTACATAGGGTTACAAATAGAAATATTTATGGATATGTGTCTATACAGTGATTAGTATACACAGATGTATCTCTTTGCTTTTAATTACCCAGGTTCAAGGAATCCTTTATAGTTTATTTGCATTGCTATAAAGGATTCCTTGAACCTGGGTAATTAAAAGAAAAGTCATTTATTTGGCTCACAGTTCTGCAGGCTGTACAAAAAAACATGGCAAGAACGTCTCCTTTTTTTTTTTTTTTTTAAGTTTTAAAAATATTTAAATAGTAGAGATAGGGTGTTGCTATGTTGCCCAGGCTGGTCTTGATCCCCCTGCCTCTGCCTCTCAAAGTGCTGGGATTATAGGCATGAACCACTGTACCCAGCCAAGCATCTGCTTCTGGTAAGGGCTACAGGGAGTTGCAAATCATGGCAAAAGGAGAAAGGGGAGCAAGTGTACCACATAGTGAGGGAGGAGGAGGCAAGAGAAAGAGGAGAAGGTACCAGGCTGTTTTTAACAATCACATCTTAAGGTAACTAATGGACCTGGAACTCACTCATTACCAGGAGGATGACACCAAGAAGCTCATGAGGGATTCGCCACATGATCCAAACACCGTCTCCGAGGCTCTGCTTCCAACACTGAGGATCAAGTTTCCACAAGAGATTTAGAGGGGATGAATATCTAAACTATATCAGAGGCTGGGCGCGGTGGCTCATGCCTATAATCACAGCACTTTGGGTGGCCGAGGCGGGTGGAACACCTGAGGTCAGGAGTTTGAGACCAGCCTGGCTAACATGACAAAACCCTGTCTCTACTAAAAATACAAAAATTAGCTGGGCATTGTGGTGGGTGCCAGAAATCCCAGCTACTCGGAGGCTGAGGTAGGAGAACCGCTTGAACCTGGGAGGCGGAGGTTGCAGTGAGCCGAGATTGCACCATTGCACTACAGCCTGGGTGGCAGAACAAGACTCCGTCTCAAAAAATAAATAAATAAAATTAAAAACTATATCAAGATTGGGGGTGAGGGAGTAACTTACAGTGGAGGAGGCTGACAAACACTACTTCAGCTGCATGATCAAGGACAACGGCGAGAAATCAGTTGGTAGTAAGCACCTGTTACAGACTGAATTGTGTCCCCCTCTTGCCCAAATTCACATGTTGAAACCCTAACTCCCAGTACCCAAGAATGAGACTGTATTTGGAGACAGGGCCTTTCAGTAGGTAATAAGTTAAAGTGAGGCTGTTACGGTCTCTATTCAAGCTGTCTGGTGTTCTTAAAAGAAGAAGAGATTAGGACACAGGGAGAGAGACCCCAAGAAGGTGGATGCATGAAGAAAGAGCCATGTGAGGACACAATGAGAAGGCAGCCATCTGCGCGACAAAGAGAGAGGCCTCAGAATAAACTGATCCTGCAGATTTTAGATTTCCAGGCTTCACAACTGTGAGAGAACCAATTTCTGTTGTTTAAGACATGCAGTCTGTGGTATTTTGCTGTGGCAGCCCTCACTGACTGACACCAAAACTCTAGATAGGATGTGACGGAAATGGCACTTTACCTCTGGGGTTTTCCTCCAGACTCATAACTTCATCAGATAAATCCCAAGTGAACGGCTTTCTACAAAACCTGACCCATAGTCTTCAAAATATTCAAGGCCACTAAAAACAAGGATGCTCTGAGAAACTGTCACAGCCAAGAGGAGCCAGAGGAGACACTATGACTAAAGGTAATGTGGTGTCCTGAATGAGATCCTGAAACAGAAAAGCAACATTAAGTAAGAACTAAAAACTTCTGAGAAAAGTATTGACTTTACTCAATAACAACGTATCAGTATTGGTTTCTTTTCTTTTCTTTTTTTTGAGACAGTCTCACTCTGCTGCTCAGGCTGGAGTGCACTGGCGTGATCTCGGCTCACTGCAACCTCCCAGGTTCAAGCAATTCTCCTGCCTCAGCCTCCCAAGTATCTGGGATTACAGATGCCCACCACCACACCCAGCTAATTTTTGTATTTTTTGTAGAGACAAGGTTTCACCATGTTGGCCAGGCTGGTCTCGAGCTCCTGACCTCAGGTGATCCACCTGCCTCAGTCTCCCAAAGTGCTGGGATTACAGGTGTGAGCCACCGAGCCTGGCCCAGTATCGGTTTCTTAATTGTAACAGATGTACTTAATTATTGTAAGGAGTTAATAATAGGGAAAACTAGTATGAGATAGATGGAAACTCTTTACTATCTTCATAATTTTTTCCCAGGATGGAGTGCAGAATTTTTTCTTGGCTCTCTGCAGCCTCAACCTCCCTGGCTCAAGTGATCCTCCCACTTCAGCCTCCCCAAGTATCTAGGACTACAGTCACGCTCTACCATACCCAGCTAATTTTTTTTGTATTTTTTGTAGAGACAGGGTTTCACCATGTTGCCCAGGCTGGTAAAACTATTCTAAAATTAAAAAATTGTTTTTTAAAAATCTTTTTGTTTTTCAGATCCATTACCACTAAATTCTATTTAGATATTCAACAATGTTTTCAGTATAGTAACCATGTAATTGCTGCTCAGGGCAGAGCCAAGTAGGGTATTACGGTGATAATTTCCTTCCTATACAGCTTTTAGTTCTTCCAGTAGTTTCTATTTCTTTTTTTCTTCTTGTAACCTCTTACAATAATTTTTCATTTGTCTTTCCAAAAGTTCCATCATATCCAGCATTTTATTTGTCTCACCTTCTTTTTGGGGAAACCTTACCTCTCAGAGCCTCTGTGGCCAGCAAAGGCCATTTGGTGAGAGGCAATTTAATGTGGTTCAGGCATATGGTCTTCTGGTGGCCTAATCTGATTTAAGGAGAGAGTTTAGGGTAGCTGGACAAGTGAGTAAATGACATATACTCTAAATGTTCTTTCCCACTTTACTTATCTAGTATTTGATGGTGAAGTTGATATAATTCCAGTTCACGGCAAAGATATTTGATATTTCAGTTAGTCCCAATAGCACTGAGACTTTTAAGAACCTTCTGGGATTCAAGGACTCAAGGTGGAGGCTGACTACTCTCAGCAGCCAGTAATTAAAAAAAAAAAATCAATGGTGCTGAGTTACAGCCAATTAACCAAAACAAAACCACCTAATGATATCATCACCCAGTCCACATTTCTTCATTTGATGAACAAAGAGTCTCTGATAGATTTTGCCAAAGTCATAAACTTCAGATAACAATAGCTCTTAATATTCTTATCCTTCTAACATTCCTAAACAACAACAAAGAAGTGTTGAAGACAAAGAAAAATTTTTTGGCACAGAATAGTGCCTGTTTTGCACAGAATAATATGTGTTTAAATGTCCTCATAAATGCCACCATATCTTTTCAACTTCCTATAAGCAGTACCTACCACAGAATAAGTGATCAGTATTTAATGGAAGTTCTTTGACTTACCTAGCATCTGAATGTGAAGGTCAGTTTTACATTCATTTAAACTTTTGTTTTCTCCCAGATCAAAATATTTGTTTTGGCTCTATCAAGAGAGATTTCCCAGAAAAAAATTTCCTTTCTGGCTGTTAGTTAGTTCACTTCCTGTCTCTGAGTCTGTGGAAACAATTCAGAAAAGATCAACTATAATTCCTATTTTCCAGCTTGTTTTTCATTTCCTTGCATGTCAAATCCTGTTTGCTTTTGTGTGTTAGCCTCTCACATAAGTACCTGATTGATAAATACTTACTGATTTGATTTAATTTAGAAAAACACTTTATGATCTACACAATATAGTTTAATTGGCAAAATTTGCCTCTGATGGTCGTACCCTGTCTCTCAATGTTTATCACAATTCAGAAAGTACTACATGACCCTGTGTGCAAATGAGTCACTGTATCTCCCCCACAATGGCACACAGATTAACATCGAAGTGGCAGGAAATGAAGAACCGAATCCACCTCGAAACCACCAAATTCCCAGCTCGTTTAGCCTTCTTGGTAACTACAGCATCATTATTTTCCATTTTTCCATTTACTTTCAAATACAACCAAACTCATGTTATCTGATTCTGACCCTCGCCAGAAAATATATATATGTGTGTGTGTGTGTGTGTGTATATATATATATACATATATATGACCATTAAAAGCCATAAGGAAGAGTTTACCATTAAATATTTGAGTAAAAGCAAAGAGGTTAAAGGAGGTTTCTTGGCACTTGTCAGGGCAGAACAGTGGCTTCTTTGTCCTTTCAGATTCTCTGTGGTTTGGCCTTTGCCTCTTCTTGGATAACATGTTGCTGTTCGACATGCTGGACTTCAGCCCGGTCTGGTCCTCAATCCTCGCCATAAGTTATCCCTTTCAGCCAGCCCCAGTCCAGTGGTGAACACAGTGACTCCCTGTCCTCAGCAGTTAGCTTTCCAGAAAGTTGCCTGCCCACTTTGTGAATCTAACACCTGATATAAAATTTCTAATTACAAACACCAAATTCTTTCTCCTAGGAGTTCTGAAACTGCATGCTCTGCTCTTTGTTTCGACCTTTTCTTTTCATTGGAAAGCCCTTGCCAAACGTTGGCCACATTTCACTCCGTCTGATCCAGGTTTTTATCTCTTCTCAACCAGAAAAATGCATAATGCTTCATTTGCAGGATAACCAGGCAATCCATTTCCAAGATCTGCTGTATGCAACGCTCCTGCCTGGCCAGTATGCTGTGCAAAGTGCCCCAGAGGTATTTCTCAGATTCTGGCAGGACCACTTTGTTGACATTCCTCAACAAAGGCCTTACAATTTCAAAGGGAGTTTAGATAATTTGATTTTAGAAGTGTCAGTGGTTCTTCTCTACAAGTCCTTAGATACCAAACCTACAGAGCCCTTAAGGCTGGATTTAGATGTGAAGTGGTGGAATTATGGAACACAAACATCATGTGGCAAGTGACCATCTGACAGATGCATATTTAAATCTGTTTGCAAAAATGTCCCCTGTTGGCTTGTTGGCATCCTAAGCTGTTGGTTAATAGACTTTACAACCCCAGCACAAGTGAAGAGCGTGGCCCATGTCTATCACCAGGGAAAACTAGGTAGGGAGAAATCCAGGGATTACAAAACTCTAATAAATCCTCTTTCTTATTCCACGTAATACTTAGTATACTCACTCACAGTTTCTATTTGGCTTACACCCCCGCAGAAACCTCAGTGAGTTCATGGTGGCCCCAGGAAACATGGAGAAAGGAAGACTGCAGGGACTGGCTGTCAGTCAATGTTGATGTCAGAAGTTGAGGGAAGGGGGAGGGAGAATCAGGGATTGTGGAGGAGTCTGCAGGGGAGAACAGACTATGCAGCAACCTCTATCAGAACAGTTGGTGTACACTTGGCTGAACTGTCTCCTTTTTGCATTTTTCTTGGGGAACTGAATATAATGGCAGAAAACTGAAGAGAGTTCAGATAGAAATCTTGTGCTCAACTCTGAGCGCAAGACTTCCTGTTCATTTATTCATTCTTTCATTCTGCATATTTATTGAACAACTGTTTCTAAGAACTGTTTTAAATTCTACTGATACAGGAGGACCAGTTAAACAATTCCCTGCCCTCCTAAAGCCTACTTTCTAATAGAGGTGGGGCAGAGTGTTAACAAGTAAATATACCAGATAATTTTAGTTTATGATAAGTGTTATGAAGAGGTGGGAACCACATTACATAAGGGGGCCAGAGAAGGCCTCTTTGAGGAGGGTGATGCTATGAATGGGGCTGGGCACAGTGGCTCACGCCTGTAATCCCAGCACTTTGGGAGGCTGAGAGGTCTTTCTCAGGTCTCTCCTCACCTGAGGTCAGGAGTTCAAGACCAGCCTGCCCAACATGGTGAAACCCCATCTCTACCTAAAATACAAAAAAATTAGCTGGGCATGGTGGCGTGCACCTGTAGTCCCAGCTACTCGGGAGGCTGAAGTAGGAGAATCGCTTGAACCCAGGAGGCAGAGGTTGCAGTGAGCCGAGATAGCACCACTGCATTCCAGCCTGTGCAACAGAGTGAGACTCTGTCTCAAAACAAAACAAAACAAAACAAAACAAACAAAACTAAGAGATGAAAAGGAGAACATAACTGTGTGACCACTGAGGGAAGAGGTCCAGGTGGAGCAAACAGCAAGTACAAAGGCCCTGAGGCAGGGAGGATGGGGGCGGGAGTGTTTGAGGAAATGAGTCTGCATTAGGTTTCTGTCTGCTAACACAGGAACCCAAGCCTTTAAAACCACCTCAGTCTAATGTCCTCACACTTATTTATCAATATAATGTGGTTAGTGAGAAGACAGGTGAGCACAGTTTCTATGGGTTTACAAAGAGCATTTAGATCAACCTGGAGGTTCAAAGTACGACATCTAAGCTCAGATATAAAGGATAAGTCATAGTTATGCAGGGGATTTCAGTAAGTACAAAATTTTAGGTATACAGTAGGCCCGCTTTATCCATGAGGGATATGTTCCAAGACCCCTAATAGACACCTGATAGTACCAAACCCTCTATAGACAATGTTTTTTTCATCTGATAGCCAAGATGTCTACCAAGTGACTCACAGGTGGGTAGTGTATACAGCATGGATTCCCTGGACAAAGGGAAGATTCACATCCCAGGCAGGATGGAGTAGGAATGTGCAAGATTTCATTATGATACTCAGAATGCATGCAATTAAAGTTACATATTATTTATTTCTGGAATTTTCTGTTTAATGTGTTCGATTGACTGCTGGTAACTGAAACTGTGGAAAGTGAAACTGTCTAAAAGAGGACTACTGTATTTGGGAGGAGTCGGAGTACCAGAAAAAGTGAGAGGTAGGAAATAGCAGAATAAAGCCTGGAAAGTTAAAAAGAAGCCATGAGGCTGGGCAGGGTGGCTCATGCCTCTAGTTCCAACCCTTTGGGAAGCTGAAGCAGGAGGATCGCTTGAGGCCAGGAATTTGAGACCAGCCTGGGCAACATAGCAAGACCTCATCTCTACAAGAAACTAAAAATAAATAAAGGAATAAATAATAACGAAAAGCCATGTCATGAACGGTATTTTTTATTTCCAAGATCGAAAACTTAGACTTGGTTTTATAAGTCACTGAAAGATTTTTAAGCAAGGGACTGACAGAACCACATGGTGACTAGGTTAAAGGGGAATGAGGAAAGACAAGAGGAAGGAAGTCAGTGGATATGTTACAATAATCCAAGAAAGTAACAACGTGGGTCTGACTCAAACAGTGGGAATAAAAAGGAATAGACAATTTGAGAAATATTTAGTAGATAAAATAAGAATTGGCTGATTGAATTAGGGAGTGTGTTTGAGGCGGTGGGGGAAGAGTTAAATATTGAGATTAGATCATGGAGACTGGAGGCAGTGTCACTAATTTAGGTGAATAATATAAAAGAAGGAATAGGTTTTGAGGGAAATGGAGAATTCAGCTTTGGACTCGTGGCCCTTGAAGAACATAGCCTGTAGTCCAGTTTATAGAGATAAAGAAAACTGCGAATAGCTATTACCAGCACGACTCCCCTTTTTCTGCAGAAGAAATTCATAGGCAAGGCCATGAAAGGTGAGAGTGTCAGGGTTCCTTTTGTTTGGTGCCTGATAGAGACCAGGTGCTCCTGGTGGGAGCAGCCAATCGAAACTACTTAATAGGGAATCTATTGAGGCCAGGAGTTCAAGACCAGCCTGGGCAACATAGCAAAACCCAGTCTCTACGAAAAAAAAAGAAAAAAAAATTTGTTTTAATTAGCAAGGGGTGGTGGAACATGCCTGTAGTCCTAGCTAAAGGGAGGCTGAAGCAGGAGAATTGCTCGAGCCCAGGAGTTCGAAGCTGCCATGAGCTATGATTGCACCACTACACTTTAGCCTGGGGGACAGAGTGAGACTCTGTCTCTTTTTCTTTTTTTTTTTTTGAGATGGAGTCTCGCTCTTGTTGTTTCTTTTTTTTTTTTTTTGAGATGGAGTCTCGCTCTTGTTGCCCAGGCTGGAGTGCAGTGGCACCATCTCGGCTCACTGCAACCTCCGCCTCCCAGGTTCAATGAAGGAGTACTTAATAGGACTTTACACTACCCACCTCTTACACCCAGGATTTGCCTGGGAATAATTAAGAAACATGTTTCTTAACATATACACATGTTTAGGTGTATGCTTATGATGAGGGCAACAAATGTCCAATCAAGGTGGGAAGATAAAGCTAAGCTCTATACAACAAATGTCCACTAATGCAATAGTAATTCCAAACAGGGAGATAGGACTGTGGGTGGCACAAGAAGCAGAGCTTTGATTTAAAAGGTCAAGTCGTTGGGAGGCGGAGCCATCTTTCAGGTGCTGGGAGCGTTTCCACATAATGGCTTACAGCCCAGAATAAGCTTCACGTGTTGGGGGCAGCGGGTGTGAATCAGGACCCAGGGGCACACTGGGTGGGTGGAGGGACAGGAGTGGGACACAGGGTGGGGCTGCAACCTGGAAAGGAGTCCAAACTCAGCAAGACAGACAAAAGGGTGATGTGGCAAAGATTATGTCAGTAAGATAGTTACTTCCTTAGCTCTTACATAAATTAAAGTCATTAAAATTAATTTTACTCCGTGATTTTTTTTTACACTCCTAGTGAAAAAGATGATTCCTGGCAAATTTTCCCAAGAGTGTCTCTATACTTCTTTGGATAATTGATATCCAAGGCAGATGAGATTCAGGAGAGACTTTTATCCAACACAGACAAAAAGAGCCTTGCCTTTTGCTTTCACGTTTGAGGATTAAAGGACTTCGATTATTTGAGGGGGCTTAGTAAGTGTTGATTGCAATGACTTAGAAAATCCTTTCAGTGTCAAATGATGATGCAGCGTAAGCTTCTTGAAGAGTGAATTTAACTTTTACTGCTCTAAAGTCAGGTAATACAGAGGATACGAACAAAGAAACAGACCTTCTTTGGCCACTGAGGGGTCTCAAGTAAATGGCATGACCTCTTTCACCTGCAGTTTTTTAGTCTGTAAAATGGGGATTGTAATTTTTTCATTCATTCAACAAATATTTTATGAGCATCTCTTGGCACATCTCCTATGTGACAGGTACTGTTCTACCCAGTTCATAAAGTTATTTTGAGAATTACATGAGATAGCATAAGTGAAAATGCTTAGCATAGTTTCTAGACTCTATCAGATGCTGATTGTATCAGTTTTCTATCCAAGAAGTTTTTCAACTGGAAAAAGATGGATGTTGAATGTTGGAGCCATTATTGGGTCAGGCCGACAATGGCCAAGACACTCAGAGTGTTTGTTGTAAATATCAGGGTGTCTTGCACAGGGGAAGAATTGACTAAATTGGGGATCCAAGAATGAAAAGACTTTTAATTTAATGACTTTTTTTCTTTTTTGAAATGGAATTTCACTCTTGTCGCCCAGGCTGGAGTGCAATGGCACGGTCTCTGCTCACTGCAACCTCCGCCTCTTGGGTTCAAGTGATTCTCCAGCCTCAGCCTCCTGCATAGCCAGGATCACAGGTGCCCACCACCATGCCCGGCTAATTTTTTTGTATTTTTAGTAGAGACGGGGTTTCACCACATTGGCCAGGCTGGTCTCAAACTTTTGACCTTAGGTGATCTGCCCGCCTCGGCCTCCCAAAGTGCTGGGATTACAGGCTTGAGCCACTGCGCCCAACCCAATGACATGTTTTTGAAATAGTAGGATGAAGGGCAAAATATTGACCTGGGGAAAGTAGAACAAGTGTCAGTCAAAATTATTCTGGGAAGTCTGCAGAGATTGCCATGAAGCTGCAGGGGTGATCCAAGTTAAGACTCATCAGAAACATGAAAGTCCCACTGGGTCTAGAACGTCAAGAAAGAACTCCGAGATAGTTTGCTTCATCAACATGTTCAGAGTCGAGGTGCGTGACAAAATAATTGAAGGGCTTTTAACTGTGAACATTGCAACATACCCACTGAACCCTGGCAAGTTAATTTGTAGTTTGAAGAATTGACTGGATAAGGACTCTGATACTTCAGATATTAACATTGACCAGTGCTCTAAGTAGTTTCATTTTAAAAAGGAAGGGAAGAAAAGCTGACTTAAGCTACAAAACATGTTTTCTCCCAGTATCGCTGATATAATACCTTTGCTTCTGAAGTGGGTTGGTTCATTAGCAAAGGGTGCAGCATTTTCCACTTCCCTTTTACAAATTGCACTTTAGCCCAGGCCCTGAAGAGTCTATGGAGGTTGGTCAGTAGTCACAATGGAATAGGATATGCCTTATCCTCAAAGAGAGACGTGGAAGGTCAAGGTCATTTGCAGGTGCCTCCCTCAGTGCTCGGAAATGCAATAACATTTCTTATGTGATATGTGATAACATCTCTTATGTGAACATTTCTTATGTGATATGTGATACTGTAATTACCTATTTATTTTTCAATCTTTCCCAATAGACTATAAGCTCTTCAAGTGCAGAGACTGTGTATTATTAATCATTGTAAGTCCAAATGCTTAAAAAGCCACTAACAGGAAGGGCTCAGTAAATGCTTTATACAAAGTGAGTGGATCAATGTACAGAGGGATTGATGGATGAATGGATGGATGGGTGGATTGATGGATGGTTGAATGAATGGATGAATGGATAAATGGTTGGTTGGATGGATGGATGAATGGATGAATCCTGGATGCCCAAGAGTCTGGTTTGTAACTCCAGTAGAGAAAACTGCTACTGGGTAAACAAAGTTATCTTTTTGGGACTGAAGGACAAGTAAGAGCTCCAAGACTTTCTGAGAAGGACAGAAGGCCTGTCTACCTTATTCCTGTCCATGGAGTAGTAACCCTGAGAGGCAAGGCTCCATCTGCCTGAGGGAGACAGAGTTATGGGTTTCTTGGGCCACTGAACAGTCATCATGACAACAGTCCCAGAATAACCACTTCCCATAAGGGATGGACTATGGGGGAGTGAGGAGTGAAGGAGCTTTGGGAGTGCAGTCAGCATGAGCTTGTTTGCAGACCTCAGTGAGCTCCAGGGGACTGCACTTGGTAGCTAGAGATTTGGTAGGGTCAGCAGCAATAAGGCACCAGCAGTGTAACTCTTTTGTTCCCAGGAAATCTCAAGCTAGAGACTGATATGATTGAATAATAAGAGAACAGCAATCCATCAACCTCTCCGAGACATACAGAAACTACCCATAGTGAAGGTCTCTGCAAACCTGTAGGCAATGAGGTGAGGGCAACCTCCAGGGATAGCTCATTGGTCTCCCAAGCAGCCAGGAGCTGAAAAAACTGGTGAGGGTTGGGGGGTGGCGGGGAGAGTAGGGGGACTGCAGTTCCCCTCCCTGAGCAATGCTGACCCAAGGGCCTTTGGGAGGAGGTTGTGCCACAGGACTGGTCATCAGAGAAGGAAGTCATTGCCATTCTACTAGCAAGTGAAGCTTGGGAATATTGGCAGGCTCTCAATTGGCTGCATGGAAAACAGCCCCAGGGTGTTTTCCTGCAGGGTGCCCCGCTCCCCAGTACATGATTAACATGGACACCTAAAAATCCACGCTTATAATTTATACATTTGTCAAGGTGGAGTATGTTGGAGAAGAGGGGCCAAGCTTACTGTATAAAAGGAATGCCTCATTTCACAGAAGGTTATTCCACCGCAGTTGCCTCTCACAGGTAGCAGATCATGGTGTTTAAGATCATGGGTTTTGGAGCCAAATGCCAGGGTTACAATCATGGCTAAATTCCTTCTGCTCTGAGACCTTGAGCAAGTTTCCTCACCTTTCTAAGTCTCTGCCTCCTCATCTGTGAAAGGGGATAATTAGAGCATCCACCTCATAGAATTGTTAAGAAGACTAATTCAATTAATCCAATTAAGTGCTGGTATATAAGAATTCAATAAATATTAGCATACATATAAAATAAGATTTGAATTATTAAATTTGAATCATATCTCATTTGGCCAAGCATTCACAAATTTCCTATGTAATTGAGAGTGGAGTAGTAGTTTGTCACAGGGTGGTGACTGGCGCAGAGGAACTGGGGCACCAACCAAAAATATACACTGTGATACATTTTTCCCCCTAAGATACTCAAAGATTTCTTGTTTTTGGTTTTGTTGTTGTTGTTGTTGTTTTTGAGACAGAGTCTTGCTCTTGTCACCCACGCTGCAATGCAATGGCACGATCTCAGCTCACTGCTACCTCCACCTCCTGGGTTCAAGCAATTCTACTCCCTCACCCTCCTGAGTAGCTGGAATTACAGGAGCCTGCCACCACGCCTGCCTAATTTTTGTATTTTTACTAGAGACGGGGTTTCACCATGTTGTCCAGGCTGGTCTTGAACTGCTGACCTCATGATCTGCTTGCCTCAGCCTCCCTAAGTGCTGGGATTACAGGTGTGAGCCACCGCACCCAGTCTGTTTTTGGTTTTTATTTTGAAACAGAGTCTCACTGTCACCCAGACTGGAGAGCAGTGGTGTGATCTCAGCTTACTGCAACCTCTGCCTCCGAGGTTCAAGCAATTCTCCTGCCTCAGTCTCCCAAGCAGATGGGATTATGGGCGTGTGCCACCATGTCCAGCTAATTTTTGTATTTTTAATAGAGACAGGGTTTTGCCATGTTGGCCAGGCTGGTCTCGAACCCCTGACCTCAAGTGATCTGCCCACCTCGGCCTCCCAAAGTGCTGGGATTACAGGTGTGAGCCACTGTGCCCAGCCAGATACTCAAAGATCTCTTGTCAAACCCCTGAAGTTTTTATGGAACATAGTTTGGAAACCATTCCATTACTGGGCCAGAAAACAAAGCTATATATCCTATGGTATTTATAGTGAGGTTAAGTCCTTTACATTTGGCCCACTCATGCTAAAATAACCACTGGCAACTTATAAAGCTGGCACCACTGAAAGAATTCCTTCTAACATCTTGGTGACTAGGCAAACAGATATGATCCTGATCTTTTTTGAAGGGTATATGATTGACATTGCCAAGGAAAACAGTTAACAGGAGACACTAACTTAGAAGAAATAAAACCTGTTATTTTGGGGGTTACTATGAGTAGACAAAGGAGCTTTAAAACATATAATAAAATGTTGGTGAGGTAATGAATAAAAATTTATTAAAATGTAACATTTCTTCATATAAAAATGTAAATAATGGGGCTTTAATAAAGAACATTTGAAAAGATAGAGTAATGAGCTAGTCAGAAAACAAAGACCAAGAGGTCAACAACTGCCTCAAGTTTTTCCCGAGCTATAAGAAAAACTGCCTGGTGTTTCTGATAAGCCAAGTTATTTATGACATTTAAAATGGTGATATGAGCTATGATTTCTATTTCTGTTAAAAAATAAATAAATAAAAAGTCTTTAAAAGGTAGATTATCATTCACGGATGACTGGAAGTTACATCTGAGAATCGCTGCCTTTTAAGCCTTGTGGTTTTAAAATATTACCTCTGGGTGGTATAGTTTAGGAACAGGCCCTGGGAGAAAGTAATCTCAGGCCTTTGAATTCTTTCTATCCTATCTACCCTCCCACATAGCTCACTTAGGGTTGAGAGTTGAGGTTCATGTATTTAATTACATGCACCTGGAGGCAGGACACAATGACCCACGCTATGATCAAATGGTAATGCTGCAAGAATCACTCATTAAGAAGGCTAAGCATATGTGAGTTTAGCTTTTTCCAAATAAAGCCTAATAAAGTGAATATTTTATATATTTAATAATAATCTATTATGACACTGATAGGCAAACAGACATAATTGGTAAGCAATCACATATGTAGCTGGTGTTACTTTCATACGTGAAAATTATACTTTTACAGCTCCGATCTTCTCACTTTTGGTCCACACAACAGGATCATAAAAAAGCAAGGTTGCAATGAGGACAACCTAGGTCAAAAGTTGCCAGGAGGGCAGAGGATTCATGAAAATAGACCCCATGCTTCTGTTGATTGGAGGGAGGTCTTGGTTGAGAGTGAGAGGAAAAAAGACCAGATACTAAGAGTGAGTAAAGGGAATGTTGTTCCTATTGAGCCAGGAAGGAACAGGATAGGGATGGAGAAGGGGAATTTTAAAAAGGTCAGCGGGTGGGCAGTTCTGGTCAGGTGGGTAGACCTGTGCTTTTGCAGAAGAGGAACCTTAAGCAGGTTTCTTTCAAATACCTTCAAGGGTAACTGAATTGTTTCTTGTTTTTGTCTGCCACTTTCCCTCATTCCCTCAAAACATTTGTGGTACCTGAAATTCCTTAAACAGGGAGTGAAGTTTTTCATTACACAATTAGAGACAAAGATTGACCACAAGCGAATCAGCTGGCAGAGGTGACATGAAACTTTGCTCACTAAATGTTAATGGCTGATAGTGGATCATTGGCTATTTTGATAGGAAGAGGAAGTAAAAGAATAGAAGGCCCTGGGATGAGGTGGCTTTCCAGAGAAGGAAAGGAAGCACACTAAATGATAACAAAAGAAACAGCTCTCTGTTATTGAGTATTTATGCGCCAGGCTCTGTTTCAAGTGCTTTATGTGAATTAACTCATTCAGTTTCACAGCAACCTGACTGAGGTAGGTACTATTACTAATCCCATTTTACAGATGAGGAAACAAAGTCATGGAGAGGTTTGGTAACTTGCCCAAGGTCATAGCAGAATGGCCAAGAGTTGAATTCTGGCATTTCTAGCCCAAGAGTCCACAGTTTTGGCCACAGAGTGAAAGAAAATTGTCTCAGAGAAAAGATGATCCAGGAGACAAACTTCTCTATGTAGACACTGTTGCCAAAAGTCAGCCTGTTCACTTCTGAGTATTAGGGATTAGGAGGAGAGGTGTTTTATGGTGCACAGCATTGAGTATGTGCTACTTAAAGGAACATTAGCGCTGGAATGTTTACTATGCTCAGTCTTATGGACCGTTTTGATACATTCTTGGTCTTACATGTGCACCCCTCAACTGCCTGAATTAGTGATTCTGTGGCAGTTATTTAACCCTCTGTGCCTCTGAGTTCACATTTGGAAACTGGGTTATTTCTACTTGTCAGCTCCCTGACTCAGGAATGCAGGGAGGGCTAATGTGCTGATCTATGCTAAGTGCTCTGGGCCATAAGCCAGGACTAACTGAACTTTCAGAGAACGCTATGACTTGGCAGTGCTATTTAAATTGACAGAAGTGGTAGAATATTCTCCTAGCAGCTTATTTACCTGTTCTTGGTTCAGCTGCCTGATCACCCTTTAGGACAACAGCAGTCGGTCTACTGCAGCTGAATTCCTTTCTAGACCTACGCTGTATTGCTCCAACAGAGGACGACTGTCTGGTAGACTTGGGAGATACCCATATTGTCTGGGACTGTTCAAATTATTCAGAGATAAGAATTCCTAATTCAAAATAAGGATCTTCAAGCCAGGACTTTGAAAGTAACTACTTATCAACAAAAGATGAAAATAACTGGTCCCACTCCAAGGAAACTTTTAACCTAGTAGCAAATATACCTTAGCATTTAATTCAAATGATAGTGTCCTAATGGACACCCATCAAGGGCAGAACTGATTGCAAAGTTTCTTTAAAAAGTAATGATTTGGCCGGGCCCGGTGGCTCACGCTTGTAATCCCAGCACTCTGGGAGGCCGAGGCAGGGGATCACAAGGTTAGGAGTTCGAGATCAGCCTGACCAACATGGTGAAACCCCATCTCTACTAAAAATACAAAAATTAGCCAGGCGTGGTGGTGTGCGCCTGTAAACCCAGCTATTCAGGAGGCTGAGGCTGGAGAATCGCTTGAGCTCGGGAGGCAGAGGCTGCAGTGAGCCAGAATTGTGCCATTGCACTCCAGCCTGGAAAAAAAAAAAAGTAATGATTTACAAAGAAGTGTGGAAGAAAGGATGCCTGAGACAAAGGGAAGAGGGAGAGAAGCAGTCTCAGCTGTAGCTATGATTAAGGACCAGTGGACACATAAGGATGAAGCCAGTTTTTAGAAAAGGAAAAAATATGTCTGATTAGTCCACACTCTCACTGTCTAATGGTTTTTCCCTCCCATGTGTTTAAGCATAAGAATACACCACCTATGACTTCAAACAAAACAAACACATGAAAAGCAGAAGGGTGAGCACACTATTCTGAACAGATGCTGTTACTCAACTCAATAATTTATCCTTGAATTAATGTCTTCTCCAGCACAGAATCCTATCCGATCCTATCATCAGGCTTCCTCAGACCTGAGAAAGGAAGCAATCTTTGTGAGCTAATGAATAAACACAGCCAGGAGGAACCAAGGTGGATGTTCAGGATCAGAAATAGGGCAAATGAAAATAGTCTATAAAAAAGAGTTTGAGAGAGGGGGGAGGGAAACTGAACAACTAACTGAAAGCAGTAGGTGGTCAACACCATACAGTATGAAGGAACCACGAATCCGAAACAAGGAAAAGAAAAGACAGATTTTCAGAGTGCTGCCGTGACTCACACAATTTCAAATAAAAGCTATGGTGAGTTTTAGCAAAATTTGGATATAAGAGATTTGTTTTTCAGATCCTAAGTCTCCTTTTTTGGTAGTGTTTTCTCGTATCTGCGGTCTCTTCTGTTTAAGCACCAAAGGCCCTATCTATTCCTCACCAAAGAGGAAATACTGATGTAGACTCTTGGTGTGTAAAGCAAGACTTAATCTTCCAAGAGTATCTGAAAGCTTCATCTTTATGTGGAAGAAATTTTCAGGTAAAAAGCTGGTGTGGAATTATACAAACCTTCCTGGTGTCCCTTCTCTCAAACCTCCCTAGAGGCACTTTCTATTTTTACTCTCTCTTTCTTGGTCCCATTTTTAACAGTGGTTATCTGGTTTACAGGCACATCTTCACCTTGTCTTTGACTGGACTGAAAGAGGTTTCTTTTTCTAAAAAACAGCAGAATTCATGTAAGGAAAAGGCTATTTAGGTGAAATCGTGCTATGATATTTTGATATGTCCAATCTATAATAAGGTCTTTGAAGGCCTATTACTGAGATGTGAAGTGTAAGGAAGACCAGTAGTCATTGAAGATTGCATTTCATGTAGAAATGTGCATCTCATTTGCTGAGAACATGAGTGCCAGGGCTGGTGCTCTGAGCATGCCGGAGCTTGTTTACATGGAGCTGAAGGATTGGCTTCCTCACTCGAACTCCAAGGACTGCCCCACCCTGCACTGGACTCAATGGAAGGAAGGGCGGGGTTGGCACACAAAGTTTTGACAATGCTCCAGTTCTTTGCACCCCAAATATTTACTGAAACAGTCGGGTAATTCTTTAGGGAGACCAGGCCTAACACTACAAAAGGTGGCAAAGAGCCAGGAGGAGAAAAAAATGCTCCCCTGTTTGGTAAGGTTGTGTTTATTTTTGCCTGTAATAAATGTAGAAACAACAATACAGAAATACAGAAATTGTCCTACACACAGCCTCTTCAAACTGATCACCCATTTGAAAATTTAGCTTCAGGGAAACCAGCCACTGCAGCTTTCATTCAGGCATTCCTGGTCCTGCAGGCAGCTGTTTCCTCTGCTTGGAATAGTGATTCTTCTCATCAAAGCCCACCTTTCTTCTGAGTCCTCTGCAGCCTTCTCCACATCCCACTGCCTGTATTAAGCCTCTCCCAGTTGTCCCAGCCCACAGTAATCTCTCTGTTCTTGGGCCTCCTACAGCACTCACTTGGCAAGTGTGGTGGCATTTATCTGCTTGTCCTCTCAGCTCCTCTCCCCACCACTGGATTTTACATGGAATAGTCAACCTTCACTACATATGCCTACAAACAATGACAAGTTATTACAGTAGAGTGGTTTAGGCGCGCCATCATCAAGTTCATGTTTGTGTGATTTGTAAACTCAAATGAAGAAGGTGGGCCAGGCGAGAATGCTCAAGCCTGTAATCCCAGCACTTTGGGAGGCTGAGGCAGGCGGATCACGTGAGGTCAGGAGTTTGAGACCAGCGTGGTCAGCATCATGAAACCCCGTCTCTACCAAAAATACAAAAAATTAGCCAGGCATGATTGTGGGTGCCTGTAATCCCAGCTACTCGGGAGGCTGAGACAGGAGAATCACTTGAACCTGAGAGGCAGAGGTGGCAGTGAGCCAAGATCACACCACTTCACTCCAGCCTGGGCGACTGAGTGAGACTCCATCACTCACAAACACACACACACACACACACACCAAAAAAAAAAAAGTTTTCCTTTGTTACTTTTGAAATGTAGTAAATCCTTAATGTGTAATCATTTTCAAACATCATGGATTTTGTTAGGAGGCATAAGAAAAAACGTGCGGGCCAGGCACTGTGGTTCACGCCTGTAATCCCAGCGATTTGGGAGGCCGAGGCAGGTGGATCATGAGGTCAGGAGTTCGAGACCAGCCTGGCCAACATAGTGAAACCCGGTCTCTACTAAAAATACAAAACATTAGTTGGGCATGGTAACAGGCGCCTGTAATCCCAGCTACTCAGGAGGCTGAGGCAGGAGAGTTGCTTGAACCAGAGAGGCGGGCGTTGCAGTGAGCTGAGACTGTGCCACTGCACTCCAGCCTGGGCGATAGAGCGGGACTCCATCTCAAAAAAAATAAAAAATAAAAAATAAAAAGAGAAAGAAAAGAAATAGCACTTGGCAGATATGGGTAGAGAGATGAAGAACTAACTGAGGAGAATGAGAAGAGCAAAGAACTGGTTCATACAGTCCGAGCCCCATTGGTGTGCTTTACCTGGTCTGCTTCACCTGGGATTTTCTTGTTGTTTCTTTTTTTCTTTTTTGTAGAGACAAGGTGTTGCTATGTTTTGCCCAGACTAGTCTTGAACAACTAGCCTCGAGCAATCCTCCCAAGGCCTTCTATCTTGGGTTTAACACTGAAAGTCCTGGGCAACCCCTCAGGCAAACTAGAAAGGTGGGTCACCCTACCAGGTGGCCAGTAAGCATCTTGACAAGAAGCAAATCACGTTTTAAGTCATGAACAGAACCCTCTTTATTTTCTTTCACTTCAAATTCCAGTGCCTCGGCCTCTCCAAGGATATTCTACTCTCTTATAACACGCCGAGGAGCAGGCAAAAATGCCCAGGGACTAAGCAGGAGTCCTGGGTTTATTAAACTCTCTCCACTTCAGAAGCAATGCCAGGCCCATTAGGACAACTGGTGAAGGGGAAAAGCTTTAAACATAGTTCTCACAAACAGAAACGAGAGGGAATATTCTGAACTGGAAACAGTGACCTTTATGGCATTATTCCCAAAAGGAAAGTCAAAGGCAGAGCCTCAGGAAGGCAAATATCCAGGATCCACAGGAACTCTGACTTGACGCGGAACATTCCACACCAGGCCTGCTAATTACAGTGCTGGAGCATTTGTTTTGATAATATTCTTTGAAATCAACTCAACCCTGAGAATGTGAGCAAATAGACGAAGAAGACTGGACTGTATGACTATGAATACATTTTGGATATTGTAGCATGCAGCAGAATGAAGCAGTACATTATGAGCATCAAAATATACATTTTTTTTTCTTTTGAGACAGAGTCTTGCTTTTATCACCCAGGCTGGAGTGCAACGGCACAATGTTGGCTCACTGCAACCTCCATCTCCCGGGTTCAAGCTGTTCTCCTGCCTCAGCCTCCCCAGTAGCTGGGATTACAGGCTCCCGCCACCATGTCCGGCTAATTTTTGTATTTGTAGTAGAGACGGAGCTTCGCCATGTTGGCCAGGCTGGTCTTGAACTCCTGACCTCATGATCCACCCGCCTTGACCTCCCAAAGTGCTGAGATTACAGGCATGAGCCACTGCACCCGGCCACATATTTTATATTGTATGCCTATCACAGATCAGACACATTTGAAAAAATGAAATGTGCCTGAAATAAGCATAACAATAACAACATCAATAATGTTGTGCACAAAACTAATTAGGGCTACAGAGTTTGTGTAGTAATGGGGTTTTTTTTTTCCATAATACAATGATAAAGCTAAGGATTTTAATCTGTGTAATGTATAGCACAGTAATTTGAACAAAAAAGCATAATAGGAAATTGGAAATTCTAATGCTTGTTTCTCTGTATGTCATGCAGGAATAAAACTGAGTTAGTTTCTTTATATAGACTTCTGTGACTAAGAATGCTCCTGTGTACCCTGGTACAAGTATAAGTAGGTAATTTGGCTGGGAGTTGAAATTTAGGGGATGTGGTGCAGAGATATAATTTTACCACCAGGGGGTGTTCTTTCATCTTCCGGAATGTTGATGAGTTTATGTAACCACAAACTAACCCTAAACCAGCCCCTCTAAAAATGGGCCAGGCCAGATCCCAGGAAATGGGATTAACTTACATCATTCACACAAATTCCCTTTTGCCCTTCCATTTTAGAGACTGTTGAGTTTTCCTTCAGTTGAGAGAATCATGCTGGCAGCAAGCCAACCTACATGAACTGTGGAAAACAGATTACACCCCTCCTGCTGATCAAAACAGGAGAATGATGACTTAAGAAGTTAGTGCAGGTAGCCATTTCTGATTATCCCCGGGGAGCAGGAGTTTCAAGTAAGAAAGAACTAAGCAGTTAGAAAGCAAACATCGAAAGGATTTGAGGGGTAGCAAAGTCTCCTGCTTGAATTTTGATCTGAGCTGATTTACAACTGAAAAAGGTTGATGCCTCATTACAGACCAGAAAAGCCTAGGAAAATTACCAGAGAGATTTTGACAGCTTCCAGAGTCAGCCAGGGAATCTGTCCCAGCCCATTAGTATAGCCAAGTTTAGAAAGCAAGGCCTTGGAGAGGTGCCCCAGGGAGATGCCCGAGGGAGTCCGTCTGAATCCAGCCAAATGCTTACTCTTGAAAAAGGAAGACTTTGTCCCCTCTGTCAGCTTAGTGCCAGAAGCTCTGTCAGGGAGAAAGGCTGTGAAGCTGAGAAATATGGGATATTAGGTCGTGTCCAACTGAAGCAAGTTCAACAAATTCAAACTTTGAGTCAATACATTTCCCCTTTTAATGTCCAAAAGTAATACTTGCTCATTGCTAAAACCATACAATACAGAGGCTAAAGTAAAAATCAAAGGACTGTCCTCTTATGGCCAGCCCACTCTCCTCAGCCCCACTTACCAGAAATACTCAGTTGAGAATTTGCTTATATTTTTCAGGGCTTCCTTTTTCCCATGAATTATTTTTAAATAATGGATCAGTCAATCTGTCTGGCTCTCCATCTATTCATTCTATGCATCTATTAATCACCCATTTGGTTTGGTTTGGTTTTTGCCAAAAAGATATATATATAAAATATATATTATATATAAGTATTAATATATACTATAATATATACATATTAATATATAATATATAATATATTAATACATAATATTATATAATATTAATTAATTGAAACATCATTTCAATTTAATGAAGCCGACTTTTCCAAGTCGGCTCCATTCTTTCTTATAGTGATACAATATTCCATTGTATGGATGGTCCATAACTTTATTAAGCCAGTGCCCTACTGATGAACATTTGTGCTAGTCCCAGTTTCTTTTTCTATTACAAGAATGATATAATAAAATTCGCAATTAAAAGATGTGGTTATTAATGGGTGTGTTGTGTTAAGGATCAGACATTGTGCTAAGCCCTCTACAGGATATTAGGATGAATGAAATATATTTCCTGCCATCTTGGAGTTTACCCTTTTGTGTGGGAGAACTATTTAAAAAATGACATGGTTGGGCATGGTGGCTCACACCTGTAATCCCAGCACTTTGGGAGGCTGAGGCGGGCAGATCACTTGATCAGCAGTTTGACACTAGCCTGGCCAACACGGCAAAAACCTGTCTCCACTAAAAATACAAAAATCAGCCGGGCATTGTGACACGTGCCTGTAATCCCAGCTACTCAGGAGGCTGAGGCAGGAGAATCGCTTGAACCCAGGAGACAGAGGTTGCAGTGAGCCGAGATTGAGCGACTGCACTCCAGCCTGGGCGACACAGCGAGACCAGTCTCAAAAAATATATATATATGACGTAAGAAAAATGATTTACATACTAAATAGTTGGATTAATTATAACATCTGCCCAGGGAGTAGAAAGGAAGGTGCTACCAATTCTGACAGTTGGGATTAGGGAAGATTTCGCTGAATTGACTTCATCTCTGTAGGAATTTGCTTTAGTCTGTTTAATGTGGGGTAGTTGAGGTGGAAGCTCGTACTCTTAACAAAGTCATCCTGTTCACCATGCACTGAGGCAAGGAGCTCTACAATTTTTGCTATTTGAATTTCCTCTAAAAAAATAATTTCATAAAGATCTGGGAATGATTTGTCCTTCTTTTTTCTTTTTTTTTTTGAGATGGAGGTCTCACTATGTTGCCCAGGCTAGTCTCAAACTCGTGGGCTCAAGCGATCCCCGCCTCAGCCTCCTGTGAGATGACACGCACACGCCACTGTGCTTGGCTCTTGCTTTGTCTTCTTCTAAACTTGTTTTGCTGAGTTTAGTCTACAGCTTTGTCTGATAATCTTAAAACTCGTTACAAATATTCAACATGGCACCGCTCCTTGCTCTGTCCCAAAATGTTCTGGGTAAATGATCTCCAAATCAAGCGTGCCATACATTGTTGAATTAGTATTGTTACATCTGGTGTGACTGTCTAGAAAAAGCCATTTTATCAGTACATGGAATCTAACAGTATGATTTTAAAAGAAAACATATGAAACAACTCACCTGTGATAGCAAATCTCTTTGAGTCAGAACCTTCCCAGCAATCATGTAAACATACTGGAAGGAGAGTTTTTATTTTTAAGCAATCTTAATTAGCAGGTCTCTTTCTTATTGACATCTTCAAAGGGCTGTCAGCTCCTCCCTAGATGAAAGGTCCTGTGTAAGGACAAATTATTAGTATGCTCACAAAATACACACACTAAATGCAGGAAAAGTGCAAACGGTTTAACTCCACAGCCTGCAATGCTCTTGAGATACTTTGATCTGCCAGGATAGCCATTAATTATTCTATATCCTTTACTCTCTAAATGCATGCATCAAAGCATGTTCATGCACACCCTTGTAAATCCAGCTGTTTATTTCAAAATAGTTCTTCTGAATTAACCCTTGTTTCCTTTTTCCTTTGTTGAGAGCTGCTGATCCAGCTTATTGGGGAAAGGGTATATGTAACCTTGGGTTAAGAGTAGAAAATAATCTTTTTTTTTTGCTCTATAAAGATGTTCATGGGCTGGGCGCAGTGGCTCATGCCTGTAATACCAGCACTTTGGGAGGCCGAGGAGGGCAGATCACCTGAGGTCAGGAGTTCGAGACCAGCCTGGCCAACATGGTGAAACCCCGTCTCTACCAAAAAAATACAAAAAGTAACCGGGCGTGATAGCAGGCACCTGTAGTCCCAGCTACTTGGAAGGCTGAGGCAGGGGAATCACTTGAACCCAGGAGATGGAGGTTGCAGTGAGCTGAGATTGCACAACTGCACTCCAGCCTGGGGGACAGAGCGAGACTCCATCTCAAATAATAAAAAAAAATGTTCATAATATAAAAATGTATATTAATAAAGATTCATTTGTAATCTGGGAAAATATATATAATATAATAAGTGAAAAAAGCATGATACAAAAATTTATAGAGTATTATCACAACTGTAATACTAATAATTGCTGACAAGAATTAAATACAATGCCAATCACTGACCTGAATGCTTTACCTGTGTAATATACTTTAATCTTCACGATGAGTTGAATGTTGTCATCTCTCTTTTACATATAAAGAAACTGAAGCTCAGAAAGGTTGAGTAACTAGACCATGATCACACAGCCAATCAGTGGTAGAGTTGATGGGGTTCTATCTGGTACTGACTGACAACAAAGCTTTGTGATGGTCCTGCTGCCTTTTAACAGTGAATATACCTAGGCAGAGAGATTTGGGGTGATTTTTCCCCACTTTTTTACACTTACATTTTTTTTAGAATAAGCAAAACTAACATACCAACTGCATGAAGTAATCAAATAAAATTAATAAAGAGGGCTGAGTAGCTCTTTTATTCATGGCGTGATAACTTGAGATAAATATAGGTAACGTGTCATTAAGCTTAAAGTTGTCTGGGCCTCTGCTTCCTTATCTTTAAAATGAAAGGGTTGTACCAAGCAATCTCAAAGGCACCTTTCAATTTTCATATTACTTTAGTTCATTGTTTCTGATTATGCTTCGGAGATGGCACTTTTCCTCAGCAATAAGTTGGTTGTAGTTCCCTAAATTTGCTCAAAGAGCTTACCAAAGGAAGAACCAAAGGACTGATTGGGATTCATCTTTAACACCTCAGGAGAATAAAGACTACCTTTGTTAATGATGAATTTTGAGTAAGTATTAATTTTGAATACGTATTAATGTAAAATTGTTACTTATTAAATTGTAATTGTAAATAAATAATAAGCATATAAATTTTTATCATATATAGTTAAGGCTTACATGTCTTGATATATACATGTAGAGAGAAAAGGTTATGATAGTTAGCAAATGAACCTATCCACCACCTCAGTTATCCTTTTTGTGTGTGTGTGGCAAGAGGACCTAAAATCTACTTTTTTAGCAAAAATGATTAAATATAGTTCTCATGTTGTACATTCCATCTTTAGATTTGTTCATCCTTTATATCTGCTATTTTGTATCCTTTGTCCTGCAGCTTCCCATTAAGCATATTTTTCTGATCTAATTCCAGAGTGAAAGACATATTGTGTTGGATATCAGTGCTAGGTCTTTTTCTGACCAGGGTTTAGTTTGGACATGTCTGGAATGCAAGAGTGAGAAACCCTTTGAAACTGCATGGAGTGTAGGTGTTTCCAGCTGAGAGGAGCATTTGATCTTTACTTGGAAAATAAGTACCTGCACTACAAAGAAAGGTTGCTTGTCTCCACAGAAGGATGAGTTCCTCCACAGGAAGCATGTGGCACCAACCATGAAAAAAGAACAGAACTCTCTGCAGTGCTATAAATATTAAGATGTCTGGGAAACATGAAGGATTTTTATTTCTGGCTACATTTATTTATCATTTCTATTTTTGATAATAGACTAGTCTTTATTTGGAACTCTTTCATTCCCAGTGTTGTATTTTTCAACATAGGGAAATGTAATGATTCAGCACATAACAGGTATCCAATAAATACTAGTTCAATAAGAAAGTTTGTTAACATTTAAGCTTTAATTAGAAGTACAGTTTTTTTTCAAGGTAAGTTTTAGGAACAGTTCTCTTCCTTTGATTAGTATCCAGAAGTCCATCTTCTGAAGACCCTAGCATCTTCACATCAACTTTTAAAAACTTTCCATACCACATAGACCAAAGATTCAAATATAAAAAATGAAATCATTTTTATACTAGACATGGAAGAATTTATTTATCATCTTAAAGTGGGGCAGGGCTTTCTACTATTTCTAAAAATCAAGAGCTTACAGAGGAAAATGATGAAGTTAGTAAAGTTAATAGAGTAATTAAAATCTTCAGTAAAAGCAAAGAACAACAAAACAGGCACATTATAAGAATAATTAAAACATTAACAGCAAACAAATATAAAAGGTTTGCCACCCATATCAAGATAAAATAACTAATCTACCAACATATGAAGAGTTCCTAGCAATGAATAAGAAAAGGACAGAAAAACAATAGAAAAAAGGCAGAGAAAATGAATTGAGAGTTCACAGAAAAGGAAGCACGTAAGGCTCTTAAACCTAAAAGCAGATGCTTAACTGAAGTCATAATTAGAGAAACCCAGGATATAATTACACTAAGTTGTTGTGCCCCATGCATCAGATTGTCAAAAATCTACAGATTTCATACATACTCTGTAGTCAAGACCTTGGGAAAGGAAGACTGCATTATTTGTGAGAGGTTAAATTGGTACAACCTCTACAGAGGACAATTCAGCAATATCTATCAAAATCACAAATCCACACAGTCAAAGACGATTTATCCTGAAACTAACAAAGCATAAGCTTCAGGAACCCTCACTTGCACAACCCCTTTTTGAGGTTCTGGAAGGAGCCCTAATGATTTTTCGCTATATTATATGTTTTTGGAATCGTTGCAAAGTAAGGATTTTAGTTACAATTGGTTAAGACCACTGCTTTCTTTCTACTTAGACATCTCCTCCATCATACTTTCCTTTGTGAACTGTGGCAATGGAGTGGCATCAGGAACTTTTGGGATCTAGCTAAAGGGAAATTGACTTGGAGATTCATTAAGGTTTGGGTTTATTAGGATGAATTTACATGTTGTGCAATCTCCACATGTATAGCCAGGTTATTGCTAGGTGTCCTGGTGCAGGAATGGTTTCCAGAAATACTCCTACCACCCACTGTGCTAACCACCTGCCACTCTAACTAGAAGATGCAGAACCAGAGGTCATATTGAAACATAAACATGTCTTATAATGCTTGATACCAGAATTATGTAGGTAGTAGAAAAGAAACAAGGCTTGAAATATGTGGAGTCAGAAGCCAGTCTGTGGAAAATTATTTTAATACTAGCCAGGTAAAATAACAAGCAGAATGTTTCATTATTACAGATGCCTGGTCAAAATGGGTATTTTAGCCTATCAGGAATGTACCTGATGATGTAGCAATTAAAAAACGCAGCATATATTAATAGTCTTTTTTACAAAATGGGAATCACATGAAATAGAATTTCTCAGAATTTCCAGGTTGTAGGATACAAACCTATAGCAGCACTAGACATAGCAAGCACGTCTGTGTGAAACCGAATGCTTAATGCATCACAGCTGTCAATAATTTAAAAAAAGACTTTCAATCAACCATACTAAACAGAAGACTGAATTCTCTTTCTGCTTTCTGTCTTTATTTTTTTTTTTATTTATTTATTTTTTTTTTTTTGAGACGGAGTCTTGCTCTGCCTCCCAGGCTGGAGTACAGTGGCCGGCTCTCAGCTCACTGCAAGTTCCGCCTCCCGGGTTCACGCCATTCTCCTGTCTCAGCCTCCCGAGTAGCTGGGACCACAGGCGCCCGCCTCGTCGCCCGGCTAGTTTTTTGTATTTTTTAGTAGAGACGGGGTTTCACCGTATTAGCCAGGATGGTCTCGATCTCCTGACCTCATGATCCGCCCGTCTCGGCCTCCCAAAGTGCTGGGATTACAGGCTTGAGCCACCGCGCCCGGCTGCTTTCTGTCTTTAAAATGATGTTACAAAACTGTGGTCACATAAGGAGGAAATCCAAGTCTGTACAGCAAAAAAAGATAGAGAAAAAAGCTTTATAAATGTGTGTCAGAGAGTTAATTAGCAAAAATATTACGTTATTTTTCAAGGTTCTGTGATACTTATGGTATTTGTTAGCTTTTTTAAATTAGTAATTTATTGTGATTTCATTTTGTTGTTTACATTCGTTATTTGGTTTTGTAACTACTTTAGATTTGATAATTTATATTATTTGTGTTTGTTTCCAAGGAGCTTATTTAATCAGAACTTCAGAGGGCCCTAGAAAGCTGCATTTTTAACAAGGACCTCCCCTCTGGATGCCCTTCCCCACTTCCCCTCATTTTAACAAGGATTCTAGGTGAATTAAAAGTATGATTTGGGAAGTAATTTTAACCTTCATTGTGTGTCAGGTTATATATACAGTAATATTAAGTTATAAATCATGTAATAGGAGAAAAAAATTTTTATACAAAATGTTAATAGAGGCCTAAATACAATATGGTTTTTAAAATAAAATGAATTTATGTGCATATTATTGTAATCATAAAGATAAGAATGTTACATTGAAAGCTATACAATGAGAAACATTAATGGCAAATCCAAGTACAAATGAAAATATTATCTGAATTCCCAGGTTTCATTGAGTATCAAAACCCACCAATATTTCAGTTCTTTTCTTATATGTTATTCTGTAAACACGTTCTCCACATTTGACTGGATCCCTGGACTTCATGTCATTTTATCTGTGACATTCTCCACAGTTATATGCCATTGGCTGCTGCTTTGGGATTTGAATGTCCTTCCGGGTGTCCTTTGTTAGTCCCTACACAGCATGATGAAATTTCTCACTCTTGTATTATTTTTCTTAGTGAAGGCTCACAAAATTATAATTGTTCAGGTATACAACCTGGATCAGTATTTGTAATTACCCAAATGCCTCAAAAAAATTTCGACTGGGGGAATTTATCTTAGAGTTGTTCTTGTACAGTTATGAAATGGCATGTGTACAAGGTTAGTCACTGCAAAACCGTAATAGAAACAGGTTGAACTCAGTGGGGATCTGGTTAAACAGATCATGGTACACCCTGCATAATGAAATACTGTACAGCTCTGAAAAATGAGGACACAGTCTATATTTTCATATGGAAAGGGCTACAATATATATAGCCCAATGAAGAAAAACAAAGCTTAGAACAATGTGTACAGTGTGCTAACTTTCATTTTAAAAATAAAGAAGGAAGAATAGAAACATTAACATTTGTTTATTTTTACATAAATAAATTCTGGAAATGAATACAAGTGATTGTAGGGAGGGGACATTCAGTGGAATGCACTGAGGTGGGAATGAGATTGTTCACTCTATAGCCCCATACAAGAGATGTGTATTCACTATTCAGAAGTTAAATGAAAAAAATACATATATATGTGTACATATATATATATATATATATATATTTCCCTTTTGAAACAGAATCTTGTTCTGTCACCCAGGCTGGAGTCCAATGGCAAGATCTCGGCTCACTGCAACCTCTGCCTCCCAGGTTCAAGCGATTCTCCTGCCCCAGCCTCCTGAGTAGCTGGGATTACAGGGATGCACCACTACACCTGGCTAATTTTTGTATTTTTTGGTAGAGACGGCGTTCCACCACGTTGGCCAGGCTGGTCTCAAACTCTTGGCTTTAGGTGATCCTCCTGCCTTGGCCTCCCAAAGTGCTGGAATTACAGGCGTGAGTCACCGCGCCTGGCTAAATTTTAATACATTGTTCACTTGGTCCACACTCAAGGAGGGGGGTTATTTCCAGAGACCTTTTTGGCATCTTTTTGAAATGCTGTTTAGTTGCTCATTAGCCATCAGATTAAAATTCATACCTATTCATTTCTGCAGTATTCATATAATCAGCTTTCTATCAAAAAAAACTGAAAATTATCTGAGTGAATTTAATGTAAGAGTTTAAGAAAAACTGGATAACACCAATGAAAATATTTAATTATGTGAGAAATTTAAAACACCCCCACTTCAAAAGAAATAAAGGCAAACAAACACTGGGATTTATTATCTTGAATACCCCCATTTACAGAAAATAAAAAGAAAACATTAACACTATCTAATTGATAATGAGATATGGACATGAATAAGAAATTCAAAAAACATAAAAGTATTAAGCTTAGAAGTCATCATTAGGTTCCATCACCTGCTCCACACAAATTCAACATACTGCAAGGTGTTGTCAGTTTTGCCTTCTAAATATCTTTCCATTGTTCTCACCCTAGTCTAAGTCACCATTTTCTCTCTTTAAGACTAGCATAAAATGGGCAAAGAACCTGGATAAACATTTTTGAAAGAAGACGCACAGACACTCATGCCTGTAATCCCAACACTTTGGGAGGCTGAGGCAGGAATATAGCTTGAGCGCAGGAGCTCTAGGCAGCAGTGAAGTAGGATTGCCACTGCACTCCAGCCTGGGCAATAGAGCAAGACTCTGTTTCAAAAAGAAAGAAAGAGAGAAGATATAAATAGCCAACAGGTATATGAAAAAATGCCCAATGTGACTGATCATCAGGGAAATGCAAATTGAAACAACAATGAGATATTGTCTCATACCCATTAGGATGGCGATTACCAAAAAGACAAAGATACAACAGTCTTTGACAAGGGTGTGGAGAAAAGTGAATCCATATACACTGATTGTGGAAATGTAAACTAATACAGATGTTATGGAAAATTGTATGGAGGTTTTTCAAGAAATTAAAAAATAAAGGTAGCATGTGATCCGCAATCTTACTTCTGGGGTATATATCCAAGGGAAATGAAATCAGTATGCGGAAGAGGTATCTGCACTTCCATGTTTATTGCAGCACTATTCACAGTAGCGAAGAAATGGAAACAATACAAGTGTCCATTAACAGATGAATGGATCAAGAAAACACACACACACACACACACACACACACACACACACAATGGAATACCATTCAGCCATAAAAAGAATGAAATCCTGCCATTTGTGACAACACAGGTAAACATTATGTTAAGTGTTTAACATAAGACATTATGTTAAGTGAAATAAGCCAGGCACAGAAAGCAAATACCACATGATCTCATTTATATGTGGAATCTAAAAAAGTCAAACTCATAGCAGCGGACAGTAGAATGGTGGTTACCAGGGGCTGAGAGAGGGGGAGGAACTGAGAGGTATCAGCCAAACTATACAGAATTTCCATTACACAGGAGGAATAAGTTCAAGTGATTTATTGTTCAACGTGGTGACTATAGTTAAAAACAATATTGTATTCTTGAAAAATTGCTAAGGGAATAGATTTTCAATGTTCTTGCCACAAAATAAAACCTGATAAGCGAGGCAACGCATAATGCCATTTAGCCTGATTTAGCCATTTCACAATGTATATATATTTCAAAACATGTTTCACACCATAGATACATACTATTGTGACATAAATATACATATTTATGTCAATTAAATTAGTGTCAATTAGAAAATTTGTGTCAATTAAAAAAAAATACAGGCCAGGCATGGTGGCTCACGCCTGTAATCCCAGCACTTTGGGAGCCCGAGGCAGGCAGATCGTGAGGTCAGGAGTTCGAGACCAGCCTGGCCAACATGGTGAAACCCCATCTCTACTAAAAATACAAAAATTAGGTGGGCGTGGTGGCGGGTGCCTGTAATTCCAGCAACTCAGGAGGCTGAAGCAGGAGAATCACTTGGACCTGGGATGCAGAGTTTGCAGTGAGCCGAGATCACGCCATTGCACTCCAGCCTGGGCAATAGAGTAGTGAGACTCCATCTCAAAAAAAAAAAAAAAAAAGACTAGCGCAACACCCTTTAAAATGCCTTCCTGGACTCCCTCTACGTCTCCCTCATTGCATTCTCTACACAGTGGGATCATTTTAAAAGAGGAATCTAATTATGTCTCAAATGCACACACCTTTACGACCCTTCACTGACCTCCCAGTGCTTATGAGGCAAAGATTAAACTTCTTTACGGCTTCTTCTCCTTTCAGGGCTTTTAAACACTGGTGTACCCTCCCCCACTGCCCTATCCTTCGTCTTCACTCATCACTCCACCTCCTCTGACCTAACTGACTCCTACTCTCACCTCAGATCTCACCTAAAAGCCCACTTTGTCAGGGAGGCTTTCCAAAGCAGTCCGGAACTCCCCATTCCACATTAGTGAAGCCCTGGTACAGCTCCTTCATGGTGCTTTGCATAGGGATCATTCCAATTCACTGCGGGAGAAGTGGGGAGGGATGGCCTCCTACACTCCACCAGGGCAGTGGCTGCTGTTCACTGCACCTAGCACTACATCTGACACCTGGAAGACCCTTATTAAAACATTTGTTGGGCAAGTGAATAAACATTACTGATAATAAAATAAATGGACCTTAGAACAAACATACTAATTTGGCCTGTAAAACTGGCAAAAAAAAAAAAAAAAAAAAATGAAAAAGAAGGCCACTGTCCACTTGTCATTAGCAGGTTTACAGCACCCTTCTACGTTTTTCATATCTTTTAATTGAGATGAATTTTGCATAATATAAAATTAACCATTGGAAAGTAGACAATTAAGTGACATTTAGTACATTCACAATGATGAGCAACCATCAGCCACCACCTCTATCTAGTTCCAAATATTTCCATCACGCCGAAAGGAAACCTAGTACTCATTAAGCAGTTGCACTCTGATATGGTTTGGATCTATGTCTCCGCCCAATCTTATGTTCAATCATAATCTCCAGTGCTGAGAGTGGGACCTGGTGGGAGGTAATTGAATCATGGTGGTGCTTTTTCAGGAATGGTTTAGCACCATCCACTTGGTGCTGTTCTCGTCACAGTGAGTGAGTTCTTGCAGGCTCTGGTTGTTAAAAGTGTGTAGCACCTCTCCGCGCTCTCTCTAGCTCTTACTCCTGCCATGTAAGACACCTGCTCCCCCTTTGCCCCTTTGCCTTCCACCGGGAATAACAGCTCCCTGAGGCCTCCCCAGAAACAGATGCTGCCATGCTTCCTGTACAGCTTACAGAACCCTGAGCCAATTAAACCTCTTTTCTTTATAAATTACCTTGTCTCAGGAATTTCTTTTACTTATTTATTTATTGAAACAAGGTCTCACCCTGTTGCCCAGGCTGGAGTGCAGCAGTGCAATCATGGCTCATAGCAACCTCTGCCTCTGGGCTCAGGCGATTCTCCCACCTCAGTCTCCAGAGTAGCTGGGACTACAGGTGCACACCACCATGTCTAGCTAATTTTTGTATTTTTTTTGTAGAGATGGGGTTTCGCCATGTTGCCCACGCTGGTCTCAAACTCCTGTACTCAAGCGGTCTGCCTGCCTCAGCCTCCTAAAGTGCTAGGATTACAGGCTTGAGCCACCAAGCCTGGCCTAGGAATTTCTTTGTAGCAATGTGAGAATGAACTAACACACTCCCCAGTCTCCCCCATCCCCAGCCTCTGGCAACCACCAATCTTTTTTCTGTCTCTGGATTTACCTGTTCTTGGCCTTTTATATAAGTGGAATCATACAATATGTAGTATTTCGAGTCTGGCTTCTTTCACTTAGCATAATGTGTTCAAGGGGGTTCATCTAAATTGTAGCATGGATCAGAACTTCATTCCTTATTACGATGGAATAATATTCTAATGTATGTATATACCACAATTTGTATATCCATTAATCTGCTGATGAACATTTGGGTTATTGTGCCTTTTGGCTATTGTGAACAGTGCTGCTATGATCTCTTACCTTTTTGATGGGCGTGTAAACTGGTAGTGGACAAACTGATTACCATGCTTGCTGGACTCTCATCCAGGTATCTGGCAGGGTTGCTCCATAATGGCACATTGACTGGGACTGATCCTCCAGTGCCTGTGCCATTAGTGGTTAAATATTTTGAATAATTATGAAAGATTACCATAAATTCAACAAAGAGGGGGACACGTTCTGCTCCCCTTAACCCCACAAAGGACTAAGACAGAGGTAGGTAATTTACCAAGGACAGCCAAATGTAATCTGTGAGAATGATCAATGAGGTAGCCAGAAGGAAAGTTCAGCCTAAATAGGCATGATGACTGTTAGCTAAGCCAGTCCAATTTCTTATGTGGGGAAAATGAACTCAAAATATGGACAGGAATTGAAGAGTTCGTAATGGGAGCAGAAGATGAAAAAGGCCGGCTGTGAATGGCTGATTTCTGGAGCAGAGCTTCTTGCGCTGTGACTACTGATGGGGGACAAGGTAGCTGGTCCCCAGAGCTCCCCTGCATCCTGAACGACCTTCAGTTGCACTCACTGGCTCAGTGAGTTCTTATTTGTTCTTTGCGGTTACTATGAGGCCTGGTTTCACGGCTTAGATTCCTGCCCTAAATATTTCTACAATTGTCATTCCGACAAACCTCCCAATGACTGAGGTAACCTGAGTGATTCTTTGCATCCAAAGGAGCTTAAGGAAAACACCTTTGAAAAGAAATTAAGTTACAGATATCAAGAGCTTTATAATAATTCAGTCTTTGATCCAATAATTCCTCTCCAGAGCTCCAGTCTAAGACAATGATCCCAGAGTCAGAAAAACCACATGCACAAGGAAGTTAATCTCAATTTTAGTTTAGTGCAAGAAATTGGAAACATGTCCAAATGTTGTCAAATGATTAAAAAAAGGAAAAAATTAAATTGCCTAAATTAGATTAAAAACTTATTTATTAAGGATTATGCGTATGAATAGTTTTACATTCATACTGAAGTATTGTTCTATAATGATTTTTATTTTAAAAAGGTAGGAAATATATATTTATATGGAAAATATTAACAGAAAGATAAAACAAAATATGAATAATGATTATCATTGGGTGATATTTTTGTGCTGTTATTTAAAAGATTTTTATGACACATGCATGTGCTCTTTTTACCATAAGAAAATGCTTTCTTAGGCCGGGGGTGGTGGCTCAAGCCTGTAATCCTAGCACTTTGGGAGGCTGAGGCAGGCAGATCACCTGAGATGAGGAGTTCGAGACCAGCCTGAGCAACATGGAGAAACCATGTCTCTACTGAACGTACAAAATTAGCTGGGCATGGTGGCGCATGCCTGTAACGCTAGTTACTTGGGAGGCTTAGGCAGGAGAATCGCTTGAACCCAGGAGGCAGAGGTTGCGGTGAGCCGAGATCACACCACTGCATTCTAGCCTGGGAGATAAGAGTGAAACTGCCTCAAAAAAAAAAAAATTTTTTTTTTAAAAAGCAGGGTATAGCCCGGCTTTTAGGCAGAAACAAATCATCCTAACTGATATTTACTTCTTAGAAAAGAGGGAGGGACAAAAGCTTCAGTACTAGTAGAAAACTAAAAGAAAAAGATCACAGAGACATGGCAAATTCAACCTCCACTGAATTCCTGAAGGAGCCAGATGGTATTCTCGTTTTCCAGAAGGCACAGGATACACCTTTTGAGGGAAGATCAAAGAAGGGTTTGCTGTAGCTGCGAACACTATGCCAAATCTAAGTCCACAGTGACCACCTAGACACCTAGACACAAAGCTTATTAGGAAAAGCTCATGCCATTCCAGATGACAGTTCCAGGTGGACAGACTTGTAATTTTTCCATGTGGATCAGAAACATATACCCACCATACAGCATTGCAGTGAAACTCCAAGAATGGCAGCAGGAAGGAGGTAGAGCAGTTAATTAATTAAACACTTATTTATTGAATGTTTACTATGTTTAGGCACTATTATGAGCCATAGGGATAAAAATTCCTGCCCTCATGGTGCACACATGCTACAGTGTAGGGTTGCAAGGTAAGGAGAAGGGGAGGCAATACATCAAAAGTAGCAGCAAATATAGCCTATTAGACACATATGGAGAAAAATAAAAAAGTGGAAGGAGTTCAGGAGAGTCTGTTGTCAGGTTCTTGGAGTTTAAAGAGGTGATGAGGTAAGGTGGTGCAAGGATATTTGAGTGAAGATGTGAAGGTAAGAAATTGAGTTCAAGAAAAACATTCTAGACAAAGGGACACCGGGCACAGTGGCTCACACCTGCAATCCCAGCACTTTGGGAGGCCGAGATGGGAGGATCATCCAAGGTCAGGAGTTCGAGACCAGCCTGACTAACATGGAGAAACCCTGTCTCTACTAAAAATACAAAATTAGCAGGGGCCTGTAACCCCAGCTACTTGGGAGGCTGAGGCAGGAGAATCGCTTGAACCCGGGAGGCAGAAGTTGCAGTGACCTGAGATCACGCCACTGCACTCCAGCCTGGGCAACAAGAGCGAAACCCCATCTCAAAAAAAAAGAAAAACCACACAAAGAGAGTAGTGAATACAAAGACCCTGGAGCAGGATTGTATCTGGCCTGTTCAAGGAATGCAAGGTCAGTGTGACTGGGAGCAGAGTAAGCAAGGCGGGGGCGGCGAGTGGTGGGAAGAGAACGAGTGGAGGAGGGTCAGGTCACATATAGCCTTGAAGGCCACTGTAAGGAGAAAGAAGGAGACCAATGCATCCACAGATGCTGACTGATAAAGATGCAGGTGGCAAAGATCAGTCCAAGGCCCCTACCCCAGGTCACTAGGAGATGGTTATGTCATTTGCTGAGACAGCACACAAAGAGAAAGGTCAGATTTGTGTCTGGGAGGGCATGGGAAGAAAAGAAAGGAATAAATCATAAATTTGTTTGGAAAGTTGTTTTTGTTTTTTTCGGGTTCTTTTTGGAGGGCCAGTGGGGCCCAGAAGTTGGAACTGGTACCTGGAAGCTGGTTGGGATAGAGATGCGGTTGGTGAATTAACAACAGAGTGCTCAAATTAGGAAAGTGAATGAGTAAATGACCAGTAGGACATACTAATAAACAGTTGTTGAATCAACCTTGTTAAACTGTTCAGGAATGTATTTTATTAGGTTATTTTGCCAGAAGAGGAACAGAGATAAGTGACCTCAGATACTGAGGTTATTGTAAAGCTGCACAGGAAGCTAGAATACATTGTCACATAGCAATCAGGACTCATGGAGCCTGAAAGGTCACTGAGGTGCAGTTACTGGGACCAGCCTACGTGTTCACGTGCCCATCACAGGAGTCCTTCTAGTCACAGAGCCACTCTGTCTCTGCTTCTATTGCTCTTGATAGGATATTTCTCTTTCTCCGTCAATCTCAATCTTAATCTCTGTCCATATTCCTCAAAGTGATCACCTATGAGAGAGAACATTTGATCAGAACCCTTTAACATTTTTTAGGCTGGGCACAGTGGCTCACACCTATAATCCCAGCACTTTGGGAGGCCGAGGTGGGTGGATGACCTGAGGTCAGGAGTTTGAGACCAGCCTGGTCAACATGATGAAACTGTCTCTACTAAAAACACAAAAAAATTAGTCAGACGTGGTCGTGGGTGCCTATAATCCCAGCTACTAGGAGGCTGAGGCAGGAGAATCGCGTGAACCCTGGAGGTAGAGGTTAAAAAGTTAGTGGCTGTGGTGGTGCACACCTGTAGTCCTAGCTACTTGGGAGGCTGAAGTGGGAGGATTGCTTGAGCCCAGAAATTCAAGCCTTCAGTGAGCCGTGATTGTACCACTGCACTCCAGCCTGAGCAACAGAGCAAGATTTTGTCTTAAAAAAAAAAAAAATCATGTAGATGATGTTTAAATAATGGGTTGATGAGATTACCAAGTAAAGACTGTAGAAAGGAGAAGACCTGGAATCAACTAACATTTAAAAGTCAGACATAGAGGCTGGGTGTGGTGGCTCTCACCTGTAATCCCAGCACTTTGGGAGGCTGAGGTGGGCAGATCACCTGAAGTCAGGAGTTCAAGACCAGCCTGGCCAACATGGTGAAACCCCGTCTCTACTAAACATACAAAAATTAGCCAGGCACGGTGGTGTGCGCCTATAATCCTAGCTACTCAGGAGGCTGGGGCAGGAGAATCACTTGAACCCGGGAGGCAGAGGTTGTAGTGAGCTGAGATTGCGCCACTGCACTCCAGCCTGGGCAACAAAACGAGACCGTTTCAAAAAAAAAAAAAAAAAAAAAAAGTCAGACATAGAAAGTAGGACCAGCAAAGAAGACCACAAAGAAAGAGTGAAATAGGTGGAAAACCAGGAGAAACCAGGAGAACATGGTGTCAACAGAGTCCAAGATTATTTCTGGAAGGGGAGTGGAGTGAACTACGTCAAATGCTACTCACAGTAAAATAAGATGAGGACTGAGAAATGACCATTAGATTTGGCAAAATGGAGGATACTTTGATAAGAGCCATTTATTAGAGTGATGAAGACAAGCCCAACTGGAGTACATTGAAGGGAACTGGAGGTGAGAAAGTAGAGAGAACAAATACAGATGTCTCTTTTGAGATGTTTTACTATGAAGAAAAGCAGAGAGGAGATACAGGGTTAAGGAAGTTTCAAAAGGGATGAACAATATTAAGGCATGTTTGTAAACTGTGGGAAATGATTCCATAAAGAGAGAGAGACTAACAGTGCAGTAAAAAATAATTGCAGGCATAAAGTCCTTGAGAAGGAAGACAAAATAGAATCCAGAGAACTCCAGAGAAGTTTTCTCCAACTGATTTTTTAACCTATGGGAGGGCAGTTTTAGGAAAACAGAGGAGGCCAAATCCAAACTGGGTAAGTTTAAGGAATGAAATATGGAACTAAAAATAACTCAACTAAAATGACATTAGTGGTTCTCTCTGGGTAATACAGGATTTGGGATTTTTTTTTTTTTTCTGTGCTTCTTTATACATTTCTGTGACTTTCAAATTTCCCGGAAGGAATTCTCACCACTATCATAATTAGAAAAAAAATGCAAAATGTTTAAGAAAAGTGGAGTCAGTAAGTGTACTGAATTGCATCTGTCTTGGAAGTAGGCCCACCCCTGAGAATACAGGAAGTACAAGAGTATCTAGACACAGAAGTGACCTTGGCAGGAAGGCCGTGTTGTTCATGATGAAACTGCTTCTCCTTTTCAAATCTCCAGTCCCATATCTGCTGGGTACTACTAATTCAATGTACTCCAGATACAGGAGGAAGTCCAGTCTAACAGGCAAAACACAATAGCTAAAAAGGGTGGCTGCAGTCATTGCAGTTGTTCAGTATTGTGGTTGCCTCAGGCGAGGCTTGCAAGTCTAGGCAGATGGACACTTCACACTACAGAAATGTCTACATGCAGGCAGCCATGCTACTGGAGTCCAAGACTGAGACTGGTGGGGTCGAGGGTGGCCTTGTAAGAACAAAACTAAGCCTCAGGGCCGGGTGCAGTGGCTTATTATGCCTGTAATCCCAGCACTTTGGGAGGCTGAGGCGGGTGGATCACCTGAGGTCAGGAGTTCGAAACCTGCCTGGACAACATGGCGAAACCCCGTCTCTACTAAAAATACAAAAATTAGCCGGGTGTGGTGGTGGGTGCCTGTAATCCCAGCTACTTGGGAGGCTGAGGCTGGAAAACTGCGTGAACCCGGGAGGCAGAGGTTGCAGTGAGCTGAGATCATGCCATTGCACTCTAGCCTGGGCAACAAGAGTGAAACTGGGTCTCAAAAAAAAAACCCAAAAAATAACAAACAAACAACAAACAACAACAACAACAACAAAACACACACAAAAACAAACAACAAAATTAAGCCCCAGCAGGCCCACCGTAGTGCTCCATTTAACAGAGGCCTCACATTCCTAAGGGACCTCCGAGCTGGTTATTTCCAGGTGAGGCCTCACATATTTACAGTGATGCACTAAAAGGACTGAAAAGGTGACTCTCACCATACAGCTTTGAACATGCTTCCCATTACCAGACCATTCATCTGTCATGCATTATAAATTAAGGTATTTATAACCCACAATTATTTTATGAGCAGCACAATTACATTGCATATTTTTCTTTGATTTAAAAGCCCCAAGGTTTTAAATAGAGACATTTAAAATGTACCACAATTAAAACTAGCCCTGTAATAGTATTTCTTTATTTTTTGCAGTTAATAGACTTAATTTTTTTAGAATAGTTTTATATTTACAGAAAAATTGAAGCTGGGCGAGGTGGCTAATGCCTGTAATCCCGGCACTTTGGGAGGCCAAGGAGGAGAGATCACCTGAGGTCAGGAGTTTGAGACCAGCCTGACTAACATGGTGAAACCCTGTCTCTACTAAAAATACATAAAATTAGCTGGGTGTGGTGGTGGTGTGTGCCTGTAATCCCAGTTACTAGAGAGGCTAAGGCAGGAGAATAGCTTGAACCCAGGAGGCAGAGGTGGCAGTGAGCCGAGATTGCACCATGGTTTCAGTGAGCCGAGATTGCACCACTGCACTCTAGCCTGGGTGACAGTGGGAGACTTCTTTGAAAGAAAGAAAAAAAGAAAGAAAGAAAAAGAAAGAGAGAGAGAGAGAGAGAGAGAGAGAGAGAGAGAGAGAGAGAGAAAGAAAGAAAGAAAGAAAGAAAGAAAGAAAGAAAGAAAGAAAGAAAGAAAGAAAGAAAGAAAGAAAGAAAGAAAGAAAGAAAGATTGAGCAGATAGTACAGAGTTCCGATGTTCTCCCCCCACCTCCAACCTGCTCCCAGCACAGTTTCCCCTATTATTCATATTTTGTGTTAGTGTGATTTATTGTTACAATTGATGAAAACCAATGTTGGTACATGATTGGTACCAGTTATTGGACTTTACCAACTGAAGTCCATAGTTTACATTCGGGTTCACTCTTGGCATTGTACAATTCTCTAGGTTTTGGCAGAAGTATAAGGTCGTGTATTCACCATCAGGGTGTCATACAGAGTAGTTTTGCTGCTCTAAAAATCCCCTGTGGGTCACCTGTTCACTCTTCCCCCTCTTCACTCCCCTTGGCAACAATTGATCTTTTTACTGTCTCTATGGTTTTGTCTTTTCCAGTACATCATATAGTTGGAATCATGCAGTATACGGTCTTCTCAGATTGGCTTCTTTCATTTAGAAATACTCATTTAAGGTTCTTTTTGTGGCTAGTTCTTTTCTTTGTATCACTGATTACTATAACATTGTCTGGATATACCACAGTTTGTGTATCCACTCATCCATTGAAAGACATCTGGTTGCTTCTAATTTTTGCACAGGTTTTTGTGTGGCCACAAATTTTCAGTTCAATTAGGTACATACCAAGGAGCATGACTGGTAGATCACATGGTAAGACTATGTTTATCTTTGTAAGAAACCGTCAAACTGTCTTCCAAAGTGGCTGTGCCATTTTGCACTCCCACCAGCAGTGAATGAGAGATCCACATCCTTGTCAGCACTTGATGTTGTTAGTGTTCTGGATTTTGGCCATTCTAATAGGTATGTAATGGTAACCCATTGTTTTAATTGGCAATTTTCTAATGCTATATAATGTGGAGCATGTTTTTATATGAATATTTGTCATCTGTATATCTTCTTTCAGGAGATGTCTGTTCAGATTTTTGTCCACTTTTTAACGGGATTTTTTAAAAATTTTTGTTTTTTGAGAAGAATTCTCGCTCTTGTCCCCCAGGCTGGAGTGCAATGGCGCGATCTTGACTTGCTGCAACCAAGGTGTAATCTTGGCTTACTGCAACCTCCGCCTCCTGTGTTCAAGAGATTCTCCTGTCTCAGCTTCCTGAGTAGCTGGGGATTACAGGTGACTGCTACGATGCCTGGCTAATTTTTGTATTTTTAGTAGAGACAGGGTTTCACCATGTTGGCCAGGCTGGTCTCAAACTCCCGACCTTGTGATCCACCTGCCTTGGCCTCCCAAAGTGCTGGGATTACAGGCATGAGTCACTGCACCCGGCCTGTTTTCCTATTGTTGAGTTTTAAAAATTGTTTGTATGTTTTGGACACAAGTCCTTTATCAGATATGTATTTTGCAGATATTTTCTCTTGGTCTATATCTTGTCTTTTCATTTACTTAACATTTATTTAATATACTAAAAGCCTAAAACATTGCAAGTGGCTCAGCCTTCCCTTGACCTCTGAGAAAGTAGAGATGAGATAGGTGATGCAAATAAGAATTTCTGGACTTGTTTGGCAGTGAAACGTAGCAGCTCCTAGCCACTCAGACCACTAGTCCTTGGGGAGCAAGGAAGAAGAGAGAAATAGTCGTATCACCCTACTATATGCCAAGCACAAAGCATTTTACATACATTGTTCCATACCTACCTTAAGAAGTAATTCTTGCCGGGCACAGTGGCTCATGCCTGTAATTCCAGCACTTTGGGAGGCCAAGGTGGGAGGATCACGAGGTCAGGAGTTAGAGACCAGCTTGGCCAATATGGTGAAACCCCGTCTGTACTAAAAATACAAAACTTAGCCAGGTATGGTGGTGTGCACCTGTAGTCCCAGCTACTAAGGAGGCTGAGGCAGGAGAATCGCTAGAACCCAGGAGGCGGAGATTGCAGTGAGCTGAGATCATGCCACTGCACTCCAGCCTGGGTGACAGAGCGAGATTCTATCTCAAAAAAAAGAAGTAAATCATATCATTTAGATAGGAAGAAACTCATCAAAGCTGTTAAGTATCAAACAAGTGAAACTATCCATGGTCTCATATCTATGATGTGGCAGAACTGGGACTCAACTCCGTAACGAACACCACCGGGCCAGATACAAGGCTACCCTGTCTCAAGGCAGGTTCCACAGGGAATGGAGAAAAGCACAGTCCACTGCATGCACAGGGTGCTGGAGTGTGGCTCGTTCTGTGCCAGGGCTGAGATCTCAGGGGCTCTGCTCGCGGGTGGAAGAACTGCTCCCATTAAGATGGATCTGGAAGGTCTCTTTGGTTTCAAACAAATCTCAACAAACAGTAGGGATATAGGGAATGGAGTCTAATCTTTGAGGGCAAGAAATAGGCAAAAATTAAGCAGGGTATTAATGCTTTAAACAAGTAGGCTGAAGCCCAGCACAAGGCTATGACAGAGGTAGGGAAATGGAGCAAAAATGAAGCAAGCTCAGTCACACTGACACACTAGCAACGTGGTGGGATGTTGAGAGACCCTACCCCTAAGGGGGTGAGAAAGGCTGGGCCTACCACAGGATCCCCAGCTACCGAGAGCAAGGTCCACTCCTGCACTGCTGATTGGTGGGTCTGAGTCTGCCTTGTCAGGGACAAGCTGAAGGTCTGCACATGGTTAAGGTTTCCTGTTAAACATCCTCAGAGCCTACCATGGAAGGGAACAGTAAAAAAGCTTCAAGGAAAGCAGAGACCACAAACAGAGGCTCAAGCCATAAGTCAGGACTTGGGGGGAAAAAAGCGAAGAACCGAATTATCAGAAGTGAGCACCAAACTCAGCACTATTTGATGCCTGTTCTCTGTGCTGAGCTAGGAAATGCTGAAACTCCCCTGACTTTAAGACCCATCCCAGGCCGGGCGCGGTGGCTCAAGCCTGTAATCCCAGCACTTTGGGAGGCCGAGACGGGCGGATCACGAGGTCAGGAGATCGAGACCATCCTGGCTAACACGGTGAAACCCCGTCTCTACTAAAAAATACAAAAAACTAGCCGGGCGAGGTGGCGGGCGCCTGTGGTCCCAGCTACTCGGGAGGCTGAGGCCGGAGAATGGCCTGAACCCGAAAGGCGGAGCTTGCAGTGAGCTGAGATCCGGCCACTGCACTCCAGCCCGGGCGACAGAGTGAGACTCCGTCTCAAAAAAAAAAAAAAAGACTCATCCCAGAGGTGAGCTTGGGGCTTAGCTTAAAGGCGGGGCCTGGTGGGCCTAGTGATAGAAACAAGGCTGTAGTAAATGAAGAGCACACCTGTGCCAGGCTGGCAGCTGGGACTCTAAGGGGAAGAAGACTTGGTCAACAGACTCTGCGGACCAGATAAATTCTGTAAACCGAAATTCCAAACCCGTTTAAGATTCAGGTGCACTGTATTTAATGCAATAGAAATGTTCCTGAAAAGCAATATATAACTCGAATTTTTGTAAATTGATACTTTGAGTGACCCAGGGGAATTTGCTGCATAAAGGAAATTATTATTTTTGTAAATCTGTTTTCAACTCAATTGGATTTTCTTAAATGGAGCATTCTTTTAATCTGATTTTCTTCTATCAGAGACTGAGACATATATCTCTGATATGTCAAAAAAAAAAAAAAAAAAAAAAAGGAATACAGCTGGGCATGGTGGTACATGCCTGTAGTCCTAGCCACTCAGGAGCTGAGGTGGGAAGACTGCTTGAGCACAGGAGTTTGAGGCTGCAATGAGCTATGATCACAGCACTGTACTCCAGTCTGGGTGTCAGAGCAAGATCCTGTCTCTGAAAAAAAATAATTAAAAGTAATAGATGCTACTAGTACATCTTGATTTTAGCAAGGTTTAAATTGTATTCCTTACAATATATTCATTAAATCAAAAAATGTGGTCTAGGCCAGGCGTGGTGGCTCACACCTGTAATCCCAGTACTTTGGGAGGCTGAGGTGGGTAGATCATGAGGTCAGGAGTTCAAGACCAGCCTGGCCAGCATGGTGAAACCCCATCTCTAATAAAAATACAAAAAATTAGCCGGGCATGGTGTTGTGTGCCTATAATCCCAGCTACTTGAGAGGCTGAGGCAAGAGAATCGCTTGAACCCGGGAGGCAGAGGTTGCAGTAAGCCGAGATTGTGCCACTGCACTCCAGCCTGGTTGACAGAGCAAGACTCTGTCTCAAATAAAAATAAACAAATAAATAAAGTAAAATAAAAAATGTGGTCTAAACCAGTGGTTCTTACATCTGACTGTACACAGAATTAAACTGGAAGTTTTTAAAAATACTGATTCCTGGGCCCCACCACCTCAGCTTCTGATTTACTGGGAAACATAGGAAGGTACCAAGGGCTCCCCAACAGGAGCCTATGACTTAGAAGCCTTTGTGCAGCCGTAGACATTGACAGCAAAATGAGGTTAACCCAGAGATGATCTCACTGCCACCATCCCAGGTCCTCCCTTCCCCAGTACCCATGGAAAAAGAGTTCCAGCTTACACTGAGCACAATGATCCCATGATGATGGGGGGCCGCTGGCCACATAAGTTGGGGGTTCTCTAAAGCCAAGAAGTGGCAACCACTCTCCAGATTGATGTGAGACCAGATCCTGGTTACGGCAGCTCCCTTGGCTTCAGAACCAGGCCTTCAGGTACAAGGCAGGGTGTGTCACTCTCCCCAGGTGCCTGTGACCTTCATGGAGAATTCTAGCAACATGATTTTATATCCACTTGTATCATACCTAAAAATTATTAGAAGAAAACTGAATACGGTCTTGTGATAAACAGAATAATACCCATCCCCTCCCCCGACCAGTGACATTCACGTCCTACTCCTTGACACTGTGAATATGTTAGGTCACACAGTAAAAACAGATAGTTGCTAATCTACTGATTTAACTGACTGACAAATGGGAAGATTATCCTGGTTTTTCTGAGGGGGATCGAAGTAATCACAAGGATCCTTAAAAGCTGAATAGGGAGGCAACAGAGAGATCAAGAGAGATAACAGCATGAGAAGGACTCAGCTCCACATTGCCAGGAAATGGGGCCACAAGCCAAGGGATGTGGACAGCCTTTAGAAGTTGGAAAAGGTTGGCTGGGTGTGGTGGCTCATGCCTGTAATCCCAGCGCTTTGGGAGGCCGAGGAGGGTGGATCACAAGGTCAGGTCGAGACCAGTCTTCCAACAGAGTTATGTTGTAACCCCGTTTCTATTAAAAATACAAAAAATTATCTGGGTGTGGTGGCAGGCACCTGTAATCCCAGCTACTAGGGAGGCTGAGGCAGGAGAATCTCTTGAACCTGGGAGGCGGAGATTGCAGTGAGCAGAGACCATGCCACTGCACTCCAGCCGGGGCAACAGAGCAATACTCCATCTCAAAAATAAAAAATAAAAAAAAAAAGAAGTTGGAAAAGGTGGCCTGGCCCAGTGGCTCATGTCTGTAATCCCAGCACTTTGGGAGGCCGAGGCAGGTGGATCACCTGAGGTCAGGAGTTCAAGACCACCCTGGTCAACATGGCGAAACCCTGTCTCTACTAAAAAAATATTAAAAATTAGCCAGGCATGGTGGTGGGCACCTGTAATCCCAGTTACCCAGGAAGCTGAGTCAGGGAGAATTGCTTGAACCTGGGAGGCAGAGGTTGCAGTGAGCCGAGATCGTGCCACTGTACTCCAGCCTGGGTGACAGAGCGAGACTCTTGTCTCAAAAAAAAAAAAAAATGTTGAAAAAGGCAGGAGAGAGATTACTCTACTCTAAAGCTACCAAAGAGGCATACATTGCTGCTGACACCTTGATTTTAGCCTAGTGAGACTTCTGACCTCCAGAACTGCAAGATAATAAATTTGCATTGGTTTAAACCATTAAATTTCAAGTAATTTTTTTTTTTTACAGCAGAAACAGGAAACTAAAACTCATGACCAAGTTCTCAAATTTTGTTTTTCATTAGAATGCAAGAAAAGGAAAGTAGAACTTAAAAGTCTGACAGATTCTCCGTTTTGTTGCAAGGCCCTGCAAGTCACCCCAATATTTTACTTTTCTTCTCTTCAATAGACAAAGAAAATTATATATTTAAGGTGACCAGGCTTATTTATCAGACCAAGTTTTTAGCACAGTATGATAGGATTGTGGTAAGATCCAGGATCCATATTTTAAAAGTCTCCCTAGGCATCTCTAATATGCAGCCAGGTTTGCAAACCACTGGGCTACAATTTAAATTCTAACCAACATAATTACAAGGTGGTTGCATTCCTAGAGAAGGAGTACCGGTGGGTTATCATTAATCTGGGAGGAAAGAACACAGGTGATGAAGATTCTCATTCCGTGACCTGCAGAATGGAATAGCCAGCATGTGAATTCAATGCAAATGTGGCACCAAATGGAAAACAGGCGGAGGAGGGCATTTTAATTTATTAATGAGGGTTGTTAGGATGGAGGGTTTATTGATTCTGAGGGCAGGTGACAGCAGGCTGCGGAGGTGCCAGAGGAGTTGCTGGGAGTTGAGTGCAGTTCAGAGAAGGCAAATGCAGAATAATATACCATCTGTAACAGGGAAGGACACAGCACAATAACCGGCAGGGCTGGGGAAGACCTTGCAAAATTAGCAAAGTGTCTGGAGACAAGGTCAGTGGCAGAGTAGAGCGGGTGTTAGGGGGTGTGAGGGGATGCAGGAGGGCCACTTGGCCTGGGCCTCTCATTCACATATGTCCTAAAATTTAGACTCCTGACATCTCTCAATATCTGATAAGGTGTTTGTTAATGTAAAAACGTGCAAAGCATGCCAGTTTAATAATTTCATTTTCGCAACGTTTCCTTTGTTAATGTACGGGGAGCCTGAAAACATGAGGCTAGTGGCCTAGCTGTCTCAACTTCAAAAGTCCATGGTGGCCCACAAGATCCATTCAGCCCTGCAGTTTGTGAAGCAATCCTAAGTGGACCCCCATAGGATATTTTTGGAAGGACACACCAAGAATAATGAGGGTCTGTAGTGATCTGGGCTAGGAGAGTTGGAATCCAGACAAGAAAAGAGATTTGCTTTTTTTTTTTTTTTCCTAACTACAATTTTAATAGATCTTTTTGTCTTCCTCTTTTTCTCCCAGAGTTATACCTGCACTTCATCCGAAATGTTAAACAAGTCGTTATAAAAAAAGAAAACAGCAGTCCCTTAGTCTCTCCTCCCCATTTTCTACACTTTAACCTTTTAGATAATTCTTTCAGTGTTTACTTCCAGGTCTCTACATTAACATGCTTGAAATGCTGTTCCTTGATTTTTCAACTATAGCCATTATCTGATTTTTCCTCCGGGTAGAAGATTAGGATTTGGTGTCTTTCTTCCTGCTGTCCTAGTGGGATACACTCATCCTTCCCCATCTCCCACCTTCCAACAGAGTCATGTTGTAATGCTGGTAATGTGAATGTTCAATGTGTATATCAGAGCAATAGTCACAGCTAAGCCATACAGCAAACTATGACCACTTTCTCTTTTCTGAACACTTTTTTTTTTTTTTTTTTTTTGAGACAGGGTCTTGCTCTGTCACCCAGCCCAGATAATTTTTTGTATTTTTTTTTTGGAGACGGGGTTTCACCTTGTTGCCCAGGCTGTTCTTGCACTCCAGGTCTCAAGTGATCCACCCACCTCTGCCTCCCAAAATGCTGGGATTATAGGCATAAACTACTGTGCCCAGACTCCTGCACACATTTTTTTGTTGCTCCTGGAGCTAATAACTGTTTTGGTTTTTGTTTGCTTCATTTTCTATGTACAGTACTTATATTTGCTATTGGTCTATGTCTGCTGTCAAGGCATTCAGAATTTTCAGATATTCTAATACTTTCACCAGTCTCCTAAAAAAAAATCTCTCCCATAGCCTTGTAGTATATGCTGTAACCTGCATGTGAGACATAGCTCTCATCTTGGAATCTCCCTTCACCAGCATCCCAGAGATTCTCTTGTCTCATTCCTGTTTGAACTTTGGAGTCCTCTTTCTAGTTTATTATTTTGACCTATGTTTGGGGACATCCTAAGGCAGGGGCATGGAATATAAATTCTCAAGAACGTGGATGTCAGAAAATGTTTATTTTTACTCTACTCTCACACTTGATGGATTATTTGGGCCAAGTATAGAATTCTAGAGTGGAAACCATTTTTCTTGAGAATTTTGAAAGCCATTCCCATCTGGCCTTCAGGGTTGCCATTGAGAAGTCTGATGCCATTCTGATTTGTCATCCTTTAGGTAGGACTTGTTTGTTCCTCCTCTTTGGAAGCCTGTAGCATCTGTTCTTTGTCCTCACTGTTTTGAGATATCACACTGGTGTGCCTTAGTGTAGGTCTGTTCTCTTTGTGCTGGCATTTGGTGGCCCTTTCATTCCAAAAATGCATGCTTGTTAGTTGTGGGAAATTATTTCTTTAATGACTTTTACTCCTCTGGTTTTTCTGGTTACTCTTCTTGGAAATCCTATTTGCAATATTAAACCTTCTGTTCTGATTTTTCTTTCTTTTTTTCTTTCTTCTTTCTTTTTTTTTTTGAGACAGTCTCGCTCTGTTGCCCAGGCTGGAGTGCAGTGGTGCGATCTCAACTCACTGCAACATCTGCCTCCCAGGTTCAAGCAACTCTCGTGCCTCAGCCTCCCAAGAAGCTAGAATTACAGGTGCCCGCCACCAAGCCCAGCTATATTGTCCTGATTTTCTTCTATTTCATTTGTCCATTTTTTTCTCTTTTGGGCTAATTTCAGAGAGATTTTCTTTTCTTTATTTCCTAACTCTTACTGAATTTTTAATTTTGTTATCATATTTCTAATTTCCAAGAGGTCTTATGTGTTCCCTGAATGCTCCTTTTACTAACGTTATATTTCTTTTTGGTGGTTATATATCTTACCTCTGAGGATATTAATTAGAGGATATTTGACATTTTCTTCAATCTGTACAGTCTCTCTTTCTTTGAAGTTGCTTTTTCCTATTCATCTTGGTCTCTGTTTTTCATGTGAGAGGTTTTCCTCAGTGTCTGTTAAATCTTAATATTTAAGAATGGAGCTAAAAAGCTGAGTAGAGATTTTGAACCAATAGGACCTTGTTGGCCGGAGGCTTCACAACATGTTCTGGCTGGGTTATTTGGCTGCAGGACCCACACAGTAATGCCTTTAAATTTTCACTCTTGGGGACGTCAAATTCCCCTTAGAAGACTCTTCCGGGTTCATGCTCGAAGGATATAATTCTGGCCACCAGTATCATGGGATCTCAGTGTCTGTCCACTTAATTTCTCAATTTCCAGCATAACACCCAGCCCTCAACTCTGCCCAGTGTCCTCCTATGTGAGGACCTTCTGTCATAGACTCTGTGGTGGGGACAGGCTACTGACCTGGTTGTGCAGAGAGGGGAGGGACCTGAGAGTCAAACTGCTTCCTAAACAGACTTTAAACCACTCCTGGTTTTAGGATGCCCCACATCACTTCCAGGAACCTGGCGCTGCCAATTCCCGAGCCTTTGTGGGATTCTGGTTGATTTCTCACATTTCCTCACTACTGACTTAGGATTCAGTTTTCCTAGGTCTATTGTATTGTTGGCCACACTTCTTACTTTCTAGCTTTCAAAATATTGTTGCTATGGGGAGTTGAAAAAAAATGTTGTTGCTATCATTTCTTCCCTTTTTATCAGAAGGAAGAAAAAGGAGATTGTGTGTGTGTGTGTTCTGTTCTCCATCTGCACCTGGAAGTTGGGAGATTTACTTATCACTCTTTAATTTTTTTCTGTTGTTTTATTGTTTAATCAATGTTTTGGTTACAAACTATTAATTATCACAAAACGTTTTACTTTTTTTTTTTTTTTTGAGATGGAGTCTCTCTGTTTGTTACCCAGGCTGGAGTGCAATGGCACAATCTCAGCTCACTGCAACCTCCACCTGCCGGGTTCAAGCGATTCTCCTGCTTCAGCCTCCTGAGTAGCTGGGATTACAGGTGTGTGCCACCACGCCCAGCTAATATTTGTATTTTTAGTAGAGATGGGGTTTCATTATGTTGGTCAGGCTGGTCTCGAACTCCTGACCTTGTGATCTGCCCACCTCAGCCTCCCAAAGTGCTGGGATTACAGGAGTGAGCCATGGCACCCGGCAGGAATTGTTTTGCTTTTTAAGATAATCTTGTTCATTTTTTTCAAAGCAGCTATGAGAGTATAGCATGTAAGAACTGCAAAATAATGATCAGCCTTTAAGGCTTTGAGTGGTTCCCAAGTGCTGAGCTCTGTCATATCTGCATGTATATTTACAAAAGAGACAGCTGTGAGCAACATGGAGAAGGTAAAGTACCCACAAACGATGACACAAGACCAATAAAAAATAACACACCTATAAGCAGGAAATGAAGTAGGTCACAATGAGTCATCATCTGTTGTGGGAAATTTCTTAGGTTATTGTTACCTCAGCCCAGAGAAGAGTTTTCAATTCAACTGGACACGAGTTATCCCACTCATAATGAATCTTCTGAAGCCATTAGTTGTTTCCTAATTTTTTGATTGTACATTTCAGCATACCCTCAAATATGTAAATGTATTTATTTGCAGGTTATACATGTCATATCAATATCAGTACAATGCTAACACACAATTAAGTAGAGATCTTTTAAAGGATGAGATAGAAAATAAAATTAGAAGTTCTAATATTTTCCCTCAGTACCTCAGTGGATCATCTTACACACCATGGAATTTTCCACCATGATGAATACCCAAACACTTAGAAAAGGTTTTCGAAAGATTCCTACTCAGACCCTACCTAGGCATTCTGAATCAGAACTTCTGAGGGTAAGGTCCTAGTGAGACAGCCACATGTCTAGGCAGGTAAAAAGGGGTCCCCAGAGAATCTCTGACCCTCCCCACAAGTGTTTACATCAGATGTTTTTGTGCGGATGAAGGAACCTGCCCAGGGCCTTGTCTGAGCACGCCGGCATGAGCACTGGGGGAGCAGGGTGGAGCCACAGACTCGGAGAGGAGCCGTGGGATTAAGTCTGTAAAGTGGGGAGCCTGTTTTCGCTTTGCTGAGGTTTTTTTTCATTTTTCCCTTTTCACCCAGTAAAATCCTGCTCTATTCACCCTTCAATGTGTCCACGTGCCTAATTTTCTTGGTCATGAGACAAGAACCTGGTTTTAGCTGAACCAGGAGCAAAATTCTGAAACACTAGCAAAGACATTTTGAAAAAGCTTCCCCCCTGATTCCCACGTGCACCTTTGGTTTAAAAATACAATTCTAAAGATATAAGAATTAGAACCCCTAGGCCGGGCGCGGTGGCTCAAGCCTGTAATCCCAGCACTTTGGGAGGCCGAGACGGGCGGATCATGAGGTCAGGAGATCGAGACCATCCTGGCTAACACGGTGAAACCCCGTCTCTACTAAAAAATACAAAAAGCTAGCCGGGCGAAGTGGCGGGCGCCTGTAGTCCCAGCTACTCCGGAGGCTGAGGCAGGAGAATGGCCTAAACCCGGGAGGCGGAGCTTGCAGTGAGCTGAGATCCGGCCACTGCACTCCAGCCTGGGCGACAGAGCGAGACTCCGTCTCAAAAAAAAAAAAAAAAAAAAGAATTAGAACCCCTAAAGGCCAGGTGAGGTGGCTCATGCCTGTGTCTCATGTATCTGTGTGAAGAGACCCCCAAACAGGCTTTGTGTGAGCAACAAGGCTGTTTATTTCACCTGGGTGCAGGGGGGCTGAGTCCGAAAAGAGAGTCAGCAAAGGCTGGTGGATTATCATTAGTTCTCACAGGTTTTGGGATAGGTGGTGGAGTTAGGAGTCATGTTTTGTGGGCAGGGGGTGGATCTCACAAAGTACATTCTCAAGGGTGGGGAGAATTACAAAGAACCTTCTTAAGGGTGGGGGAGATTACAAAGTACATTGATCAGTTGGGGTGGGGCAGAAACAAATCACAATGGTGGAATGTCATCAGTTCAGGCTATTTTCACTTCTTTTGTGGATCTTCAGTTGCTTCAGGCTATCTGGATGTATAAATGCAGGTCACTGGGGATATGATGGCTTAGCTTGGGCTCAGAGGCCTCACGTTCCTGTCTTCTTATATTAATAAGAAAAATAACATAAAATAGTGTTGAAGTGTTGGGGCAGGGAAAAATTTTTGGGGTGGTATGGAGAGATAATGGGCAATGTTTCTCAGGGCTGCTTTGAGCAGGATTAGGGGCAGTGTGGGAACCTAGAGTGGGAGAGATTAAGGTAAAGGAAGATTTTGTGGTAAGGGGTGATATTATGGGGTTGTTAGAAGGAGCATTTGTCGTATAGAATTATTGGTGATGGCCTGGATGCAGTTTTGTATGAATTGAGAAAAGAATGGAATAAGACAAGGAGAAAAACAGGTATTAAAGGACTAAGAATTGGGAGGACCAAGGACGTCCAATTAGAGAGTGCCCAAGGGGGTTCAGCATAATTACTTGCTTGGTTGGCACAAGTTTAGGCTCTATCCTTGAGTTTTTTTATGTTGTCATATACCATGCCAGATTGATTTAGGTAAAAACAGCACTCTTCATTTAAAAATACACAGTCCTCTTTTTTTATCAGTGAATAAGTTGAGACCTCGATGATTTTGGAGGAAAGAGAAATGCAAAGCCAGCAATTGTTTGTTAAAGAAGGATTAGAAACGGCTAGGAGAGAGCGACTGAGACTGATAGTGTGATGGAGATGGCTTGGGAGAGATAGAGGGTGGCATAAGAACGGGAATGAGAATAAGAATAAGTATAAAAGTAAAGAATAGGACTTCATCAGCGTGAAAGTATTGGAGGGTACCTTGCCACTGAAGATCTTCTCTCCACTTTAAGAGAGACTTAAGGGTGGTGATTTGAGGTAAAAACAGAAGCCACTAAATACCAAGAGCCTGAGAAACTGCTTGGGTGATTTGACTAATAAAGGCTGGTCCGTTATTGCACTATATAGAGGTGGGAAGGCTAAACTGAGGAATTATGTCTGACAAAAAGGGAAGAAATGACTGCGGTGGCCTTCTCAGACCCTGTGGAAAAGGCCTCTACCCATCCAGTGAAAGTGTCTACCCAGACCAAGAGGTATTTTAGTTTCCTGACTCGGGGCACGTGAGTTAAGTCAATTTGCCAGTCCTGGGCGGGGGCAAATCCTGGAGCTTGATGTTTAGGGAAGGGAGGGGGCCTGAACAATCCCTGAGGGGTAGTAGAACAGCAGATGGAACACTGAGAAGTGATTTCCTTAAGGATAGCTTTCCATGATGGAAAGGAAATGAGAAGTTCTAAGAAGTGGGCTAGCAGCTTGTAACCTACATGGAAGAGGTTATGAAATGACGACAGAATAGAATGGGCCTGTGAGGCTGGAAGGAGATATTTTCCTTGGTCCAAGAACCATTTGCCTTGTGTGGGAAGAGATTGGCAGGTGGAAGTTTCAGTGGGGGAGTAGGTGGGAGTGACCAGATGAGAAGGAGAAAAACCACTGTGAGGGATAGAAGTTGGAACGTTAGCTGCTTTTTTAGCTACCTTATCAGCATAAGCGTTGTCCTGAGCAATGGGATATGATGCCTTTTGATGGCCCTTGCAGAGTATGACTTCAGCCTCCTTTGGAAGTAAAGCAGCCTTGAGAAGAGTTTTTATTAAAGAGGTATTAATGATGGAGGACCCTCGTGTAGTGAGGAAACCTTTCAGCCCATAAAACAGCATGGTGGTGAAGGATATGGGGTCAGTATAAATATTGACACATAGTCCCTTTGCAAGAGTGAGGGCCCAAGTTAAGGCAATGAGTTCGGCTTGCTGAGAGGTAGTGGAGGGGGGTAGGCTTAATGATAGATGTGGAAGATACTATAGCATAACCTGCCTTTGCTGGTGTGTGGTGATTAGGCCTGGTGGAACTGCCATCGATAAACCAAGTGTGATTAGGGTGAGGAACACGAAAGAAGGAAATATGGGAAAATGGAGTGAATGCCAGGTGGATCAGAGAGATACAGTCATGGGAGTGGGGGCCAGCCTAAAACAGTAAGGTCAAGTTGTTTGGACAGAAAGGCTACAGGGCGTGGTCCTGGCTCTTGTGTAAGATATTTGACTGCACAGCCCTGTACTTTGGCTGTGTGTAATGAAAAGGGTTGGGATGAGTTAGGGAGAGCCAGCGAGGGGCAGCTTCTAGGGCTGTTTTTAAGGAACAGAACAAGGAGTGGTGAAAGGATTTAGGATCTATGGGGTCAGCTAGGTTTGCTTTTGTGAGTTTACATAATAGTTTAGTCAGGATGGTAAAAATGGGTATCCAAAGGTGGAAGTACCTAACCATGCCTAGGAAGGAAGGGAATTGTTGTTTTGTAGAAGGGGTTCGGGTTTGGGAGATTAGCCAGACATAATCAGCAGGGACAGCATGTGTGTTTTTATGAAGAATTATATCGAGATAGGTAATGGATGAGGAAGAAATTTGGGCTTGACTGAAGTAATGGGGAATGTCCGTGAAGCCTTGCAGCCGTATAACCCAGGTAATTTGCTGAGCCTGTTGGGTGTCAGGGTCAGTCCAAGTGAAAGCAAAGAGAGGCTGGGATGAAGGGTGCAAGGAATAGTAAAGAAAGCGTGTTTGAGATCCAGAACAGAATAATGGGTTATGGAGGGGTTGTGGAGGGAGGTATTGAGGATAGGAGAGTATATGGGTTTGGCACTACAGGGTGGATAGGCAAGACAATTTGGTTGATAAAGCGCTGATCCTGAACTAACCTGTAAGGCTTGTCCGGTTTTTGGACAGGTAAAATGGGGGAATTGTAAGGAGCGTTTATAGGCTGTAAAAGGCCATGCTGTAACAGGCAAGTGATAACAGGCTTTAATCCTTTTAAAGCGTGCTGTGTGATGGGATATTGGCATTGAGCAGGGTAAGACTCATTAGGTTTTAATGGGATGGTGAGGGGTGCATGATCGGTCGCTAAGGATGGAGTAGAGGTATCCCATACTTGTGGTTTAAGGTGGGGAGATACAAGGAGAGGATGTGAAGGAGGCTTTGAACTGGGGAAAAGGCGGCACTGAGGTGTAGATGTAGCCCAGGAATAGTAAGGAAAGCAGATAATTTAGTTAAAATGTCTTGACCTAATAAGGGAGCTGGGCAGGTGGGGATAACTAAAAAGGAGTGCATTAAAGAATGTTGTCCAAGTTGGCACCAGAGTTGGGGAGTTTTAAGGGGTTTTGAAGCTTGGTTGTCAGTAACCACAACCGTTATGGGGGCAAGGGAAACAGGCCCTTGAAAAGAAGGTAATGTGGAGTGGGTAGCCTCTGTATTGATTAAGAAGGGGACGGACTTACCCTCCACTGTAAGAGTCACCCAAAATGTCTCTGATGGTCCTGTAGGCTTCTGAGGCGATCGGGCAGTGTCAGTCTTCAGCCGCTAAGCTGAGAAGATCTGGGAAGGAGTCAGTCAGAGAGCCTTGGGCCAGAGTTCCAGGAGCTCTGGGCCTGGCTGCCAGGTGAGTTGGACAGTCCAATTTCCAGTGGGGTCCCGCACAGACGGGACATGGTTTAGGAGGAATCCTGGGCTGCAGGCATTCCTTGGCCCAGTGGCCAGATTTCTGGCACTTGTAGCAAGCTCCTGCGGGAGGAGGTTCCGGAGGAACTCCTGGCAGCTGCAGTTCAGGCATTTGGAGTTGTGTGCTGGAGATGTGGCTGGGGTTTGTGTCACAGTGGAGGCAAGGAATTGCAACTCAGAAATACATTGCTACTTGGCTGCCTCTACTTTATTACTGTACACCTTGAAGGCGAGTTTAATTAAGTCATGTTGTGGATTTGAGGGCCAGATTCTAATTTTTGGAGCTTTTTCTAATGTCGGGAGTGGGTTGGATAATAAAATGCATATTGAGAATAAGATGGCCTTTTGACGTTTTAGGGTCTAGGGTGGTAAAGCGTCTCAGGGTTGCTGCCAAATGAGCCATGAACTGGGCTGGGTTTTTCATATTTGATGAGAAAGAGCCTAAATGCTAACTGATTTGGGAGAAGTTGGATAAAGAAAAAGGAGCATTAACCTTGACTATGCCTTTAGCTCCAGCCACCTTTTTAGGAGGAAATTGCTGGGCAGGTGGGGGAGGGCTAGTTGCAGAACTAAACTGTAAGCTGGACTGGGTGTGAGGAGGGGAGGTGATAGAAGGATTATAGGGTGGGGGAGCAGAGGCTGAGGAAAAATTGGGACCTGGCTTGACCTGGTAGGAGCAGCCTGGGAAGAAGGGGAGCGGTCAGATGAGTCTGTAGAAAAGAAAAATTCAGAGGACTCAGAGCTTGAGGTGGAGACTCAAGGAACAGACAGGAGAGAAAGAAGAAAGATTTGGGAAGAGTCTCATTGGGAGCAGAGACTAGGGAGGGACCAAGGTGTAAAAGAATGCCCGGACGTCAGGCACTTCAGACCATTTGCCCATTTTTCGACAAAAATTATCTAGATCTTGTGGGAGAGACAAATCGCAAGTGCCATTCTCTGGCCACCTGGAACTACTGTCGAGTTTGTACTGGGGCCAAGCGGTACCGCAGAAGAAAATAAGATGCTTAGATTTGAGGTCAGGCGAGAGTTGAAGAGGTTTTAAGATCTTGAGAACACAGGCTAAGGGAGAAGAAGGAGGAATAGAGGGTGGAAGGTTGCCCATAGTGAAGGAGGCAAGTTTAAAGAGAAGGGTAGTGACACGGAGAAGGGGGTTGGGGAGCAGTCCTGGGCCGCAACGTGGGTGAGCAGCCAAAGCAGGCGTCCCCGCAATTGACTTGCCACCAAGGGAACCTGGATGAATGATCAAGGCAGGCGTCCCCGCGGAGATGAGACACCAATGGAACGCGGGTGAATAGTCAGAGAGGCGTCCCCGCAATGATTAAACACCAAGGGAAGGCTGCCTTCCCAAGTCCGTGACCGGCGCCGGAGTTTTGGGTCCCCAGATAAAATGTGTCTCCTTTGTCTCTACCAGAAAATGAAAGGAATTGAAATTAAGAGAAGGGAGAGATTGAAGGGTGGTGCCAAGACTGAAAGGAGAAAGAGGTTGGGGGATAGTGAGAGAGGTTGGAGAAAAGAGTAAAAAGAGACTGCTTACCCGATTTAAAATCGGTGAGATGTTCCTTGGGCTGGTTGGTCTGAGGACCCGAGGTCGTAGGTGGATCTCTTCACCGAGTGAGAGTGAGGACAGGGTCTCCCGAAGGAGTCCCACTGACCAGGGTTTTCAGCACCAAATGTCCCACATGTCCATGTGAAGAGACCCCTAAACAGGCTTTGTGTGAGCAACAAGGCTGTTTATTTCACCTGGGTGCAGGGGGGCTGAGTCCAAAAAGAAAGGCAGCAAAGGGTGGTGGATTATCATTAGTTCTCACAGGTTTTGGGATAGGTGGTGGAGTTAGGAGCAATGTTTTGTGGGCAGGGGGTGGATCTCACAAAGCACATTCTCAAGGGTGGGGAGAATTACAAAGAACCTTCTTAAGGGTGGGGGAGATTACAAAGTACATTGATCAGTTAGGGTGGGGCAGAAACAAATCACAATGGTGGAATGTCATCAGTTCAGGCTATTTTCACTTCTTTTGTGGATCTTCAGTTGCTTCAGGCCATCTGGATGTAAACATGCAGGTCACTGGGGATATGATGGCTCAGCTTGGGCTCAGAGGCCTGACAACCTGTAATCCCAGCACTTTGGGAAGCCGAGGTGGGCGGATCATGAGGTCAGGAGTTCGAGACCATTCTGACCAACATGGTGAAACTCTGTCTTTATTAAAATACAAAAATTAGACAGATATGGTGGTGCACACCTGTAATCCCAGCTACTCGGGAGGCTGAGGCAGGGGAATTGCTTGAATCCAGGAGGCGGAGGTTACAGTGAGCCAAGATCATGCCATTGCACTCCAGCCTGAGTGACAAAGCCAGACTCCATCTCAAAAAAAAAAATTAGAATCCCTAAAACACTGAACATAGTAGTCAAATGGCTACTGAATGCAAAGATCAGGCAATTAACACTGGGAAATGTATAGTTCAATAGACTATCTGGATCATCATGTGCCTCAAAAAACACTGTCTTCCTCCCAACTCCATATTTTTCTTCCTCTGTCTCTGTCCTTTCCTTTATAATTTATTAATTTATTATTATTATTTTTTTGAGATGGGGATCTCTCTAAGTTGCCCAGTCTGCTCTCAAATGATCCTCCTGGCTTGGCCTCCCAAGGTGCTGGGATCACAAGTATAAGCCAGCGTGCCTGGCCTCCCCTCGATTTTAATATAGCTTGAACTTTACTATTACATGCATAGATATTCATTATAGAAAATATAGATAAGCAAAAAAGAAGAAAATAAAAATGAATTCACACATCTACCATTCCAAAATAATGAAAATGTGTATTCATAGCCTTTGAGATATTTATGCAAACATGTTTTTTTTTTTTTTTGAGACGGAGTCTCGCTCTGTCGCACAGGCTGGAGTGCAGTGGCGCGATCTCGGCTCACTGCAAGCTCCGTCTCTCGGATTCATGCCATTCTCCCCCCTCAGCCTCTGAGTAGCTGGGACTACAGGCGCCTGCCACCACGCCCGGCTAATTTTTTGTATTTTCAGTAAAGACGGGGCTTCATCGTGTTAGCCAGGATGGTCTTGATCTCCTGACCTCGTGATCCGCCCGCCTCGGCCTCCCAAAGTGCTGGGATTACAGGCTTGAGCCACCGCGCCCGGCCGCAAACATGCATTTAAAAGGGAATCGGTGGGGAGCGGTGGCTCACGCGTGTAATACCAGCACTTTGGGAAGCTGAGGTGGGTAGATCACCTGAGATCAGGAATTTGAGACCAGCCTGGCCGGCATGGTGAAACCCCGTCTCTATTAAAAATACAAAAATTAGCAGGGCATGGTGGCAGGCGCCGATAATCCCAGCTACTCTGGTGGCTGAGTAAGGAGAATTGCTTGAACCCAGGAGGAAGAGGTTACCATGAGCTGAGATTGTGCCATTGCACTCCAGCCTGGGAGACAAGAGTGAAACTCTGTCTCAATAAAGAAATATAAAAGGGAATCATACTGTACATGCCATTTTTAACCTGAGTTTTTTCACTGTGTAATTATGTATTTTTTCCGAGATAATGAGAGTGAAAGCTCTGACAGAGCCAGGAACAGTGGCAAGAATGCTGATGGGCAAAGAACAGGTGGTGAGATCAGAAACTCCCCCACTAACCTGCTGAATTGCAATCCTCTTCCTCATATTCTCTTCCCTCTATCTTCTGATCCTCCCTGACTTCATGTCTCTCCCTCTGTTTGCCTTCTACATGCTCTTTCCCTTTCTCTTTTCTTTCACCTTCTACCCTCAATTCTCTCTACTAAAGCAACTGAGGCCTTCAGGACAAGGGTTAATATTTAATAGAATTAAACTTCCTGCTAATTTGACAAGGGATGCATAACCAGGAAGCTGGAGCGACAGCTGCACCCTCCTCTGAAGTGGGGATTTTCTGAGCAAGCCCAGGCAAGAGCCCTCTGTTCTTTTTCTTTTTTTTTTTGAGACAGAGTTTCGTTCTTGCTGCCCAGGCTGGAAGGCTGGAGCGCAATGACATGATCTTGGCTCACTTCTCCTGCCTCAGCCTCCCAAGTAACTGAGATTACAGGCATGCGCCACCATGCCCGGCTAATTTTGTATTTTTAGTAGAAATGGGGTTTCACCATGTTAGTCAGGCTTGTCTCCAACTCCTGATCTCTGGTGATCCACCCACTGTGACCTCTCAAAGTGCTGGGATTACAGGCATGAGCCACCACACCCAGCCTGAGCCTTCTGTTTTTGATGACTATCTGTTATTTTCACTCAGGAGTCCAAATTAAAGTTCCTTATTTGTCTCAGAAGCAAGGTGTGGCTAGAGGCAGTGGGGTACCCAGGTTGTCAGGAAGAGCCATGTCGGGAAGATTGCATTTCTGGAATTGAAACCAACGGAGAGATGGTTGACAGAAGGTGAGGACCGAGAAGGAGGCAGGCATGAAAATCCAGAACAAACCAGCTGCAGAGCTTCCCCACTGGTGTTGCAAAACCGGTCACAGAAAGCCAGTTCCTCTTGCTTTAGGTGGCAATAATCTTCTACATGCTGGTTACCTCAACCCCACTGACAAAGACATTTCCACCTGTAGTTATTAATCCACTGGTAGTGAGGAAAAGTTTTCTGAACTTTGAAAACTTCATTGGGCTGGTGTGAAAGAAAGTCAGCACTTTCTACTACACTAAAGCCAAATTGTGTTTTTCAGAGGCTGTAGAAAATTACTATTTTCATTAAATGCAAATTGTTGCCCCCAAGCCAGTGACATTCTAAGGGATGTAACTATCATTGGCTTTATTAACTAGGAGAGGCTACTTTACTCAGCTCTCTAAAGGCACTCTGCTGTGGAAGGTTCTAGAAAATGAATGGAAAGTGACTCATTCTCCACCCTCTTCCCCAAAACCAGAACTCCCCCTGCGGCAAAACACCCCCTGCAGCAGCAGGAGTTTATGGATTATCCTCAGAGTGGGGGTGTAGCACGTGGGCCACTAGATGCTTCAGGGGGCAGCAATTAAGTGCTTCGCCAGGGACATTAGTCACAGTGGGTGGGACCCTCCCTGTCATCCTGCAGAAATGGGAGCCAGAGAAGCTGGTAATAGCTGAAGAGAGGGAGGCCCCATTCCCTACAACCTCTCCCTTTTCCCAGCACAGCAGCAAGTACTTAGTATGTACAAGCACTTAGCATATGTACAAGGTCAGAAAGGAGGTGAAAAATAGGGAGAAGGTGTTTTGACATAAATATTTCCAGAAAGGATCTCTTAAGGAAGAGCATCTCTGGCTTATGGCAGAGTTGAAACTTAAAAGATAAAAAAATATATATATATTCGAGAAAAACTAGAAAATTTTTTCCTCCTCCTCACCCCGAGAAACAAATCTCTACTTGTAGTGGTGCCTGAAGTTTTACCATTAGTGACTCATTCCTTCGTGAATTGCAGGAGACTGGTATTTAAGAGGTCTGTATTGAAATACAAATATTTGTGAGACCTGCCAATAATTTTCGCTAGCATCAGAATCCTTGAGATGACCTCAAATACAGATTCCTGGTGGCATAGACATGCATACTTCGTCTCCCTTGTTCTCACTACAACCATGGCCTTCAGCCAATAGATGGGTTCTCCAGTTCTCTGGCTTCTGATGGGACCCTGATGTAGTTAACTTAAGTTCTTGCTTTTGCAGGCTAGAAAATGATTTCCACTGTGGTGACAGTTTGGCTACCTCAATCAGAATGGACCCTTTATAGTTAAAGATGAAAGCAATGGAAAACTGTAAATAGTTGGGTTTTTAAAATTTTGGCACATCAAAATGGAGGGTGGCTATATAGGAGTCAACACTGTCACCTTCCTCCACTGAATCCATGGCCCCTTCCTATATCTTGTCTCACTCTTTTCTCCTTGATTTCTCTACAATTACATTCTCTTTCTCCTTTTTCTCCTACCTCTCAAGACACAGACATATTAGGAATGCAATTGTACTTGTCTCATACGTACTTAATCATTTAATACTTTCTTTCCACAACATAGTGAGAAATAAAATTCTAAGCCCCTAACTGACTGAATGGACTCTTGGCCAAAGGAGCCCCAAAGAAACCTTGGAAGCTGAATTGGCCACAATCTGACACCTCCTCCCTCGACAAAAGTCATTAGGTTTCCTTCTCTAAGTTCTAAACAGAAACCAGTCCTTTCACACAGAACAAAGACAAGATGAGGTTAATGGTTCCTCCGTCACTCCCCAAGACCTCTGCTTCCTCTATTCCCCTTTTCTTCAACGCTGGCCTTATCTGATATGAAATGTAGATTTTGGGAGCACTAATTAAGTCTCACAAATACATTCTCATTGGTCTCACTGCCGCCCCTCATCCACCCCTTTTAAAAGAAAATGAAGAAATACTAAACTTCCTGAGAATCTCTTTGGAAAAAACAGCCACAGATGCTTCTGTGACTCATGTTTTTTCCCAGGCACGCCCTCACACTGGCTCAAAACCTGGATGATTTGAATCTTAGGCTTCAATCACTCATTTTGGTTTTCAACAGGTTTAATATTTTACTTGAGAATAGAGTTGTGTCAGTGAGTTGGCCATTTTTACTCAATGGGCTTAGCAGCTATGACGGGGATAAAAGGCCTTACCTCTGTTTCCTGATGTTAAGAGTGAAGGGATCATTGATCAGGTGCTGAGAGCCACAGGGCTACCTAGAGAGTGTCAGAGGGTAATAAGGGTGAGTTGGAGGTTTGAAAAAACAGGACCAAGGACAAGATCCCCCTCCCTCTCAGACCGCAAAAGAACAAGTTAAAATCAGACCTGACCAGTGAGCCCTGGTTAACAGTCCACCCTGGGGCAGCGGCAAAGACTCCACAGGTTGCTCTCTACTCACCCCCTCCATAAGATTTCCTCAGGTTGGGAGGGCACATGGACCCAGGTTATTCTGTAGAGTTGGGACAACCCTAATGTGCCTCTTCTACCTGTTGGCCTCCTTTTCCCTACTTCAATACACACAGGTGAAATCAAATGAAAATTAACACCAAGGACCCCACAACGGATAAAGAAGCCACTAAAAGCCAAGAAAGCAGAGTGTGTGGACAAAAGAAGGGGGAAGTCACTCCAGATTCTCTGGGTTGTTAGGTGTAGTTTGGAAGACAAAGTTACTGATATTTTCAAGCTTCAGCTGGCCAAGCCGTCTTCTCCCCTAGGCGGGGAGGCCTCCATGAGCTCCAACAGGCAGCCTGGCCGACCTCCCAGCTCTGCTCAGTTGCTCGGCACCCCACAGAGTAGAGAAGGTGAAGTCCATAATGAACACACTGCCCTGGCCACTTACTTCCCCCAACCAAAGAAGCCCTCGTCTCCCAGTCCTAGACCATTTCCGGAGACCAGCTTGTGACACAGCCACAACCTCTGGTCACTCTGTCAACTATCTGCAGTTCCTCCTTCTTCCTTTCCTCTCTCCCCTCATAAACAATGACCGTTGATATTTCCACTAGCTACAGATGCTGATGCCAAGATTAGCTGTGATCAAGATGATATTCTTCATCCTCCAAAACAATGACCAAAATGTTTTATTTTATGGCTAGGAATTTTACTTTCTTTCATATGAAATATTTAATATATTTTCACTGTGCTCATTTTTGTTCTGTGTGGTGATAGTTAATAGCAAAACTTATGCTACCCAACCAAGAAATAAACAAGGAACTTCTTGATCACAGGAGGAACTAACCATGCAGCTGAAAGCAGAGGCGCAAAAAAGAGCTTTTTCTATGTTTGATTCCTTTTCTGATTTGTATAATCTCCCCACCAAAAAAAAAAAATCAACGAATTGTGTAACTCAGTTTCTCAAGTGTCATAACAACTTGGGTTCCCTGTTCCACTCTCCCCACACACAGAATTCTTAATAAGAAATGAAAGCACACACAGACATCTATTGTTTTAAGCAGGTAGCTATATGCCTCTGCTGCCACTCAGCAAAGACAGGGCAAGTTCTTATTTATGTAAAGCCCAGATACCAATACTTAACAGCCTTCTCTTCTATAAGTTAAAATCTAAAAAATAGAATTTCAGAACAGGGGAGGAAACTATGAATATTACAACACATAATACTGAGGCAACCATAGTCTCATGGGAAAAAAACCAGGACAGAACCCAGATGATGCAGAGTTTTAAATGTAAAAATAAAAGAACAAAAGTAATAGAGAAAAAATGGTTTTTTAAAAACACGTTTTGGAGGTTGGGCGTGGTGGCTCACCCCTGTAATCCGAGCACTTTGGGAGACCGAGGTGGGCGGATCATGAGGTCAGGAGTTCAAGACCAGCCTGGCCAACAAGGTGAAAACCCTTCTCTACTAAAATACAGAAATTAGCCGGGCATGATGGCAGGTGCCTGTAATCCCAGCTACTCAAGAGGCTGAGACAGAAGAATTGCTTGAACCCGGGAGATGGTAGTTGCAGTGAGCCAAGATCATGCCAATTGCACTCCAGCCTGGGGGGCTGAGCGAGACTCCGTCTCAAAAAAAATTTTTTTTGGAGTCAGGAGGACCTTTCTAAGTATTACATAAACCCAAAATGCCATAAAAGTCTGATAGATTGAACAATATACTTTTCTTTTTAACTTCCAGAAACAAAGCCAAAAAAAGACAAATGACAAAATGAGAAAAATGTGTTGGTAACTCTCATCACAAACATGTAATTTTCTTCAGATAAAAAGAGCTCCAAACTTAATACTGTAAGAAAAAGACCAAAAACTCAATAGAAAACAAAAAGAAGGAAAAGGATACAAGTAGATAGTTTACAAAAAGGAAAATAGAAGTGCCTCATAAACATGTAAGAAAATGTTTTTATAAGTTAATTTAAATAATTCAACTTTACTATATTTAAATATAATTTAAATTTAAATTACACTAAAAATATCATTCTTTGCCTATCAGATCTACAAATTGCAAAATGTTTGATAATGTACTTTGTGGGCATGGCTGTGAGAAAACAAGCATCTTACCTGTTGCTAGTGAATGTAAACTGGTACCATCTCACCAGAAGGCAATTTAAACAGTATCTTTTATTTTGCAAATGTATATAACCTTGACCTGAAACTCTACTCATAGGAATTTATCCTATAGATATGCCTGCATATATGAAAAAAGCAAGTACATAGAAATTTATTTGCAACTGCTCTGTTGATTTGCAAATAGATTATTATGCAGAACTATAGAAGAGACTAAGGAAGTTCACCATGTACTGGTATATAATGATCTTCAAGATGTTTTGTTACATGAAGAAAAGCAAGGAGACAGCAATGCTTGTGTGTGTGCATGTATATGTGGGTAACACGTGTGCAAATGCATTTAGAAATATTCTAAATATTTATTATTATTGTATAACTTTGTGGAGGTATATTTTAAAAATCCATTCACTTATCTCTAGAAAAGGAAATTGAACAGCTGGGGACTGATGGGGAGACAGACATTCTACTGTATATCTTTTTGTATGTACCTTCTGCATTTTGAAACATGTAAATGTATTACTTTCTCAAAAATAAATAAAATATTATGATTATTTATTTATTTATTTATTTATTTATTTATTTTGAGATGGAGTCTTGCTCTGTCACTCAGGCTAGAGTGCAGTGGTGCGATCTCAGCTCACTGCAACCTCCACCTCCTGGGTTCAAGTGATTCTCCTGGCCTCAGCCTTTGTAGTAGCTGGGATTACAGGCATCCACCACCATGCCTGGCTAATTGTTGTATTTTTGTAGACATGGGGTTTCACCATGTTGGCCAGGCTGGTCTCAACCCCTGACCTCAAGTGATCTGCCCGCCTCGGCCTCCCAAAGTGCTGGGATTAGAAGTGTGAGCCACCACGCCCAGTCTAAAAAGAAATATACAATTATAATGAAGAATAAATAAAGAAGCAGTAATACATGAGCTTGAGTGAGCTTCAAAAAGGATGAATAGGATGGTGCATTTTATGTTATGTAAATTTTACCTCAATTTAACTACAAAAAGGAGAGCAAGATTGCAACAGGGAGTTAAAGGCAAAGCCTGTCCTTCCTCCAGTGCACCTCTCTCTTTGGCATGGCTCTACTAATGATGTGCTGATCAAGGCTGAACAAAAGATGCCTCCCCACCACAATAAAAAGCACAGATTTGTATCATTTGCCAATTTGTATCAATTGTATCAATTCCCACCAATGAACATGGAATTGGGACAAAATGCATACAATTGGCTCCTGTGAGCCAGTGCAATTGAGACCCAGGACACCACTGGCATTTACCCAGTTACTGAAACCAGAACCTGGGAAACATTCTCGATTCTTAAACCTTTCCTCTCTCTCCCCTCACTACCCATGGTCTGCTCAATAGCCATTGCACTCCTCCCACATCAGGTAGAAGCCTTGTAATTTAGGAATGGATCCTGTCCCCAGGTGGTCTAATCCAATATATATGCTGCCACCCATTGATACGCAAAGACATTTATCCTTTGGGATAGCCAGCTGAATCCTGGGCCACCTGGAGGCCCAGGGTGCTTGCCTTGAGTCATTCCAATCTGCCAGCTATATAAGCATTATTATTTGGTGAAAAGATAGGGAGGCTCCAGACTAAGGGAATTATAGTCAACTATTCCCCTCACAGGTGACTGACTCAGGACCTCAGTACTAAGTCATTTAGTGCATGCTATTCCCTAGTCACAGAGATTAGCCCAAATGTGGACTCATGACTCAGTTCAGGCCAATGAGATTTAATAAGAGGTTTGCTGGAGGTATCCGAAAAATTTCCTACTCTTCAGAGAGTTGCAGGAAGAGATAATTTCTCTCTTTCTTATATAGAAGATGAGGTCTGGAACCGCCACCACCATCTTATCGGGCAGCCTGAGCATAAACCCCTCCCCGAGAGGCAGGAGGGCCAAGTACATGGCCAGAGCCAGACACCCCAGCCTATGTTTGGACTTCCCATGCTGTAGGCCAATACATTTCCTACGTTTAAGGTAGTTGGATTTAGATTTTCTTTCTTGCAGTTGAATGCATCTTAAGCAACACAGTTTTGACCTATTTGTGCTGGTTTATTTTATGTGTCAACATGGCTAGGCTACAGTACCCAGTTATTCAGTCAAACACTAACTGGGAGTTACTAGTAAGGTTTGTAGGTGTGATAACATCTACTTAAAATGACTTGAAGTAGATTATCTTTGCTAATCTGGGTGGGCTTCATCCAATCAATTGAAAGTTCTTAAGAGAAAAACAAGTTTCCTTGAAGAAGAAAAAATTCCACCTGCAGACTGCAGCATCAGCTCTTGCTCAAGAGTTTCCAGCCTGCTGGCCTGTCTACAGTTTCAGACTTGCCTAGTCAGTCCCCACAGTCACATAAGCCCACTCCTGTCACTTCTCTTGCTCTCCTTCTCTCTGTGTATATATGTATATATGTACATATATATATATTTATTTTATTTTTATTTTTATTTTTTTTGAGACGGAGTCTCGCTCTGTCGCCCAGGCTGGAGCACAGTGGCCGGATCTCAGCTCACTGCAAGCTCCGCCTCCTGGGTTTATGCCATTCTCCTGCCTCAGCCTCCCGAGTAGCTGGGACTACAGGCGTCCGCCACCTCGCCCGGCTAGATTTTTGTATTTTTTAGTAGAGACGGGGTTTCACCGTGTTAGCCAGGATGGTCTTGATCTCCTGACCTTGTGATCTGCCCATCTCGGCCTCCCAAAGTGCTGGGATTACAGGCTTGAGCCACCGCGCCCGGCCATATATATATATTTATATACTGGCTCTGTTTCTCTGGTCTAACCCTGATCAATGCACCTCTTTTTTCCTTTATGATACTTATCTCAATTTGTGATTATATACTCTGCATTTATTATGTATACTCTAATATTCACAGTTAGACTATAGGCTTTATGGACATATGTAAGTAATTCCAGAAGTAGAATTTCTGGTCAATGATTATACACATTTGGAAGATGAAAAGTATTGCTAACTTACCATCTTCAGAGGTTGTACCAATTACACTCTTACTAGATTATAGCCTTCACGTCTTTTGTATTACTATGTGTTCCTGGCACATAGTAGGTGTTCAGTAGATATAAACAGATGGGATTCTAGGAAAAGAAACACAAATTAAGGCAAAGAGACATAAAGGTATGCTACATTGGGAAGTTTTTTGTTTGACTAAACCACTTTTTCTTTTAGTTCCCCTTTCCTCTACAGGTGACTTGAAAATTCGAAATAATTCACAATCTGGTGCTTATTCAGTAGCAGCAGGCAGAACTTTGAGTTTGGGGTAAGCCCTCAGTTTGAACACAGACTCTGTGACATTCAAGCTGTCCAACCTTGGGCAGATCCTTAGCCTGTATCATCCTCAGCTTCCACATCTTTGTGGAAATGAAGCTGATGATCTTCCAGACTGAAGTGAAGATCAGGAGATAATACATAAAGCACCTGGTCCATTATGCACTGTGGACATGGGGATTATCATAAGGTCCTCCCTGCAAATTTGGGAACAGAAAGCAACAATGTGCTCTAAAAACAATGTAAATTGAGCACATAAAGCACCAGGGCGGAGACATGAGGTGACCATGAGGAGACAAGCAGGATACCAACCAAGCTGAAGTTGGTAAAACACCTAAAGGAGGATATGACAACTAGAAGGCGATTGTCAGACACAAAGCCTAGAAAAAGCAGAGTCAGAGACAAAGTGAGGCTGTGCCTCTGAAGGCATGTCCCATCAGTCCCCAACATTCAGTCCAAAAGGTCATTCCAATCATGAGAACACATCCATCTGTCTGCCTGAACTTACATAAATAGCTCTTTTTGTTCAGATTCCACATTGATCAAAACTTTTCTGATAGTTTGGGGTCCTATCTGGCCTGTCCACAGGGAATTTTCTCTGGTGCAGGCTCACCTGGCCAACCAGCTCTCCTGACCCAGCATCCCACTCAAACACCTGTGTTCTCTTTTATTTTAGAGGTTAGACAGGACAATCTGATCCAGATGGGGGAGGAAATTGCAATCATGTTTTTTTCTAATTCACAGCTCTAATTAGGGGATAAAAGAAAAGTAGAGCATGAGAAGAAATTGTCCAAGAGCTGGAAAATTTGTAAAAGCACCCACATGCCTATGGGGAAGGCACCCTTGTGAACTTTGCCTCTACAGCTAAGCTGACCTCATACCAACTCTGCAAGGAAGACAGGGCAAGGACTTTACATTGTATTTATTTATTTACTTATATCCAGCTTATTCCTTAAAGGACTTAAGGCAAGCAGGCTTTAAGGGCAATCTTCCCTGACTAGTGATAAAACTAAGTGATAAAAAGAAGTTTGTCCAGAATCACATACTTTTTATATGTAAGTCCAGAAACCAAACTCTGACTTTCTTAGTCTAGGTTAAAGCTCTTGCCAAAGAACCAAACTGAAGATGAGAAAACAGTGCATTTGTTCTAAACAGAGTGCTGAATTCAGAAGACTTAAGGATGGCTTTAGACTAGGACTGAAGTTTGTAATCTGTGATTCAGTTTTTGTTTTTGTAATTTCCTTATTCCAGTCTTTTGAATTCTTTTAGATTTTTTATTTATCGTAAAGTAGATTTTTGATTCCAGCCATAATAGAGCAGCTTATATTGAGCTAACCCTCCCATTGAAAACAACTGTAACAGATGGACTAAGTACATAGCACATTTGAAGGCACTGGAGGGCAACCAAGGCAGATGATCCCTAAGAGAAGGGAGGCACATCAAAGTGATCTCTATACTCACCCTGGCCTAACTCACAGGTCAAGGAATAAAGTAAGTGGCAGTTCCATTAGGCTGAAGAGACAGATTGGAGTTCAAAGCTGCTCAAGTGGCTGCGACTTGATAGTAAAATCTCAAGGAGGAGAGAGTTGCAGAGAAATAAACCCAAAAAGGCTACATGCAATCTCCCCTTGAGATGTTTTCAAACTCCTAAGCTGAGCAAGCACAGGCAGAGACTGCAGGAGAACCAAAAGGAAAACAGCAGCTGGGAGGCTGGAGAGCTGGGCAAAGAATTTTGCAGCAGCGTGGTACTGAGAAGACAGAAAAATAAAGTCCACCAAGGTGAATAGGTAAAACACAGCCCAAACTCTTCGTTGAAACCCCAAGAAAGACCTGTGAATAGTCACTGCACTCCAGGCTGGGCAACAGAGTGAGACCCCATCTCTTAAAGCTGATAACCAATAAGTTAAAACAAGAGGGGAAAAAAGGGAATAATAAAAATACTTGATTCTCTCCCCCCGAAAAGCAAGAAAGGAGAAATAAAGAACAGAAATAGAAACAAGTTAACAATATAATAGAGTTAAACATAAATATTTCAATAATTACATTAAATGTTAATGGATTAGTATCCCAATGAGAATATCAGAATTACTTTTAGACAAAAAACAAAAATACCTATTCTGTTTACAAGAGACTCAATTTAGGCTGGGTGCAGTGGCTCACACCTATAATCCCAGCACTTGGTCACTTAGGAGACCAAGGTGGGTGGATTACTTGAGGCCAGAAGTTCAAGACCAGCCTGGCCAACACGGCAAAACCCTGTCTCTACCAAAAATATAAAAATTAGCCAGGCATGGTGGTGCATGTCTGTAATTCCAGCTACTCAGGAAGCTGAGGCAGGAGAATTGCTTGAGTCAGGAGGCAGAGATTGTAGTGAGCCAAGATCATGCCACTGCACTCCAGTCTGGGCGACAGACGAGATTGTCTAAAAAAATAGAGAGAGAGAGAGAGAGAGAGAGAGAGCATGAGAGAGACTCAATTTAAATAGAAGACACAAAGTTTAAAGAAAAACAATGGAGACTGGGCACAGTGGCTCACATCTATAATTCCAGTACTCCTGTACTTAGGGAGGCTGAGGTGGGTGGATCACTTGAGGCTAGGAGTTCACGACCAACCTGGCCACATGGCGAAACCCCATCTCTACTAAAAAAATACAAAAATTAGCTGGGTGTGGTGGCACAAGCCTGTAGTCCCAGCTATTCTGGAGGGTGAGGCAGGAGAATGACTTGAACCTGGGAGCTGGAAGTTGCAGTGACCGGAAATTGTGCCAGTGTGCTCCAGCCTGGGCAACAGAGTGAGACTCACTATAAAAAAAAATAAAAATAAATAAAAATTAGCTAGGCATGGTGGGCACAGGCTTGCAGTACTAGCTACTACAGAGGCTGAGGTGGTAGGATCGCTCTTGAGCCCAAGAGGCCGAGGCTGCAGTGAGCCATGATCGTGTCACTGTACTCCAGCCTGGGCAAGAGAGAGAGACATACACTGTCTCAAAAAAAAAAAACAGAATAGAAAAAAAAAAAAGCCACGCCATGCCAGCTGGTATAGCTATATTAATTCAGATAGCATAGACTTTAGAGCAAGAAATATCTCTGAAGAGGGACATCTCACAATGATAAAAAAATCAATTAACAGTCCTAAATTTAAATGTACCTAAGAATTTATCATTTGTAAGTTTTAAAAAAAATGTTTCCTAGCGTGGTTTCAATACATATTAAGCAAAGTTATCAAAACTAAAAGGAGAAATAGACAAATCCACCATCATTATTGGAGATTTTAACACTTGTTTCAATAGATGATAGAACAAGCAGACAAAAAAATCAGTAAGGATATATAAGATTTTAATAACAGAAGTAACTAAATTGATCTAATTGACATATATATATATATATATAGAACTTGACAAATGCAGACTAAATACTGTTTTTCAAGAGCACGTGAATACTTATCAAAATGGACCATATGCTAGTGCGTAAAGCAAGTCTCAAAAATTTCAAAGGACTGAAATTATGTAGCGTGTGTTCTCTGACTACAATGGAATCCAACTAAAAATCTATAACGGGAAGATAAGTAGAACCCCCCCCAATAAGTGTTTGAAAATCAATCAACAGATTTTTAAATAGCACGTAAGTCTAAGAAGAAATAGCAATAAATTAGAAAATATTTAAAACTAAATAATAATAAAAATAAGACATCTCAAAACATCTGAGATACAAGTAAAGAGGGGTTAAAAGGCCAGGCGCGGCGGCTCACGCCTGCAATCCCAGCACTTTGGGAGGCTGAGGTGGGCTTGCCCGAGCTCAGGAGTTTAAGACCAGCCTGGGCAACATTGTGAAACTCCATCTCTACTAAAATACAAAAGATTACCCAGGCGTGGTGGTGTGCACCTGTAATCCCAGTTACTTGGGAGGCTGAGGCAGGAGAATTGCTGGAACCCAGGAGGTGGAGGTTGCAGTGAGCTGAGATTGCACTACCATACTCCAGCCTGGGTGACAAGAGCCAGACTCTGTCTCAAAAAAAAAAAAAAAGAAAAACAAAAAAAGAAAGGGTTAAAAAGAAATTCATAGCTTCAAATGTATACATTTGAGAAAAAGAATGATTGGAAATTCACATGATGTAAGCTTCTATCTTAAGAAGCTAGGAAGAGAACAGCACATTAAACCCAAAGGAATTAGAAGGGAGTCAATAATAAAAAGATAACAGCAGAAATCTTTGAAATAGAAAACAAATATGCAATAAAGAAAGTCTATAAATTTGAAAATAAACTGGAGGCCGGGTGTGGTGACTTATGCCTGTAATCCCAGCACTTTGGGAGGCTGAGGCAGGTGGATCACTTGAGGTCAGGAGTTTAAGACCAGCCTGGCCAACATGGTGAAGCCCCATCTCTACTAAAAATACAAAAAATTATTCAGGCGTGGTGGCATGAGCCTGTAGTCCCAGCTACTCAGGAGGTTGAGTCAGGAAACTCGCTTGAACCTGAGAGGCAGAGGTTGCAGTGAGCCAAGATCGCACCACTGCACTCCAGCCCTCCAGCCTGGGTGACAGAGGGAGACTCTGTCTCCAAAAAAACAAAAAGAAAAAGAAACTGGAGATGATGCTTCCACTTGTTTCTTAGTCAAAGCTTGTTTTAGTTCTTGCTTCCATATCTGTACATTTTATTTCCTTGTCTTGTCCTATTGCACTAATAGGACTTCCCATACATTGTTGAATAGGAGCGATGAGAAGGGATGTCCTTGCCTTTTTTCTGATCTGACAGGAAAAGCATACAATTTCTCACCATTAAGTATGATTTTAGCTGTAGGCTTTTTGTAGATGCTCTTTATCAAGTTGAGGAAGCTCTCTCTATTCCTAGTTTGCTGAGAGTTTTTATCATAAATAAGTGTTGGATTTTGTCGAATGTTTTTTCTGTATCAATTGATAAGATCATATGATTTTTCTTTTTTAGCCTGTTGACGTGGTGGCTTACATTTATTTATTTATTTGAGATGGAGTCTTACTCTGTTATCCAGAGTGCAGTGGCGCAATCTTGGCTCACTGTAACTCCGCCTCCTGGGTTCAAGCGATTCTCCTGCCTCAGCCTCCTGAGTAGCTGGGATTATAGGCACCTGGCACCATGTCTAGCTAATTTTTGTACTTTTAGTAGAGACGGGGGTTTCACCATATTGGTCAGGCTGGTCTCGAACTCCTGACCTCAGGTGATCCGTCTGCCTTGGCCTCCTGAAGTGCTGAGATTACAGGCGTGAGCCATTGCACTCGGCCACATTGATTGATTTTTGAATGTTGAACCAGCCTTGTATATCTGAACTAAACCCCACTTGGTCACAGCATACAATTTTTTTTATATAGTGTTGCATTCAATTAATATTTTGTGTTAGAATACTTTTGCATCTATGTTCATGAGAGATACCGCTGTGTAGTTTTTCTGTTTGCCTTTTTTTTTTTTTTTCAGTAAGAGATAGGGTCTCACCATGTTGCCCAGGCTGGCCTCGAATTTCTGGGCTCAAGTGATCCTCCCGCCTCAGTCTGCTAACTAGTTGGGACTACAGATGTGTGCTATTGTGCCTGGCAGTTTTTCTTTCTCGTGATCTCTTTATCTGGTTTGGAGATTAGGGAAGGACAGATTAGGAAGTAATGGTTTGTTTCAAAATATTCCCTGAACCTTGACTATACTAAGGAGTGATCTTTGTGAGATCTGGATGGCCCTAGTTGGAGGGCTTGGGAAGACCTGCTAGAAACGGAACAGAAAACTATGTAAAGATCCCGGACATAAAGATTGTCAGGGAGTAACCATAGTTATTTGCTCCCCTGCTAGGTTAATATCTCATTGGGAAGGTTATATACACATTTATGAATACTAAATTAACAATGGAAGGCTGAGTGTGGTGGTTCACACTTGTAATCCCAGTACTTTGGGAGGCCAAGGTGGGTGGATGGCCTGAGCTCAGGAGTTCAAGACCAGCCTGGGCAACATGGCAAAACCCCGCCTACTAAAAAATCCAAATATTATCTGGGCATGGTGGCATGCAACTGTGGTTCCAGCTATTCAGGAGGTTGAGGCAGGAGAATCGCTTGATCCCAGGAGGTGGAAGTTACCGTGAGCTGAGAACACACCATTGAACTCCAGCTGGGGTGACAGAGCCAGACCCTATCTCAAAAATAAATAAATACATACATAAATATAAACATTAACAATGGAAGACAGTATATTGGCCAAAACCCCCCCCCCAGAAACCAAAAACACCTTAGAGACAGTAAATGATGTAGGATTTGAGAATGGGATGTTGGTAAACTCCTTCTTCTTCTAAACTAAGTTTACGGTTTCTTTACCTCTTCTCCCACCTATATGGCTGAGGATATAGGAATGAATATGTGAAACCCTGCCACAATTACACCAAATGATTCAGCATTTTATGCTCGGTGAGACATAAACACACTACAATAAAATCATATTAATTTGAGTTTCCTAAAAATCAGACACATTATTGTATCCCACGTTGACAAAGGCGTACCTTTGTAACATGGAGACAGAGACTGCTAATGAAGTTAATGGTGTAAGCAAAATTGTGTTGGAGAATTGGAAGAAGGAAAGATTTGGATTTACTCAAAAAGAATAAACACTTCAAGCCCATTAACAATTATGGTAAAGCCCCATTAAGTTGGACTGTACCAATTTGGCATTTGTGCCAAAATTCAGTGCTAGTGCTGAATTTTACCTATGCTAAACATAGGTGAAATTTTCTTCAAGATAAAAAGGTATTTTAAAGCTTGTTTCTCTAATTTCTCAAAATACCATTAAGTACAAATTAATTATTTCTTTACAGGATATACTTACTTCATAGAATATCCTCTATTTTGAACTTAATTTTTTTTTTTTTTTTTTTGAGACGGAGTCTCTCTGTCACCAGGCCGGAGTGCAGTGGCATGATCTCGGCTCACTGCAACCTCTGACTCCCTGGTTCAAGCGATTCTCTTGCCTCAGCCTCCCAGGTAGCTGAGATTATAGGCATGTGCCACCACACCCAGCTAATTTTTGTATGTTTTTAAGTAGAGATGGGGTTTCACTGTGTTAGCCAGGATGGTCTCAATCTCCTGACACCGTGATCCTCCCACCTCAGCCTCCCAAAGTGCTGGGATTACAGGCGTGAGCCTGTGCCCAGCAAGCAAACTGAATTTTAAGATACATGTTATTTTCGGAAATAGTAAATGTGAATAATGTCCATTTTAAGATTAAAGATATTCTGTAGCCCACTTCTTCTTGCTCAGCTTCAGACCCTTATAATCCACCTACTTGTTGGACATATCCACTTCTGTTTCAACAGCCCTGAAATTCAATTCATTATTCTGTCAGTCCCCTTACCCCAAACTGCTTTCATTCCTCTTATCCATTTCTATTTCCATTGTCAAAACTTTGCTCAAGTCAGAAACCTTGTCTCCTTCTTTCCTCTCACCCTCCACATCTGATCAACCACCAAGTTCTGTCCACTTTACCTCCGAGATATGTTGAGAACCCACCCACTCCCTCACATGACCCCTGACGCCACCCTTGCTTACACAACCAGCCCCTCTCTCCCGGAAGATAACAACAACCTACCCACTGATTTCTGCCTTCTCACTCCCACTTCTCTTTGCTGGAACAGTATTTTTTTTTTTTTTTTTTTTTTGAGATGGAGTTTCACTATTGTTGCCCACGCTAGAGTGCAATGGCGTGATCTTGGCTCACCACAACCTCTACCTCCTGGGTTAAAGAGATTCTCCTGCCTCAGCCTCCCGAATAGCTGGGATTACAGGCATGTGCTAACATGCCCAGCTAATTTTGTATTTTTAGTAGAGACGGGGTTTCTCCATGTTGGTCAGGCTGGTCTCGAACTCCTTACCTCAGGTGATCCACCCACCTTGGCCTCTCAAAGTGCTGGGATTAGAGGCATGAGCCACCACAGCCAGCCAGTCTTTTTTTTTTTTTTTTGAGATGGGGTCTTACTCAGTCACCCAAGCTGGAGTGCAGTGGTGTGATCATGGCTCCCTGCAGCTTCCACCTCCACGGCTCAAGTGATTTTCCATCTCAGTCTCCCAGTAGTTGGGACTACAGTGTGCACCACCACGCTTGGCTAACTTTTTGATTTTTTTTAGTAGAGACAAGGTCTCCTTATGTTACTAGACTCCTAAACTCAAGTGATCTGCCTGCCTCGGCCTCCCAAACTGCTGGGATTACAGACTTGAGCCACCATGCTCGGCTGGAACAGTCTTTTCCAAGCTCTGCACTTCTTGAGATCTTTTTAATAGCTGTCAAGACCTTTAGAATAAAGTACCAGATCCTTATTATGGCATCCAAGGCCCTTGTGATGGGAGCCAGTGCTTGGTTCGGCATCATCTCACTCCACTTGCCTCCTTGCTCAAGAAACTCCAGCTGTCTTGACTTATTTTAGTTCCTCAGTCATTCATAGAATGCTCTGGCACACTATGCACACATCCTACCAAAATGTTTCTTCCTCAAGAAGGCACTTTCTGAGCCCCAGATTAGACTGAGTCCCACTGCTCCATGCTCCCTCTACACACACGTTTCTCACAGTCGTAACACTCATTACTATTATAATCATCATTCAAATCCACCTTCCCCACTAGAGCGCAAACTATGTTCCTGCACTGCACTTAATGCCCAGCACACAGTAAGCTCTCCCTAAAATGTAGGTAAATACATTAAAAAGTAATATCATTAAAGAATAAGTATTACCAAAGAGTAAGCATTCACATATATGTTGCATAGGGCCTAGACTCTGGAATCAGACTGCTGGGTTCATATTCCAACTTCCCCACTTATTAGCAAGGTGATAATTGGTATAACTCTTTGTGTCTCAATTTCTCCCTTTATAAATGAGCATAACAGTGCATAACAATGCTACCTGCTTCGTGGGGAATTTTGAGGAGTGAATAAATTTGTGCAAGTAAAGCACTTAAAATGTTGTACAGAACATAGTAAACATTCAACAAATATTACTTATTATTATCTTGTTTATCTATTCCAACAATCCTAGAAGGAATTATAGTCAGTAAACTGAGGGATACATACAGTAAGAGTCCCCAGAATTTGAGTAAGGAAAAGGTCACTGTGTTGAGATGGAACTACTAAAAAAGCATAAAATCAGCTGTCAGCTGAAGTAGCCCTTCCTTCAGTGATGAATTGAATATAAGCTGCTGTTGATACAGCTTTGGGAATCATCCAAATGAATTGAGGTAGCAGAATGCATCTTCAGGTCCAGACTCCAAGATCAAATGAGATAATACTCACTATGAGCATTTAGAAAACCTTAAAGTGTGATATTTGTGGCATGGCTACTGTTATTATTAGTAGAGTAATTCCATTACCCAGTCAATGATATTATAATCTGATTGTCTGAAGCAATATAATTGCATGTACACACAAGGATCTAGTAGAAGGGCAAAGGAACTGAAGAGCTGGAAGAGCAGGCATTAGTAATGTTTATCCAGCACCATCCAAACAACAGGCATGTACCTGAGACACAACACAGGGAAAACTCATAGAACAAAGTTTCTCCTGAGACCCTACAAATACCTTGGCTCTAATTGTCACTATGACTACACAGTGGTAAGTTAGATAAGTTAGTGGTAAGTAGTTCCTGACCTCATGTCCAGAGGGGAGATGGACAAACAAATAATCACACAAATAAAAATATAATTGCATCTTGTGCTAATTACTGTTTAGAGGATTAGGAAAGGCTTTTCTTAAACTTTAAGTGGAGCTAGGAGTTAACCAGATGATGGGGTGAGGGGAAAGCTCTCAAGCAGAAGGTAGTAAAGAGCTTAGTGTATCTGAGGATCTGAAAGGCCGATATGGTTTGGAAGAGATCAAGGGAGAGAAGGGCGCACAGGAAATGAGCCTGGAAAGGTAGGCAGGGACCAGGTCACAAAGGCCCTTAGTGGCCACTTGGAGATAGTTTGGAATTATTTTGAATATGACACGTAAGGACAAAATTATATGTGATGAGATTTGTGCTTTAAAAAGATCCTTTGCTTGCTGTGTGAAAAATGGATTGGAGGCCAGGCACAGTGACTCACGCCTGTAATTCCAGCACTTTGGGAGGCCGAGATTGGTGGGTCACTTGAACCCAGGAGTTTGAGACCAGCCTGGGCAACATGGTGAAACCCCACCTCTACTAAAAATACAAAAATTAGCCAGGTGTAGTGGCACGCACTTGTAGTCTCAGCTACTCAGGAGGCTGAGGTGGAAGGATCATCTGAACCCAGGGAGGTCAAGGCTGCAGTGAGCCATGATTATTCCACTGTACTCCAGCCTGGGTAACAGAGTGAGACTTTGTCTCAATAAATAAATAAATAAAGGTTTGGAGGAATCATTAAGTTAGAAATGGTGAGATCAGTTGGGAGAATTTTGCAATAATCTAATCACAGGATAATAGTTCATGATGATCTCTTCTTCCCATCAGTTTATAATTTAGTTTTGCCTAAGCGCTTTCTTTGTTCTATGGTGTTCCCTTTGAGATCACAGATGTCTACATTTATTCACAAGCTTGTGATGACTTGTAGGGATCTATTCTTGAAAGGTAGAAAGAGCTCTTCTTAATTGCAATTCTATGCCCTGAATTTAATCTCATTCCTGTGTGTCACTCACTGATTCTGCAGTTTTAACTAAATTGCTTAAGCTTTCATAGTCACTTTTTCCTCTGCACAGTGGGGATAATAATCTCTGCTGTGTTTTAAAATAGAATTGCCATGATGGAATGGTCTGCTGCTTGTTTTGGTTTAGCTACCTTACTGGATTCATGACAGAGGGAGAAATGATTATGAAGTTGTTCCAGTTAAGAAACCCAATTTTATTAACCCTTCTAGAGTTGATAGGCTGTAGGAATCTGACTGATGAGAATGTAACTCACAAGAGACTGGTGGTTCTCTTTGCTTCTTTTCTACATTTTCTCCTTAGGTGACTTCTCTAATCCCAAGGGCTTTAAATGCTTTTTATACACCAGTGACCTCCAAATGTCTGGGACAGTCTGTATCTCTCTACTAATCTTCATTGCCATATACCTAAATGGCCACTTGGCATTTCTCCTGGGAGGTCCCACATACTTCTTAGGCTTAACATATTCAAATTGAACTTATGTGCACTCCATAGTACCTGCGTTTCCAGCCAGAGTCACATCTAATCTATTCCCCCTTTACCTTTGCTCATTTTAATGAATGGATGGTATCTCTTCAACCCAATTGCTTAAGCCAGAATCCTGGACTGTTCCTTCATGCTCCTTCTCTGCATCCAATCTATCTCTAGCTCTTTTAATCCTATCTCCTCAACATATCATCAATCTACCCCCTTTTACTACCACTCTTGTCCAAGTTACCTTCTCCTACCTTTCAAGAATAGATCCCTACAGGCATCACAACCTTGTGAAGAAATGTAGATATCTGTGATCCCGAAGGAAGACGAGAGAACAAAGAAAGATCTTAGGAAAAACTAAATTATAAATCAGTGGGAAGAAGAGATCATCATGCACTCAGGAAGCTAATGCAGCCTCCATACATATGTGGACTGTGAAGGATAAGAAGGAATTAGAGTAGGTAAATGGAGAGGGGCAAAAGTCTCAGGTTAAGGACATAACGCACAAAAATGCAGGGGTAGGCCTTACCAAAAAATGTCAGTGACCAGTAGGCTATGGCTCAGTGCAGGAGGATTGGCAGGATCTGTCAAGAGCAGGAGATAAGGAAGTAAAGGCACCACAGCCTTACCTTTCCTGGACTACAGAGTCTGTTTGGGTGACTACGGAAACATATTTGTATAGCTGGAGTAGGGTCAGATAATGTCTGCCTGGAAAGCCAGGTCAGAAATGTTGAATTTAATTTCGTAGTCTACAAAGTGGATTTATAGATTATTGAAGAGGGAGAATATATAACAAAATTTCAGAAAATGTACTAGGTTTTTGGTGGTGCTCTAGGTAAGATAAAGAAGGGAAGGACTGGAATCCCAGAGGAGAATTAGGAGGCTCTTAGCCTAATAAATCAATGGCTTTTGAAACTTTCTTTAGGAGGGAACACTTTTCTGAAAATGAAATCTTATGTGAAATACTACTGGTATAAAGCAGACAAAAAACCTGGGTTTTTAAAACTAGGTTTTAAGTATGGTTTTTTAAGTATAGTTTATGTTATAGTTTTAAACATATAACCTGTGTTTATAATAGAGTCGACCAAAAGTTAAAGAAAACTGATTAAATAAACATAAACATTTTAATCTGGGTGTGATGGAAGACAGCTGCATCTTGCATTAGCTTTAGCATCTAATTATCCAATTTGTTTCTGAATTTTATTTTGGTTTTACAGTACTAAGAAAAATCCTGATTCACTTTGATTGACATGATAACTACTTACATATGGTAATTTTTATTTTTTTGTTTTGTATTTTACAATTTTCCTGCAATCTCAAGGTACCCTTCAATTAAACTAACTTAGAAGGTAGTGTCATAGGAATTTTTGTTTCCATAGTAAAAATATGAATAGCAGAAGCCTCCAAAGCAAAAACAACAACAAAAAAAGAGGTCATCTATAGCATGAGGTTATCATGACAGGCCATGGCATAGGCCATTTGCTCCTGCCCAGTCAATGTGGCAAGAGGAGTGACAGTGCTTGAAAGATGCTATGGAGCCTGGCTAGGCATTTAATCAAGTGCAGTGTGCCTACACAGTAGTAGTGGCTTCATTTGTGGTTTTATAGGAGCAGATGTGCACAGTCTGAAAGTGAGAAAAGAACAGTCTACTATGTCAACTTTCCCAATATTGAAGACTTTAGGCTTTACATTTATGTTAGGATCTGCTGGCGTCACAATTCTTTATTTCACTTGGATTACCCTAATACTCCAAGAATAAAAACTAATGAAGGTAGGGAGTTGGAGGAGAGGGGGAGGCGTCAGGTCTGAGATATTTTTCTTTTTCTTTTCTTTTTTTTTTGTTTTTGAGATGGAGTCTCACACTGTCACCTGGGGTGTGCAGTGGCACCATCTCAGCTCACTGCAACCTCCGCCTCCAGGCTCAAGCAATTCTCCTGCCTCAGCCTCCCAAGTAGCTGGGATTACAGGTGCCCACCACCACTGCTGGATAATTTTTCGTATTTTTAGAAGACACGGGGTTTCACTATGTTGGCCAGGCTGGTCTCAAACTCCTGACCTTGTGATCCACGTGCCACAGCCTCCCAAAGTGCCAGGATTACAGGCATGAGAAACCGCACCCAGCCAGGTCTGAGATATTTTTCTAGCTAATAGAAGAGTCTCTGTAATTTATTTAGCGATAGGCTTGGATTAACACAAATCACGTACTCATTAAGTGAGCAAATTCCATTCCATAGTACAATGTATTCCATATTACATATCCAATGGTTGAAGGAACTTTGTATTTAAAAGATAACTTGAAAGGTGCTCATAATTCCCCTCTTCATATTAAAGAAGGGTGTTTTGAGTCACTTATATTCCAGAAATTTCAGAACCATAAGGAGCATAGAAACTGTGGGGAATAAGTGTCAATTACATTTAAACATATTTAGGCTCTATCTTTTGATATTGTAGAGGTTTATTCATTTGTTTTTAGGTCTTGGGCAGGAAAGGAATCTTTAGAAGTAGAAAAAACTATTTACACTTACTGGGATAGCAAATTAATATTCCATTTTTTATTACACAGTTAAAAATCTAGTTTTTCTTGAGTTTATTTATTTTTATTTATTTATTTATTTTTTGAGGCAGAGTCTAGTTCTGTTGCCCAGGCTGGAGTGCAGTGGAACGATCTCAGCTCACTGCAAGCTCCGCCTCCCAGGTTCAAGCCATTCTCTTGCCTCAGCCTCCCAAGGAGCTGGGACTACAGGCGCCCACCACCTCGCCCGGCTAATTTTTTTGTATTTTTAGTAGAGATGGGGTTTCACCGTGTTAGCCAGGATGGTCTCGATCTCCTGACCTCGTGATCCACCCACCTCGGCCTCCCAAAGTGCTGGGATTAGAGGCGTGAGCCACTGCGCCCGGCCTTTCTGGAGTTTAAATTACTAATCTTGTTATGCAGATGAAGAATAATTCACTTTTCTATGATTAATATTTGGTGAGCTGATGTTGAAGAAACTAAATTTAATTAACCAATTCAGTACCATTTACAAAGTAGATAATTAAATCCCCTAAACATTTTAAACTGCATTTATAAATTTAATAAAGTCAGGTTTTATTTTAAACATTTCAAATGCCTGAAGAGCTAACTTACAACCTAATAAGCAAAACCTCCCTCAAATACTTAAATAACTCTTATCAACCTAACACATCAAATGTACAAATATGGCAAATTAAACTCTCTTAAACATTCCAATTTCTCAGAAAAAGCAAGAGTATTAATACTGAATGAAATGGGGAAACTGGAAAGGGAAGGCGGTGTGATAGAGCTATGCTGATAGAAACCTTTAAAGTTGTACTACAAGGAATTGAAACTAAGAGTTCTGGAACTGTGGTTCTCTGAAATAAGAATCACCGAATCCCTCGACATACAGTTGCCCAAGTCTCACCCGAGACCTACTAGATCTCATCTACTATAAATATTTTGAAAACATTCCCTTTTTCCTGATATTGTCCATCTCCCCAAACTCCCTACTCCATAATCCCCTATCTGTGCCCCATATCTTATACCTTCTGACTAGTTGACTCACTGGCTGGAGTGCAGGGAAAAGCTGCTGTGGAAATGCAGATTTGACGGTGATTACCTGGAGGAAACAGTGTGTCCCTTCATAAGCAACTTCCATAGAGCAGATGGATAGCCAGAGACTCGAGCACCAACGCCTGGGAGGACACCCATAGTGAGGCGGGAGAAAGAAGATAAGCCTGAAAAAGAAATGTTAGCACTCTATCCACCTATAGTTCTAGGACAAAATTACAAAGTCCTAAAACCATTTTTCCTTAGTACATATGTGAAACTAAGGCCTGAGTTTTACTGGCCAAATATATACAAGGGAACTGACTTCTTTTTTTTATTTTTAATTATTATTATATTTTTTTGGAGATGAAGTCTCACTCTGTCGCCCAGGCTGGAGTGAAGTGGTGTGATCTCAGCTCACTGCAACCTCCGCCCCCCTGGTTCCAGTGATTCTCCTGCCTCAGCCTCCTGAGTAACTGGGATTATAGGCGCCTGCAACCACGCTCAGCTAATTTTTGCATTTTTAGTAGAGATGGGGTTTCACCATGTTGGCCAGGTTTGTATCGAACTCAGGACCTCAAGTGATCCACCCACCTTGGCCTCCCAAAGTGCTGGGATTTCAGGCATGGGCCACCGTGCCTGGCCGCAACTTCTAAAAGTTGATGGAAAATGCATTTTATGGAAAACTATGTATAGATTTCAAATTTTTTTCACACTAAAAGAAGCTCACACTAATTTGTTGTAGCATATCTGAACAGGATCTCATTGAGGCACTAAGAAGGATGAAATATCAGTTTGAAAGAAGCCTCTATCAGAGCAACATGAATTCTGCTAAAACCGAAGAAAGAGCAAATATCTAATTGCTGGTGAGGCTTGGGTGGAAGAATGGTGACATTATTGATGCTTTATGAAAAATTTATGGGGACAATGCCCCCCCCAAAATCAGTAGTTTACAAATGGATAACTCATTTTAAGGAAGGACGAGGTGATATTTAAGATAAAGCTCACCATGGCAGACCATCCACATCAATTTGTGAGGAAAAAATTCATTTCGTCCATGCCCCAGTTGAAGAGGACTTGCGTAACAGCACAAACATAGCCAACACAACAGGCATCTCACTTGGTTCAGCTTACACAATTATGACTGAAAAATTAAAGTTGAGCAAACTTTCCACTTGATGGATGCCAAAACTGTTGAGCCCAGATCAGCTGCAGACAATGGAAATTTTAAACAAGTGGGATCAAGATCCTGAAGCATTTCTTTGAAGAACTGTAACTAGAGATGAAACATGGCTTTACCAGTGTAATCCTGAAGACAATGCACAATCAAAGAAATGGTTACCAAGAAGTGGAAGTGGTGCAGTCAAAGCAAAAGTGGGCTGGTTAAGATTACAAGTCATGCCAACAGTTTTTTGGGATGTTCAAGGCATTTTGCTTAAGCATCTCAAAAAACTTTCTGGAGACTTTCTTGAGGATCAAAGAATGGTAACTTCTGCTTATTATGATTACAGTTTGAGAAAGTCAGCCAAAGTTTTAACAGAAAATGCCTGGGAGAGCTTCACCAGAGAGTCCTTCTCCACCCTGACAACGTTCCTGCCCATGTCAAACGAGGGCAATTTTGGGAGAGTTTTGATATTAAATTATCAGGCATCCACCTTACAGTCCTGATTTGGCTCCTTCTGACTTCTTTTTGGTTTCTAATTTTAAAAATCTGTAAATGGTACCCATTTTTCTTCAGTTAATAATATAAAAAGGATTGCATTGATATGGGTAGATTCCCAGGATCCTCAGTTCTTTAGGAATGGATTAAGTGGCTGGTATCATCGCTTACAAAACATCTTGACCTTGATGGAACTTATGTTGATAAATAAAGTTTGCATTTTTTATTTATATATTTTAATTCCATTTTTCCATGAACTTTCTGAAGTCCGTGTGTGTGTGTGTGTGTGTGTGTGTGTCTGTCTGTGTGTGTGTGTTTATAAAATCAAATGCTTAGAATTAGAATAGAAATCTGGTGCTGTGGTAAGGGTTTTAACCAATAGTAAAATATTTACAAGTTCATTGCAGGGTTCTGGTAGAGACTAAAAGGGTCCCTGCCCTGAATGACACAAACAAATTAATCAATCTTTTTTGTTTTGATTTTTAAAACAGGAACTGCTATGTGCCTAGCCCCCTGTGAGGCCCCATGGAAGTTGTGGGAGAAACTTAGGTGATACTCCTTTCCTCCAGACTGCAATATTGTCGAGGAGATGAAATTAAATGCACATAACAATAAAAGATGGTGTACAATCAAATGCTAGGCAGATTGTGGCACTCCATAGGTGAAGTAGGAGATGGGAGAAGGAAGGTTTTTGGAAGAAAGCAGGTCAGGCTTTATACAAATGCAAAGACATCAGCCGATTCTCACAGAATGGGTGGGATGTGAACCCCAACCCACACAAAGGTGTCTGGGTACCTTGAAGAAAAGGCCCATTAGGGAAATACTGACAATTTTGAGTAAGCTGACCACATTTTCCATAAAAATATCGGTACATACGGTCTGACACATGGTCTAACAACAGGAAAGAATATTTTTAATTGGGGCTGCCCCAGAAAATCTAGAACATATGGTTACTTTATTTACAGGCCAAGAAACTCCTAATTACAAGAGAAAATGGAACTGACCAGCCCTAGGTAGACAGACCTAGCCACTGCCATGCAAGAAACTGCTAAACAATTTCCCTCCAGTCATCAAAGTTTATGTTCTTTTTTAAGGTTTCTGTTAGTATTTTCAGATAAAAGGTCAGTGCCTGAACTATACAACACAAGCTAGGGAAATTCTACTTAGATGTCTTCAATTGCATTCTTTAATTGTCTCTCAAATTGCCTCAGATATTTTTTGTACTTGGCAGGGTATAAATAATGAATGCAAAAATGTTTCTTCCACCTGGGGTAATAAAACAAGATCCAATTTAAAATTTCCTTCCCTTAAAGAAAACGGGAACATCCATGCCCATGAAGTTTTTAGCTTGTTATCAGAGCTCTCATTTATATTGAAAAATACATTTTACATTATCAAGATTGTTATACGTAATTTTGTTCTTTGCTTCCCTGATGTCTCGCTGTTTTTCTCTTTAGTAGCTTACTGTCTGAAACAAAATACATGCCACAAGCTTCCTTATCCAGCTTTGCAATTTAATAATCTTAGCAATTATTGGAAAAGAAACAATTTAAAAGGCTTTAACTCAAGTCTTGGCAGGTTAGAACATCTTCCATTTCACCTTTCAGCCCATCCCAGAGCTCAGAGATCACTTGCCAACTCATTACTAATATTATCAAGGAAATGCACAGTTTTCTGCTTTTATGGTCAGTGAATACATTGACCAAGATGATGTGGTAATCATTACAGATGAACAACAACAAAGCTACATATCTGAGCAATCCTTTTTTCTTATGTCTTAAACAAAATCTCAATTAAATGCATCTTAAAATACAGGATGAGTGTTTCTGATAAAAGCAAGAAGACGTGTTTTTATGAGATTTTCTGGGCACTAGACTTGTCTTTTCTCATCTTCCGTTATTATTTGAGGCCTCAAAATACTTACACTGAAAGAGCCCGATTTTCATTAGCTGCAGTTGTTAAAAATGGGGAACCACCTAGACACACAACAGTAGAAAGTGGCCAGGTGCAGTGGCTCAGGCCTATAATCCCAGCACTTTGGGAGGCTGAGTAGGGCGGATCACCTGAGGTCAGGAGTTCAAGACCAGCCTAGCCAACATGGTGAAACCCCGTCTCTACTAAAAATACATATATAAAAATTAGCCAGGTGTCGTGGCAGGTGCCTGTAATCCCAGCTACTTGGGAGGCTGAGGCAGGAAGAATCCCAGCTACTTGGGAAGCTAAGGCAGGGAGAATCACTTGAACCCAGGAGGCAAAGGATGCAGTGAGCCGAGATGGCACCACTGCACTCCAGCCTGGGCGACAGAGTGAGACTCCGTCTCAAAAACAAAAAACAAACAAAAACCAAAACAATAGAAAGGGAATATTTTACACCCACTAAAATTTAAAACTTAATTCAGCCTTAAAAAGGAAGAAAATTCTGTCACATGCTACAAACATAGATGAACCTTGAAGACATTACACTAGGTGAAATAAGCCAGACACAAAAGGACAAATACTGTATGATTTCAGCTATATGAGCTACCTAGAGTAGTCAAACTCACAGAGAAGTAGGATGTGGTTGCCAGGGGTTGGGTGAAGGGGGGATGGGGAGTTGTTATTTAATAGGTACAGAGTTTCAGTTTTGCAAAATGAAGAGTTCTAGAAATGCATAGTGGTGATGGTTGCACAACAATGCAAATGTACCTAATGCCATTGAACTGTAATACTTAAAAATGGTTAAATGGCAAACTTCATGTTATGCATATTTTACCACAATTTTTTAAAAATCAAAAGTCTAATTATGAAAAGAATTCTAAATGTTGATATTGCTGGTTATGCACATGGTTAAAAACTCTCTTTTCCTATCACCACACCTAGGTCTAATGCTGATGATGAATTTTCCATGGTCTTTGGATAATTGAGCACTCAATAAATGCAGGTGGTGTCAATGATGTGACAGTTATTTTCCTGGTCTCCTTGAATAAGTAAGTATTGATATACTAATATCTTTATTTATTTATTTATTTATTTATTTATTTTTGAGACAAGGTCTTCTCTATCACCCAAGCTGGAGTGCAGTGGCATGATCACGGCTCACTGCAGCCTCAACTTCCCAGGCTCAAGCAATCCTCCCAGCTAAGCCTCCCCAGTAGCCAAGACTGCAGGTATGTGCCACTACATCTGGCTAGTTTTTGCATTTTTTGTAGAGATGGGGTTTTGCCATGTTGCCCAGGCTGGTCTTGAACTCCTGGGCTCAAGTGGTTCACCTGCCTTGGCTTCCCAAAGTGCTGGGATTACAGCATAAGCCATTATGTCCGGCCAATGTCATTTTTAATAACAGCTGTAGCTAAGTTTCTTAAGTGCTTGCTATATACTGAGTACTGATCTAAATATTAAAATTCTCACAGCAACCCTATGAAAATTTATATATGATATATCTAGTCTCAGAGAGGTTAATTTACCCTCTGTCGCTAACCAGCAAGTGGAAGAGCAGGGCTATTAACATAAAGGTATGGGTCCAGTGCTAACCCTTTACAGCATTAGTCTCAAGCCAGATTCTTGGAAAACAAAGGAGCCTATTATAACTACCACTGTTTTCATGGGTGAATCTCTTTACTAAATCTTTCATTTCTTCAACAAAAGTTTGTTAAGCACTTACTATGTTCCAGGCAATGGACCAAGTGCTAGAGATTCATAAAACTAATAAAACATAGTCTTACAATCCAATAAGAAGAGAAAAATAAGTGAAAGATAACATGAGATGGTGTGATTAACGAATACTGGGGGAGGGGGATCACAAAGATGAAGGGCTCACAGTTTCACTCAGTGTGGGGCACTTCACCTATTTTTTTCCCTTTGCATGCTGTGGGAAACGTTTTTACTCTTTAATTTCACTGGTATAACATGTAAATAGATTGGGCAACAAAGAAAAGTAAAATAAGTGTCAGAAGATATTTGAGGATACAAGACACAAAAGGATAGAAAACATTCTAGATGGTCTATGTTAAAATGATACCAGCCAGAAAATCCAGATTAGAAGGTAGAGGAGAGTAACTGGGAGAAAAAGCAATAAAAAGGCCAGTGTAAGAAATACACGATATTTAGTGCGTATCCTCAAACAGTAGGATCACGTACAAAATAGTTCAAGGATTTGTGCTGTATTGAAAAGGAGCATACAATCTAACAGGCACAAATAAGACAAAAGGCACAAATAAGAAACATATATTTCAAGCAATAATTCGTAAGTACAAATTAAAATAATGCAGAAGATAAGTACAATCAAGGCAAAGGAATAAAAACAGCAAGATCCTAGGGGGTTGGGGTCCAATTTTGAAATAAAGAAGGAGTACTGCTGGTGAAGAGGAACAAGGCATTGCAAACTAGGAAGAGCAACCACATAGCCATGGAGATTGGAACCAACGAAGCCCTATAGCCTAGCACAATGACTTTAAGAGGAAGCAAGCAGCGAGTGGGACTGTGCTATAGGGAAGAATTCACAGATGACCTGGAGAAATTCAGGAGAATAAGAAGTGGTTACACATTAATGTAAGAACTCCAAAATATATACTTCCAAACTTCTGCAAATTTTAATTTTGCTAGCCATAGAAGGGGAATCACTGCAATTGTGTGGATTCAACAAGCCAAAAGGTGAACTTCAAATAGTGAAGGGGTCAAGAGTTTACCTTATTAAAATGTCATCAACAAGAGGGCTCAAAGTTGTCATAGAGCATTCACTGTTGATTCTGAACTAGCCCTTGGGTAACTGAGCTAAGTCTGGATGCAGTGTGGGAAAAAGGCAAGAGAGAAAGAGTGCATCAAAGACAGGAAATCAATTCTGCAATGTTTAATAAGAGTAGTTCTTGAATATTGCACATGTCGCTATGCCCCAGGAACTATTGTAAAGGGCTCCTCGGGGAGCTCTACTGTAAAGGAGGGTTTGCTCATTTCATTTTCACCATCCTCCTGGAGGTGGGGAGTGGTAGAGCTGCTCCTAGGAGTCCAGACTCTCTTAACCACCAGACTACCCCATCTTTCTACTGCTTCTCAAGTGATTATGCAAAATTTGCTCTCTTGAAATGGAGGGGCAATTACTTGTGTATATGAATGTAATGTAACAAGTATTTTCCAACTGTGATCTACGCAGCCTAAAGAATCTATTTTATTTTTAATGAATTTACTTGTAGTCTGCCACATGCCATAAAGAATTCGATGCCAAATGACAGGTGTATAGGAAGTAGATTATGAATTTAGTTAGATTTTATACATGATTCCGTAAAAAACTATTCTTCTGAATTTTGAAAAGTATTGAAAATGAGTCACAGAGAAGTTATTAGACTGGGCAGAGTTTATTCTCCAGAACTCTGTTTGTGGCTCTAGGGACTTGGAAACAGCCAAGCCCTTTTTGGAAGTCATGCCATATGCTCATCTGGGCACTTAGCAAGTATTGATTCACACCCCAATCTGAACCCTGAAAGATAAGATAATGACTTTGTAATATCAGTCATCAAATGATAAATATTCATGCTCTGACTCTCTGAAGAGAAGATACATTTAAAATGTCAGCTGCATTTTATTGTAACTAGATGGAAATTTGTTTCATTCCTGCTAAGCTGTTAAATAAAGAAGCTACAAACCATGCACTGAAGAAGACTAAAAGTAAATGCTGACGTAATAGTAATCACACCCTTCCCTAGAAATTACCAGTAGTGCTAGGAGCACAAGGATACTGTTTAGTCTTAATCTCAGCTTTTCCAGCCCTTCTTTCTGAAGCAATTTTTCTTTTCTTTCCTTCTTTTCTTTTTTTTTCGAAATGGAGTTTCGCTCTTGTTGCCCAAGCTGGAGTGCAGTGGTGCAATCTTGGCTCACCACAACCTCTGCCTCCCGGGTTCACGTGATTCTCCTGCCTCAGCCTCCTGAGTAGATGGGATTACAGGTGCCCACCACCATGCCCAGCTAATTTTGTATTTTTAGTAGAGATGGGGTTTCTCCATGCTGGTCAGGCTTGTCTCGAACTCCTGACCTCAGGTGATCTGCCTGCCTCGGCCTCCCAAAGTGCTGGGATTACAGGCGTGAGCCAGCGTGCCCGGCCTGATGCAATTATTTAATTGCTAGATGTTATGGGTTGAGTTGTTCCCCCGAAAACTTAAAAGTTGAAGTCCTAACTCCCAGTACCTTTGATGATGACTGTATTTAGAGATAGGGTCTTTACAGAAGTAATTAAGTTAAAATGAGGTCATTAGGGTGGGACCCTAATCCAATATAACTGGTGTCATGATAAGAAGAGAACATTTAGATACAGACACACAGAGAGGGAAAGTGATATAAAGACTCAGCCAGAAGACAGCCATTTACAAGCCAAGGAGACAGGCCTCAAAAGAAACCAACTCTGCCAACAGCTTGGACATCTAGTCTCTGGAATTGTGAGAAAATTAATTTCTGTTGCTTGAAGCCATTCAGTCTGGGGTACTTTGTTATGGCACCCCTGGCAAACTAATCTACTGCACCCTCCACTAGACTAAGCTCATTGAGGGCCAGCACGAGTCTAGGCGTCTTCTTTACCCTTGAATTCCCAGTGCGTATTGTGGAGCCTAGTATAAAGTCGATGCTTATTGAATGTTGTTGAATGAATAGCTGAACTTAGCTGAATATTTTGGCCCATTTCTCTGGAGTACAGGGATTTAATCATTACCAAAAATAATCAAAGGACATTTTCTTCCTTTGTCAAAAAATAACTTTAGATTCAGATTTTTAAAATAGCGATCATACATTGTGAAAATAGAGAGCAGTATAAAGAAGGAAAACACAATCATAAGGTCTTGCCATTTAGATGTACCTACTTTACATTCGGACACTTTCCAGTCTTTTTCTATATACATACATATTTTAACACAGAGGAAATACTAGTGTTTCACTTTTCATTGTGTCACATTTCCCCTACATCATTAAAGATTATTCATAAGCATTTGAATGGCTATAAAATGTATAATATCATATGCATCTTTCACAATTGAAATGCTTGGCTGAGCACAGTGGCTCACGCTTATAATCCTAACACTTCGGGAGGCTGACACGGGAGAACTGTTTGAGCCCAGGAGTTCAAGACCAGCCTAGGCAACATAGAGAGACCCTGTCTCAATATACACACACACATACAAACACACACTGAATTCCTTATAGTTAGACATTCAAGTGTTTCTAGCTGTCTCTATCATAATTAGCACGGCCATGAGTTTCTTTGTGTGAGGAAGCTTTTATCCACTTTTCTGAATACTTTAAAGGATGACATCCTTGCACTACCATCGTTGATTCAAAATGTATGGCCATTGGTAAGGTTTTTGGTAGACATTCTTCCATCGCTTTTTAAGAAATTAAACCAATTTATACTCTACAAGCAGTCCATGAGATTTCCCATTACACTTTACCCTTAAGCATTACTTTTACACATCTTGCTAATTGGATAAGTTGAAATGGCATCTGAGTGTCATTTTAATTTACATCTTTTGAATATTAATGAAGCTTCCCATTTTTCTACATGCATTCACCACCCATAATTTTGCCTTTTGAATTGCCTGTGTGTATTTTGAAAGGGGATTTTCTGAACACCTTTGATGAAGTAGTTTCCTAGTCAGGCTCCTACTGCAATATTGCCTGCTCTTCAGCAAAGGCCTCTGCTTCTGAGGGAATGAGACTATACACCCTACAGCTGCCCCAGAATCTTATCATGGGCTAATACACAGCAATGAAGTCTTCACTGTTCTGATTTGACAGAGAGAGAAACCTGTTCCAATTATTTAGCTCCTTCTAACAAAATTTTGATACATCAATTGCATGTGGATATATTTAATCTAGCTAAGTCTGAAATCAGTTTTCCTTGTAAAACGAAAAGAAAATTCTCAGTTCAAAAAAAAAAAACCCAGAATTTTTGTGAGAAAGGCAGATAGCTCTGTATTACCAACATAATTTTGGAAGTATGTCTATTTCCCAGCTGCACTTATTAAATTCAGAACACAGAGGAAATTAAAAAATACGTATATTTTCCAACTGATTTATTCTAAAATTCACATCTGTAACAAAACAAAATGTTGTAGCTTGCATAAACCGTAGAGGTCTTCTGGTCAAATATCTTTATGTTCAGATGGGAAAAATGTCGACAGAAATGATTTTGGAAATGGTAGTTAGTGGCATAGCTTAGTTTTGGAGTAAGAAATAGATCAGAGGGGTCGAATTCTGCCGGCATACTGGTGATAGAGAGTAGGTAGGGGAGGCAGTTCAGTACAGTGAAAAAAGACGGCCAGGAACCAAGGCTCATGCTTGTAATCCCAGCACTTTGGGAGGCCAAAGTCAGCGGATTGCTTGAGCCCAGGCATTGGAGTCCAGCCTGGGCAACATGGCAAAGCCCCCTCGCTACAAAAAACACAAAATTTAGCTGGGAGTGGCGGAGTGCACCTGTAGTCCCAGCAACTCATAAGCTGAGATGGGAGAATCACTTGAGCCCAGGAGACAGAGGTTGCAGTTTGTGCAGATGGTGCCACTGTGCTTTAGCCTGGGAGTGTACCCTTGATACAGCAAGACCCTGTCTCAAAACATAACAGAAAAGAAAAAGAAAAGAAAAACTATGCAACTCTGACTCCTTTGATGTGCTTCCCTTCCACTTCCTCACTTAGTCAATCCTCACCCATTCTTCCTCCCTTTTCTCATAGGCACAGTGGAAGATACATCTCCTATCCCTTTCCAAGGCTAATCCCACCCTCCCTTTTTTGTTCCCTCCCCTCACACCTCCGGATGTCATCTGTCTCTTCCTTCTCTTGCACTATCATTCTTCCCTCTCTCTCCATCTGTTCCTTGAACTAAAAATACATTCAATTTTCCCCTTCCCAAAAAAAGCTAGGCTTCCTAGCCAACATTACCCTTTATTTATAACAATATTTGTCCCCTTTTCAAACTCCTTGAATGTACAGTTTGTTTCTTCTTTTCTCCAATTTCCTTCCCACATGCATACACCAAGGTAACTGCTGTTCTGGCTCTACTCCCACCTCCAGTTAAGTTTGCCTGTTCTTGAACTTCATATAAATAAACTCACACAGTGTGTACTCTTTGGTGCCTGGCTTCTTTACGCATTTCTTCCTCTTTTTGTTGTGATAAAATACCCATAACATAAAATTTATTATTTAAGCCATTTTAAATATACAGTTCAGTGACATTAAGTACATTCAAATTGCTGTGCAACCAACATCACCATCTCCAGAAATTATTTAACTTCCCAAATTGAAATTCTAAACCCATCAAACAGTAACTTCTCATTTTCCCTCCCCCAGCTCCTGGTAACATCAATTCTACTCTGTCAGTATGATTCTGCCTATTCTAAATTCTAAATTCTATAATTCTGCTCATATTAGCAGAATTATGCAATAATTTTTTTTTTTTTTTGTGGTTGGCTTATTTTACTTAGCATAATGGTTTTGCTTGTTTGTTTTTGAGACAGGATCTCACTCTGTCACCTAGGCTGGAGTTCAGTGGCGCAATCTCCACTCACTGCAACCTCCCTCTCCTGGGCTCCAGCAATCCTCCCACCTCAGCTTCCTGAGTAGCTGGGACTGCAAGGACACAAGATCCTGGGCTAATTTTTGTATTTTGTGTACAGACGAGGTTTTGCCATGTTGCCCAGGCTGGTCTCAAACTCCTGGGCTCAAGTGATCCACAAATTTCGGCCTCCCAAAGTGCTGGGATTACAGGTATGAGCCACCACACTTGGTCAGCATGTTTTTCAAATCCATCCACGTCATAGCATGAATCAGAACTTCATTCCTTTTTAGGCTGAATAATATTCCATTGTATGTATACACTACATTTTGTTTATCCATTCGTTGATCAATGGACATCTGCATTCTTTCCACCTTTTGGCTATTGTGAGTAGTGCTGCTGTGAACATTGGTGTACAGATATTTGAGTGCCTGCTTTCAATTCTATTGGGTGTATAACTAGAAGTAGAACTGGTGCGTCATACCAAACATTCTATGTTAACCGTTCTACCTTTAACTTAGAATGTTAAACCTTCTAAGAACCTGCCATACTGTTTTCCACAGTGTCTACACCATTTTACATTCCCACCAGCAATGCACTTTTTAATACCCTCTCTAACATGTGTTCTTTTCAAGTTTTTTTTTGATAATTGCCATCCTAATGGGTGTGAAATGGTATCTCATTGTGGTTTTGACTTATGCATTTTTTTTTTTTTTTTTCCTGAGACAGAGTCTCGTCTGCCACCCAGGCTGGACTACACTAGCCTGATCTCACTGCAACCTCCAGCTCTGGGGTTCAAGCAATTCCCCTGCCACAGCCTCCTAAGTAGTTGGAACTACAGAAGTGTGCCACCACGCCAGGCTAATTTTTGTATTTTTAGTAGAGATGGGGTTTCACAATGTTGGCCAGGCTGGTCTCAAATTCCTAACCTTAGGTGATCCTCGCACGTAGGCCTCCCACAGTGCTGAAATTATAGGTGTGAGCCACTGCACCTGGCCACATTTATTATCAAAATGTTATCTGCCCTTGGTTCATGCCTTTTCTATTAGTTCTTTGTTTATTTCTCATTCTTGGCAGACTTCCCCTTCTCTCTCTGACTCTTTAATCTAGGTTTCCCTGGGTTTCCCCTTAGCTTCTTCTGCTTACAGTGCACATAGTCTCTAAAGAGCTTGTCCACTCCCATGATAGAAGTATCACGCCCATGCAAGGAACGCTCAAATTTGTATTTTTCAAGTCGGGACTTCTTTCTGAGCATACTGTTTGCCTTCAAATACTCTGAGCACAGTATTTGTCTTCAAATGATCATTTGGAAATAAAAGAGTGTGAAGTTTAAAATCTGATTAAAAACATGGACACTATTAATGGTCTTTGTTGCTGGCAAATGGGATTGGAGAATGGGGAATAAAGAAAAAACTTATAATTTTTAATATTGTGGTTTAAAAAAACACCACAGAACATAAAATTTACTATGGTAACCACTTTTTAAATAGACTTTTAAATTTATTATTATTATTATTTTTTGAGATGGAGTCTTGCTCCATCGCCAGGCTGGAGTGCAGTGGTGTGATCTTGGCTCACTGCAACTTCCACCTCTTGGGTTCAAGCAATTCTCCTGCCTCAGTCTCCCAAGTAGCTGGGACTACAGGCACGTGCCACTATGCCCAGCTAATTTTTGTATTTTTAGTAGAGATGGGGTTTCGCTCTGTTGGCCAGGATGGTCTCGATATCTTGACCTCATGACCTGCCTGCCTCGGCATCCCAAAGTGCTGGGATGACAGGTGTGAGTCACTGCACCCAGCCTAGACTTTATTTTTTAAGAGTAACTTGAGCTTCACAGCAAAATAGAGTAGAAGATAGGGAGGGTTCCCATATACCCCCATCCCCACATATGTACAACCTCCTCCACCAGCAAAATTCCAAACCAGTATGGTACATTTGTTACGATAAAAGAAAAACTTTAGACAAAATAAATGCAATACAGTTTGTTTGAGCAAAGAACAATTCTCGAGTTGGGCAGCCCTCAGAACCAGAGAGGCTCAGAAAACTGTCCTCTGCAACATGGTCAATGGGTATTTATAGACAGAAAAAGGCTGAAGAGGTCGGCTGTGGTGGCTCACACCTGTAATCCCAACACTTCGGGAGGCTTAGGCGGGTAAATCATGAGGTCAGGAGTTCAAGACCAGCGTGTCCAAGATGGCAAAACCCCGTCTCTACTAAAAATATAGAAATTAGCTGGGTGTGGTAGCAGGTGCCTGTAATCCCAGCTACTCAGGAGGCTGAGGCAGAGAATTGCTCGAACCCAGAAGGTGGAGGTGGCAGTGAGCTGAGATTATGCCACTGCACTCCAGCCTGGGTGACAGAGAGAGACTCCACCTCAAAAAAAAAGGGAAAAAAAAGAAAAGAAAAAGGCTGAAGAAAGCAGAAATAAGGATGAAAAAGTGGATTGGTCATTTCAAAGTTACTTTCCCGGTAAAGGTTAAAGCCAAGGCAACTTCTTTAGAATGTTGGTTTAAAATGACTTATTCAAGGATTTGGATATTATCTCTCTCTCCTGATTTCTTGGAAATTCAGATAAACAACTTAGTTTTGGTTTGGTGGCATAGAACTTTAGCATGAATGACCCTATTTTGGTTTGGTCTATTGGGGCCTAGTGCAGGAATTCAGTCCAAATCAATGACCTAATTTAAATTTTATTTAACAATTACAATCAATAAACCCACATTGACAAATCATTATCAACGTTTTTATCAATTGTTGTTGTACATTCTATGGGTTTTGACAAAGGTATAATGACGTTTCCTTCTTTATAGCACATACAGACTAATTTCACTGCCCTAAAAACCCTATGTGCTCTGCCTACCTATCACTCCCTATTTCCAAAACTCTGGCAACCACTGATTTTGTTGTTGTTTTTTGAGACGGAGTCTCACTGTGTCACCCAGGCTGGAGTGCAGTGGCGATATCTCAGTTCACTGCAACCTCCGCCTCCCAGGTTCAAGCTATTCTCCTGCCTTAGCCTCTTGAGTAGCTGGGATTACAGGAGTGCACCACTATGCCCAGCTAATTTTTGTATTTTTAGTAGAGACGGGGTTTCACCATGTTGGTCAGGCTGGTCTCGAACTCTTGACTTTGTAATCCACCCACCTCAGCTTCCCAAAATGCTGAGATTACAGGCATGAGCCACTGTGCCTGGCCACCACTGATTTTTTTTTTTTTTTTATTCTGAGATAGGATCTTGCTCTGTTTGCCAGGCTGGAGTACAGTGGTGTGATCACGGCTTACTACAACCTTGAACTCCTGGGCTCAAGCAATTCTCCTGCCCCTGCCTCTTGAATAGCTGGACCTACAGGTGCATGCCACCATGTCCAGCTAATTTTAAAACTCTTTTGTAGAGACAAGGTCTCACTATGTTGCCCAGGCTGGTCTCAAACTCCTGACCTCAAGCTATCTTCCCACTCAGGCCTTCCAAAGCTCTGAGATTGCAGGTATGAATCACACCATGCTCAGTCTCCACTGATCTTTTTACTGTCTCCATAGCTTTGCCTTTTTCCAGAATGTCATATAGTTGGAATCATACAGTACGTAGTTTTTTCAGAGTGGCTTCTTTCACTTAATAATAGGCATTTAAGATTCCTCCATGTCTTTTCATGGCTTGATATCTCATTTCATTTCTTTTTATCACCAAATAGTATTCCACTATATAGATGTACCACAGTTCATTCATCTATTTACCTTCTGAAGTCATCTTGGTTGCTTCCAAGTTTTGGCAATTATGAAAAAAGATGCTATGATCATCTATGTACAGGTATTTGTGTGAACACGGTTTTCAATTCCTTAGGGTAACACCAAAGAGCATGATTGCTGGATTATATGGCACTATGGTTTAAATGTATCCCCTCCAAAATTCAGGTGTTGAAACTTTTTTTTTTTTTTTTTTTTGAGACGGAGTCTTGCTCTGTCGCCCGGGCTGGAGTGCAGTGACTGGATCTCAGCTCACTGCAAGCTCCGCCTCCCGGGTTCACGCCATTCTCCTGCCTCAGCCTCCGGAGTAGCTGGGACTATAGGCGCCCGCCACCTCGCCCGGCTAGTTTCTTGTATTTTTTAGTACAGATGGGGTTTCACCGTGTTAGCCAGGATGGTCTCAATCTCCTGACCTCGTGATCCACCCGTCTCGGCCTCCCAGAGTGCTGGGATTACAGGCTTGAGCCACCGTGCCCGGCCTCAGGTGTTGAAACTTAATGGCCAATGTGACCATACTGAAAAGTGGATCTTTTTTCCTTTTTTAAAGATAGGGTCTTGCTATGTTGCCCAGGCTAGTCTTGAATTCCTGAACTTAAGCAATCGTCTGGCCTCAGCCTCCCAAGTAGCTGGAACCATAGGCGGATACCACCACATCTGGTGATGTGAAGCCTTAAGAGATGATTAGGCCATGAGGGCTACTCCTTTGTGAATGGAATTAAGCACCTTATAAAAATAAAAAAAAAGGCTTTGTGAAGCATTTGGTCCTCTTGCCTTTCTGCTGTCTGGTGTGTGAGGACACAGTGTTCTCCCTTTCTGTTAGATGCAGTAACAAGGTACCATCTTGGAAGCATGGAGGATCCTTTACCAGACAGTGAGCCTGCTGGTACCTTGACCTTGGACTTCCCACCTTCCAGAAGTGTGAGAAATAAAATGTTGTTCTTTATAAATTAACCAGTCCCAGGTGTTTGTTATAGCAGCACAAAACAGACTAGAACATACTGTAAGATTATATTTACCAAACTGCCAACTGTCTTCCAAAGTGGCTGTTCCATTTTACATTCTACCAGAAATAAATGAAAGTTTTTGTTGTTCCTCATCTTTGCTAGTATTTGGTGCTATTAGCAAAATAATTGATAAGCTGGATTTTGTTAAGATTAAATACTTTTAGGTAAAGTGCGGTGGCTCATGCCTATAATCCTAACATTTGAGAGGCCGAGGCAAGCGGATCATCTGAGGTCAGGAGTTTGGGAGCAGCCTGGCCAGCATGATGAAACCCCATCTCTACTAAAAAACACAAAAATTAGCCAGGCATGGTAGTGCATGCCTGTAATCTCAGCTACTTGAGAGGCTGAGGCAGGAGAATTGCTTGAATCTGGGAGGTGAAGGTTGTAGTGAGCTGGGATTGCACTGCTGCACTCCAGCCTGGGCAACAGAGTGAGACTCTGTCTCGAAAAACAAAACAAACAAACAAACAAAAAAAACCCAAAAAACCCCCCACAAAGATTAAATACTTAAAAGACACGGTCAAGGAAATGGGAAGTCAAGTGGCAGACTGGGAGAAAATATTGCAAAAGACATAGCTGATAAAGGACTTGTATCCAAAACATCCAAAGAACTCTCAAAACTCAGCAACAAAAAAGTGAGCAACCCAAATAAAAAGTGAACAAAAGACCTGAACAGACATAGAAGATATATGGACCTACTGCAAATAAGCATATGAAAAAATGTCCAGCCAGGCACAGTGGCTCACGCCTGGAATCCCAGCACTTTGGGAGGCTGAGGCGGGAGGATCAACTGAGGTCGGGAGTTCGAGACCAGTCTGACCAATATGGAAGAAACCCGTCTCTACTAAAAATAACAACAACAAAAAAATTAGCTGGGCATGGTGGTGCATGCCTGTAATCCCAACTACTTGGGAGGCTGAGGCAGGAGAATTGCTTGAACCCGGGAGTTGGAGGTTGTGGTGAGCCAAGATCATGCCATTGCACTCTAGCCTGGGCAACAAGAGCGAAACTCCGTCTCAAAAAAAAAAAAAAAAAAAAAAAAAGCTCAACATCATGTCAGTAGGAAATTGCAAATTAAAACATGAGATATCCCTACATAGCTATTAGAATGGCTAGAATCCATCATAACTATTTTTACATGTACAGTTCAGTAGTGTTAAGCACATTCATGTTGTTGTACAATAGATTTCTAGAGCTTTTTCTTCTTGTAAAACTGAAACTCTATACTCATTAAACAACTCTCTTTACTTTGTCTCTATAAATTTAACTACTTTTGTTACCTCAAATAACTGGTATTATATAGTATTTGTCTTTTCGTGACTGGCTTATTTCATTTACCATAATGTCCTCAAGCTTCATCCATGCTGTAGCATGTGAAAGAATTTCCCAAATTTTTTTTATTTTAAAAAAGTATTCATGTAGATCAGGTACAGTGGCTCAAGCCTGTAATCCTAGCACTTTGGGAGGCCGAAGTAGGTGGATCACCTCTGGTCAGGAGTTCGAGATCAGCCTGACCAACATGGCAAAATCCCGTCTGCACTAAAAATACAAAAATTAGCTAGGCATGGTGGTACATGCCTGTAATCCCAGCTACTTGGGAGGCTGAGGCAGGAAAATTGCTTGAACCTGGGAGGCAGAGGTTGCAGTGAGCCAACATCATGCCACTTCACTCCAGCCTGGGCAAAAGCGCAAAAACTCCAAAAGGAAGGGAGGAAGGAAGGAAGGAAGGAAGGAAGGAAGGAAGGAAGGAAGGAAGGAAGGGAGGGAGGGAGGGAGGGAGGGAGGGAGGAAGGAAGAAAAGAAGGGAGGGAGGGAGGGAGGGAGGGAGAAAGGAAGGAAGGAAGGAAGGAAGGAAGGAAGGAAGGAAGGAAGGAAGGAAGGAAGGAAGGAAGGAGACAAGGAAGCAAGGAAGGAGCATTCATGTTTTCAATTAGGTAAAATAAGCTATGCTGGCTGATTGTCTCACCTGTGTGCTCTGCCCCCAGATCATTGATTCTCCATCCTTCTTCCCCTGCTCTGAGACCCAGGAGCTGACCTCTACAGATTGCCTCACCTATGTTCTCTGGTTTCTGGTTGGGTGGCTAATGGGAGGCACCATCAGGAGACAGAGAGCAAGAGGTCTTTATTTTTATTTTATTTATTTTTGTTTTTTTGAGATGGAGTCTCATTCTGTCACCCAGGCTGGAGTGCAGTGGCGCCATCTCGGCTCACTGCGACCTCCGCCTCCTGGGTTCAAGCAATTCTCTTTCCTCAGTCTCCTGAGTAGCTGGGATTACAGGCGTGTGCCACTATGCCCAGCTAATTTTTGTATTTTTAGCAGCGATGGGGTTTCACCATGTTGGTCAGGCTGGTCTCGAATTCCTGACCTCGTGATCCACCCACCTTGGCCTCCCAAAGTGCTGGGATTACAGGCGTGAACCAGCACGCCCGGCAAGAGGTCTTTATTTATTGCCCCACATGAACACCTGCTTCCTGGGTCACTACTATTCAGGCAGTAGCTGCTCTTCATTCCTCTTGCTTAGCACAGGCTCACTCTAGGCTTCCTCACCACCATTTCGCCCCACCCCATGCCCTTTCCCCTTCAGGCCTAGGAGTAGAAATAACTTCCTGCTGTTGTTAGTACCTGCATGCTTCATGACCCCTTTTTTGTTCCTTTAACCTTGCCCACACCTCACACCTAGGTAAATAGTCCTTTCGTTAAAGTCTCTTTATTAAGCCCTTTTGAGTATGCCATCTCTTCATATGCTTCCTGCTAAGATCCTGAGTCAGACACATGCAACTATTAAAAAAAAATAATAACAGTTTAGAAGGCTAAGAAGGGAAACATAAAAATCTGTGTTTACCCCCATAGCCCTCGACTCCATTCCATTCCATATATAACTGCCATTTCATTTGGTGAGTTCTAATTCTTGGGTAAGCCCTGATTAGTCTTAGATAATTATGTTACATCCTTCTCCCTTACCAGTAACTGGTTAAAAAATCTAGGCCTAAGCCATTGACAAAGGATATTTTCCTGTCTTAGGGACTGGGTTGAGAATGGGCACATGAGTCACTGCCATGGCCCAGTTCAGGGTAATGAGATTCAAGGAGAAATTTGCTGGGGGGTTTCTTCTCAGAGAACCAAGGTTGGAGGTGAGCCCCAAATGTGGAACCAGTTTGAGGAAAAGTCAGCAGAGGAGGCTGAGCCACGAGAATCACAGAAACAGAGTCAGGCCACTGGATTAAGCCACTAATACCAATCCTAAACCTAACCAACCTCTGCACTTACAAGTACGGAACCTAATATAATTCATGGTTTTCCATTTACTTGCAACAAAAGCATCCTAGCCAATACACACACACACACACACACACACCACACACACACACACATATACGCTATAAAATATACATACCCAAATGGGATCATTTTATATACGTTTTACTGCAAATTGACTTTTTCACTAAATGATATATTATGAACATCTTTCCAAATAAGCACATTTAGTTTTGCTTCATTATTTAAACACTGGGTACTATTTTGTGGAAGTGACACAACATAGCTTCTCCTAATGAAGAATATTCAGGTCATTTGCAGTTTTTCCCCATTACAAACATGGCACAGTGACATATATTGTGGTATGTCTGTATTAATATGTGCATAAAATGAATTTCTAGTGGAACTGCTTGGTCAAAAAGTCTGAGAATTCAAAATGTTCATAAACACTGCTATATTGTTGGAGACTCTTCCAAGATGGCAGAAGACAGGTGATTTCTGCATTTCCAACTGAGGTACCTGGTTCATCTCATTGAGACTCGTTGGACAGTGGGTATAGCCCACGGAGGGTGAGCTGAAGCAGGGTGGGGCATCTCCTTAACTGGGAAGCACAGGGGGTTGGGGGATTTCCCTTTCCTAGCCAAGGGAAGCCAGGAGAGACTGTACCAGGAGGAATGGTACACTTCCGCTCAAATACTGCGCTTTTCCCGTGGTCTTTGCAACCAGCAGACCAGGAGATGCCCTCCAGTACCTGGATTGACGGGTCCCACATCATGGAACCCAGCAAGCTAAGATCCATTGGCTTGAAATTCTCCCCTGTAGTGCAGCAGTCTGAGATCAACCTGGGACACTCAAGTTTGGTGAGGGAAGGGGTATCTGCAATTGCTGAGGCTTGTGTAGATGATTTTACTCTCACAGTATAAACAAAGATGTCAGCAAGTTGAAACTGGGCAGAGCCCACCATAGCTCAACAAGGCCGACTGCCTCTCTAGATTCCACCTCTGTGGGCAGGGCATATCTGAACAAAAGGCAGCAGCCCCAGTCAGGGACTTATAGATAAAACCCTCATCTCGCTGGGACAGAGCACCTGGGGGAAGGGGCAGCTGTGGGCACAGCTTCTACAGACTTAAACATCCCTGCCTGACAGCTCTGAAGAGAGCAGTGGTTCTCCAGCATGGCATTTGAGCTCTGAAAATGGACAGACTGCCTCCTCAAGTCGGGAGGCAGACACCTCATACAGACAGGTGCCCCTCTGGAACAAAGCTTCCAGAGGAAGGATCAGGCAGCAATATTTGCTGTTCTGCAGCCTCTGCTGGTGATACCCAGGCAAACAGGGTCTGGAGTGGACCTCCAGCAAACTCCAATAGACCTGCAGCTGGGAGGCCTGACTGTTAAAAGGAAAACTAACAAACAGAAAGGAATAGCGTCAATATCAACAGGAAGGACATCCACACCAAAACCCCATCTGTAGGTCATCAACATCAAAGACCAAAGGTAGATAAAATCACAAAGATGGGGAGAAACCAGAGCAGAAAGGCTGAAAATTCCAAAAGCCAGAATGCCTCTTCTCCTCCAAAGGATCACAATTCCTTGCCAGCAAGGGAACAAAACTGGACAGAGAAAGAGTTTGACAAGTTGACAGAAGAAGGTTTCAGAAGGTGGGTATTAACAAACTTCTCTCAGCTAAAGGAGCACGTTCTAACCCACGGCAAGGAAGCTAAAAACCTTGTAAAAAGGTTAGACCTATGGCTAACCAGAATAACCACTGTAGAGAAGAACATAAATGACCCGATGGAGCTGAAAAACACAGCAAAAGAACTTTGTGAAGCATACACTAGCTTCAATAGCCAATTCGATCAAATGGAAGAAAGGATAACAGTGATTGAAGATCCACTTAATGAAATGAAGCAAGAAGACATGATTAGAGAAAAAAGAGTGAAAAAAAAATGGACAAAGCCTCCAAGAAATATGGGACTATGTGAATATACCAAATCTACGTTTGATTGGTGTACCTGAAAGTGATGGGGAGAATGGAACCAATTTAGAAAGCACTCTTCAGGATATTATCCTGGAGAACTTCACCAGTCTAGTAAGGCAGGCCAACATCCATATTCAGGAAATACAGAGAACACCACAAAGATATTCCTTGAGAGGAGCAACCCCAAGACACAAAATTATCAGATTCACCAAGGTTGAAATGAAGGAAAAAATGTTAAGGGCAGCCAGAAAGAAAGGTCAGATTACCCACAAAGGGAAGCCCATTAGACTAACAGCAGATCTCTCAGCAGAAACCCTACAAGCCAGAAGAGGTGGGGGTAGGGGGAGCAATATTCAACATTCTTAAAGAAAAGAATTTTCAACTCAGAATTTCATATCCAGCCAAACTAAGCTTCATAAGTGAAGAAGAAATAAAATCCTTTACAGACAAGCAAATGCTGAGAGATTCTGTCACCACCAGGTCTGTCTTACAAGAGCTCCTGAAGGAGGAAGCACTAAACATGGAAAGGAACAATCTGTGCCAGCCACTGCAAAAGCATGCCAAATTGTAAAGACCATTGACACTATGAAGAAACTGCATCAACTAATGGCTAAAATAATCAGCTAGCATCATAATGACGGGATCAAATTCACACATAACAATATTTACCTTAAATGTAAATGGACTAAAGGCCCCAACTAAAAGACACAGACTGGTAAATTGGATAAAGAGTGAAGACCCATCAGTGGTCTGTATTCAGGAGACCCATCTCACATGCAAAGACACACATAGGCTTAAAATAAAGGGATGGAGGAATAGCTACCAAGCATGGAAAGCAAAAAAAAAAAAAAAAAAAAGCAGGGGTTGCAATCCTAGTCTCTGATAAAACAGACTTTAAACCAACAAAGATCAAAAGAGACAAAGAAGGCCATTACATAATGGCAAAGGGATCAATTCAACAAGAAGAGCTAACTATTCTAAATATATATGCAACCAGTACAGGAGCACCCAGATTCATAAAGCAAGTTCTTAGAGACCTGCAAAGAGAAGACTCCCACACAATAATGATGGGAGACTTTAACACCCCACTGTCAATATTAGACAGATCAATGAGGCAGAAAATTAACAAGGATATCCAGGGCTTGAACTCAGCTCTGGAGCAAGCAGACCTAATAGACATCTACAGAATTCTCCACCCCAAATCAACACAATGTACATTCTTCTCAGCACCACATCGCACTTACTCCAAAATTGACCACATACTTGGAAGTAAAGCACTCTTCAGCAAATGTGAAAGAACAGAAATCACAACAAACTCTCAGACCAGAGTGCAATCAAATTAGAACTCAGGATTAAGAAACTCACTCAAAACCACACAACCACATGGAAACCGAACAACCTGCTCCTGAATGACTACTGGGTAAATAATGAAATGAAGGCAAAATAAAGATGTTCTTTGAAACCAATGAGAACAAAGACACAACATACCAGAATCTCTGGGACACATTTAAAGCAGTGTGTAGAGGGAAATTTATAGCACTAAATGCCCACAAGAGAAAGCAGGAAAGATCTAAAATCGACAACCTAACATCACAATTAGAATAACTGGAGAAGCAAGAGCAAATCAATTCAAAAGCTAGCAGAAGACAAGAAATAACTAAGATCAGAGCAGAACTGAAGGAGATAGAGACACAAAAAACCCTTCAAAGAATCAATGAATGCAGGAGCTGGTTTTTTGAAAAGATCAACAAAATAGATAGATCGCTAGCCAGACTAATGAAGAAAAGAGAGAAGAATCAAATAGACCCAATAAAAAATGGTAAAGGGGATATCACCAACGATCCCACAGAAATACAAACTACCATCAGAGAGTACTATAAACACTTCGATGTAAATAAACTAGAAAATCTAGAAGAAATGGATAAATTCCTGGACACACACACCCTCCCAAGACTAACTCACAAGAAGTTGAATCTCTGAATAGACCAATAACAGGCTCTGAAATTGAGGCAATAATTAATAGCCTACCAACCAAAGAAAGTCCAGGACCAGATGGATTCACAGCTGAATTCTACCAGAGGTACAAAGAGGAGCTGGTACCATTCCTTCTGAAACTATTTCAATCAATAGAAAAAGAGAATCCTCCCTAACTCATTTTATGATGCCAGCATTATCCTGATACCAAAGCCTGGCAGAGACACAACAAAAAAAGAGAATTTTTAGGCCAATATCTGTGAAAAACATCGATGTGAAAATCCTCAATAAAATACCCTACAAACTGAATCCAGCAGCACATTAAAAAGCTTATCCAACACGATCAAGTCGGCTTTATCCCTGGGATGCAAGGCTGGTTCAACATACTCAAATCAATAAATGTAATCCATCACATAAACAAAACCAAAGACAAAAACACATGATTATCTCAATAGATGCAGAACAAGCTTTCAACAAAATTCAACAGCCCTTCATGCTAAAAACTCTCAATAAACTAGGTATTAATTGAATGTATCTCAAAATAATAAGAGCCATTTATGACAAATCCACAGCCAGTATCATACTGAATGGGCAAAACTGGAAGCATTCCCTTTGAAAACAGGCACAAGACAAGGATACCCTCTCACCACTCCTATTCAACATAGTATTAGAATTTCTGGCCAGGACAATCAGGCAAGAGAAGGAAATAAAGAGTATTCAGTTAGGAAAAGAGGAAGTCAGATTGTCTCTGTTTGCAGATGACATGATTGTATATTTAGAAAACCCCATCATCTCAGTCCAAAATCTCCTTAAGCTGAAAAGCAACTTTAGCAAAGTCTCAGGATAGAAAATCAATGGGCAAAAATCACAAGCATTCCTATACACCAATAACGGACAAAGAGAGAGCCAAATCATGAAAAAATCCACTTCACAATTGCTACAAAGAGAATAAAATGCCTAGGAATCCAACTTACAAGGGATGTGAAGGACCTCTTCAAGGAGAACTACAAACCACTGCTCAATGAAATGAAAGAGGACACAAACAAATGGAAGAACATTCCATGCTCATGGATAGGAAGAATCAATATCGTGAAAATGGCCATATTGCCCAAAGTAATTTATAGATTCAATGCTATCCTCATCAAGCTACCAATGACTTTCTTCACAGAACTGGAAAAAACTACTTTAAATTTCATATGGAAACAAAAAAGAGCCTGCATAGCCAAGACAATCCTAAGCAAACAGAACAAAGCTGGAGGCATTAAACTACCTTACTTGAAACTATACTACAAGGCTACAGTAACCAAAACAGCTTGGTACTGTTACCAAAACAGATATATAGACCAATGAAACAGAACAGAGGCCTCAGAAATAACACCACACATCTACCCCCATCTGATCTTTGACAAACCTGACAAAAACAAGCAATGAGGAAAGGATTCCCTGTTTAATAAATGGTGCTGGAAAAACTGGCTAGCCATATATAGAAAGCTGAAACTGGATCCCTTCCTTACATCTTATACAAACATTATCTCAAGATGGATTAAAGACTTAAATGTAAGACCTAACACCATAAAAACCATAGAAGAAAACCTAGGCAATAACATTCAGGACATAGGCATGGGCAAAGACTTCATGAGTAAAACACCAAAAGCAATGGCAACAAAAGCTAAAATTGACAAATGGGATTTAGTTAAACTAAAGAGCTTCTGCATAGCAAAAGAAACTATCAGCAGAGTGAACAGGCAACCTACAGAATGGGAGAAAATTTTTGCATTCTACTCATCTGACAAAGGGCTAATATCCAGAATCTACAAAGAACTTAAATTTACAGGAAAAGAACAAACAACCCCATTAAAAAGTGGGCAAAGGATATGAACAGACACTTCTCAAAAGAAGACTTTTTTTTTTTTTTTTTTTTTTTTTTTTTTTTTTTTGAGACGGAGTCTCGCTCTGTCGCCCAGGCTGGAGTGCAGTGGCCGGATCTCAGCTCACTGCAAGCTCCGCCTCCCGGGTTACGCCATTCTCCTGCCTCAGCCTCCCAAGTAGCTGGGACTACAGGCGCCCGCCACCTCGCCCGGCTAGTTTTTTGTATTTTTTAGTAGAGACGGGGTTTCACCATGTTAGCCAGGATGGTCTCGATCTCCTGACCTCGTGATCCGCCCGTCTCGGCCTCCCAAAGTGCTGGGATTACAGGCTTGAGCCACCGCGCCCGGCCAAAAGAAGACTTTTATGCAGCCAACAGACATATGAAAAAATGCTCATCATCACTGGTCACTAGAGAAATGTAAATCAAAACAACAGTGAGATACCATCTCACACCAGTTAGAATGGCCATTATTAAAAAGTCAGGAAACAACAGATGCTGGAGAAAATGTGGAGAAATAGGAACGCTTTTACACTGTTGGTGGGATGGTAAATTAGTTTAACCACTGTGGAAGACAGTGTGGCGACTCCTCAAGGATCTAGAACTAGAAATACCATGTGACCCAGCAATCCCATTACTGGGTATATACCCAAAGGATTATAAATCATGCTACTATAAAGACACATGCACACATATGTTTATTGCGGCACTTTTTACAATAGCAAAGACTTGGAACCAACCGAAATGTCCATCAATAACAGACTGGATTAAGAAAATGTGGGCCAGGCGCGGTGGCTCAAGCCTGTAATCCCAGCACTTTGGGAGGCCGAGATGTGCAGATCACGAGGTCAGGAGATCAAGACCATCCTGGCTAACACGGTGAAACCCCGTCTCTACTAAAAAATACAAAAAATTAGCTGGTCGCGGTGGCAGGCGCCTGTAGTCCCAGCTACTTGAGAGGCTGAGGCAGGAGAATGGAGTGAACCCAGGAGGCAGAGCTTGCAGTGAGCCGAGATCGCGCCACTGCACTCCAGCCTGGGCGACAGAGCAAGACTCTGTCTCAAAAAAAAAAAAAAAGAAAATGTGACTCATATACTCCATGGAATCCTATGCTGACCTAATCTTATGCCATAAAAAAAGATGAGTTTGTGTCCTTTGCAGGAACATGGATGAAGCTGGAAACCATCATTCTCAGCAAACTATCACAAGGACAGAAAACCAAACACCGCATGTTCTCTCTCATAAGTGGAAGTCGAACAATGAGAACACACAGACTCAGGAAGGGGAACATCACACACTGGGGCCTGTTGGGGGGTGGAGAGTTGTGGGAGGGATAGCATTAGGAGAAATACCTATTGTAAATGATGAGTTAATGGGTGCAGCAAACCAACATGGCACATGTATACCTATTGGGGAACCAGCCCCCAATATTTCAATGTAGGTTCTTTCTATTTTCCCTAAGCGTCAGCCACTCTGAGAAATAAAGAGAAAGAGTACAAAGAGAGAAATTTTACAGTTGGGCCTCCAGGGGTGTCGTCACATATTGGTAGGACCGTGATGACGACCCCGAGCTGCAAAACCAGCAAGTTTTTATTAGGGATTTTAAAAAGGGGAGGGGTGTAGAAACAGGGAGTAGATCACAAGGATCACATGCTTCAAAGGGCCATAAAGATCAGAAGGCAAAGGCAAAATTAGAATTACTGATGAGGGTCTATGTCCTGCTCTGCATGTATTGTTTTGATAAACATCTTAACAGGAAACAGGGTTCAAGAGCAGAGAACCAGTCTGACTAGAATTTACCAGGCTGGAATTTCCCAATCCTAGTAAGCCTGAGGGTACTGCAGGAGACCAGGACATATTTCAGTCCTTATCTCAACTGCATAAGACAGACACTCCCAGAGTAGCCATCTATAGACCTATACCGAGGAATACATTCCTTCCCTAGGGTTATTCCTTGCTGGGAAAATAATTCAGCAATATTTCTCCTACTCGCACATCCATCTATATGCTTTCTGTGAGAAGAAAAATATGGCTGTATTCTGCCTGACCCCGCAGGCAGTCAGACCTTATGTTTATCTTCCCTTTTACCCTGAAAATCGCTGTTATTCTGCTCTTTTCAGGGTGTACTGATTTCATATTGTTCAAACACACATGTTTTACAATCAGATTTCACATTGTTCAAACACACATGTTCTATAATCAATTTGTACAATAGTGATCCTGAGGTGACGTACATGCTCAACTTATGAAGATAACAGGATTAAGTGATTAAATTAAAGACAGGCATAAGAAATTATAAGAGTGTTATTAGGGAAGTGACAAATGTCCATGAAATCTTCACAATTTTTTTTTTTTTTTTTTTTTTTTTGAGACGGAGTCTCGCTCTGTCGCCCAGGCTGGAGTGCAGTGGCCGGATCTCAGCTCACTGCAAGCTCTGCCTCCCGGGTTTACGCCATTCTCCTGCCTCAGCCTCCCGAGTAGCTGGGATTACAGGTGCCCGCCACCTCGCCCGGCTAGTTTTTTTGTATTTTTTTTAGTAGAGACGGGGTTTCACCGTGTTCGCCAGGATGGTCTCGATCTCCTGACCTCGTGATCCGCCCGTCTCGGCCTCCCAAAGTGCTGGGATTACAGGCTTGAGCCACCGCGCCCGGCCGAAATCTTCACAATGCGTGTTCAGAGATTGCAGTAAAGACAGGCATAAGAAATTATAAAAGTGTTAATCTTGGGAACTGATAAATGTTCATGAAATCTTCACAATTTATGTTCTTCTGGCTCGGCTCTAGCCGGTCCCTCCGTTTGGGGTCCCTGACTTCCCGCAACATATACCTACGTAACAAACCTGCATATTGTGCACATGTACCCCAGAACTTAAAGTATAATAAAAAAAAAAATACTGCTATATTGCTTTCCAAAAGGTTGTATCAACTTCTACTTCCTCTAAGAGTATGTGAGCTTACTTACTTCTTCACATCCTTGCCAGCACTGGATACTATAAAAAGTTTAAATCGGCCAGGCATGGTGGTTCACGCCTGTAATCCTGGCACTTTCAGAGGCCGAGGCAGGTGGGTCACATGAGGTCAGGAGCTCAAGACCAGCCTGGCCAACATGGTGAAACCCTGTCTCTACTAATAATACAAAAATTAGCTGGGTGTGGTGGCAGGCGCCTGTAATCCTGGCTACTCAGGAGGCTGAGGCAGGAGAATCACTTGAGCCTGGGAGGTGGAGGCTGCAGTGAGCTGAGATCGTGCCATTGCACTCCAGCCTGGGTGACAAGAGTGAAACTCCATCTCTAAAAAAAAAAAAAAAAGAAGTTTAAATCTTCAGTAATCATATGAAAAATACATCCATTACATCCATTTTATAGGCTTTTTTTGTTAAACTATTCATGCCTTTTGCCTGCTTTTCTATTTAATTATAATTTTCTTGTTGATTTGAAGTAGCTGTTTGTATGGTTTTTAAAAATAGCAATTTCTCACAGTGTTAAAAATTTTATCCCCCTGCTTTTGTTACGTTTTTAGTTTTTGATGGTACATTTTTCATGAGAAAGTTTATGCAATTTAATGTACTGGTGTTTTCCTTTATTCTTACAGGATATTATTTTATGCCTAGAGTCCTTCCCTCATTCTAAAATAATTATTTAAATTCACCAATATTTTCTTCTAGTTATTTGTGGTTCATATTTACATTTAAATCTCTGTCCCAAAGGAAGGTTTTTTTGTTCTATGCAAATCTGTACTCTTCAATTTTTTTGTTATGATGAGCATATATTACTATTGCAATTTTTAAAAACATGGTCACAAGCTAGTGTAGTACAGGTATGTCTTTCTATGAAAATCTTGACAAAAACAAAACCAATAACAGATGTAATTCGAAAAATACCAATATGGTAAAAGAATGAAAGTAGGCTTCCCATATTTTACTTTGAAATTTGAAAGATCACCATATGTGTGCCTCCCCCTGGTACCTTGAAACTGCTCTCTCATGTGTACACACTGTTCAGTACAAGGGGCCTACAGCTTGGTACTTATGGCCACCCTCCTCCTTAGTCGGGCTTGATCTCAAGCCATAGAAAAAAAGGAAGAAAAGAAGTCAAGAGAAAGCATAACAAAGAAAGATACAAGTAAACTGTTGGGAATGGAATCAGCATTTACTGCCAGCCAGTAACAACTCTTTCTGAAATGCCTTAGCTGCCCGATAGTACAATGCATTTCTCTACTTCCACCCTAGGAAACGCTTCAAAGCCTCCAGTACTTCCAGTCTCATTCCATAAACCCGAAGTGTCTCCACTGTACACAAAGTTAAGAGCGTAAGCTTTGGAGCCAGACTGCCTGGTTCGCCCTGGATTCTGTCACTAGCTGTTAGGCACATTGCTTGAACACCTCTGAGTCTCAATTTTCTCACCTGTAAAATGTGGATAATAGTAATACTTACCTTGTATGGATGTCCTGTGGATTAATTACCTGAGTTAATACATGTAAAGCACCCACATGCCTGAAATACAATAGTGTTCAATCAATATTTGCTATTGTCTTTACCAGAGAATAGTTAAGTCTACATGAGCCACAAGTGCATTGCAGAAGTCCAGTGGAATAGCAGAAAGGAATTATGGGATATCCCAATATTGCTGTGTTTTCACAGGATTGAAAAAATCATGCAAACTCTGTCTTTCTATTTTCCTGAACCTATAACATGTGGATGATTAGTTTCCTATTACAGTTAGCAACTAATTGTAAAGTGCAGTTAATATGCAGTTTGAGGGCTTCTATTATTCGTGGTTCTCACTTAAATTACGACAGGCTATTTTTTCTCCAATTGACTCAGTGCTCTACTCACTACTATTGTGCAATAAAGTTAGAGAAAGTACTGAATCATTTCAAACCTGCTTATTGATGCTAAGATCTCACTGTGTAATGACAAAAAAGATCTTAGTCACACAGTAAGGTAATGGTAGTGCAGTTGAGAATAAAGGAAAGTGTCTTACTTTGTGAGCTGCGCAACTGAGGTTCATTTTGTGATAATAATTCTCACGATAACTTTATGAAGTAAGAATTTTACAAAGTTGTCCTAGGAAGTTCCCCTTCTATTAAAAGGAAAATAAAACAGGGCCATTTTAGAAGACTACCTATTATATCTATCTGTAGGCATAAGTTTCTTCTGTCACCTCCCAAAAAACATACAATTGTGCAATTAAAATGCATTAACTCATTGTTTTGTTCCTTTTTTGGCTGTACTTTCCATCTCTGTCTGGTATGCTCTACTTCGGCTGAATTCTTGTGCTCACTTCTTACAGTTCACTATTTTATTCTTTGCTGTATTTATTTTGCTATTTAGTTTATCTAGTAGGCCCCTTATTTCAGTGATCATATTTTTTCTTTTCTTTCTTTCTTTCCTTTTTTTTTTTTTTTTTTTTTTTGAGAAAGAGTCTTACTCTGTCACCCAGGCTGGAGTGCAATGGCATGATCCCGGATCACTGCAACTTCCATTTCTGGGGTTCTAGTGATTCTCTGGCCTCAGCTTCCTAAGTAGCTGGGATTACAGGTGTGTGCCACCACACCTGACTAATTTTTGTATTTTTAGGTAAGACGGGGTTTCGCCATGTTGGCCAGGCTGGTCTCGAACTCCTGACCTCAAGTGATCCACCCACCTTGGCCTCCCAAAGTGCTGGGATTACAGGCGTGAGCCACCACGTCCGGCCCATTTTTTCTTTTTTTTTCTTTTGAGACGGAGTCTCACTCTGTCACCCAGGCTGGAGTGCAGTGGTACAATCTTGGCTTGCTGCAACCTCTGCCTCCCGGGTTCAAGCAATTCTCCTGCTTCAGCCTCCCGAGTAGCTGGGACTACAGGCATGTGCCACCAGGCCCAGCTAATTTTCGTATTTTTAGTAGAGATAGAGTTTCACCATACTGGCCAGGCTGGTCTCAAACTCCTGACCTCAGGTGATCTGCCTGCCTTGGCCTCCCAGAGTGCTGAGATTACAGGTGTGAGCCACTGTTCCCAGCCCCCAGCCCATATTTTTTATTTTCAATATCTATAACTGATTCTTTAAAAACTGCCTGCTATTGTGGTTGCAGTATCCTTTCATAGCTCTAAGGTTTTTAATTATAGTCCAACTTAAAATCTTGTTTGCTCTATTAACTGTTTCCTTGGGCATTCACACTTATATTTATTGGGTTTGCTGCCTGTCTTTCACAGTGCTGGTTTTCCTTAAAAGTCTGGTGATTCTTGGCTTGCTGCTGGTCTTCGTGATTGCACAGCCCTGCTTGTGGATGAGCCAGGCCAGAGATGCCAAAACTAGCAGCCCATCCCTTTTCCACTCCTTTTCTGGGTTACTATGTTCTGGAGCAATGCTTCTCAATCTTTTTTTCATTATCACCCTCCTAAGGAAAACTTGTAGACACTTTTTCCCTAATCACCACCTCTCCTTCATGAAATGTTAGTACCACAGAGAGGCTACATCTCTGTGTACGTACTGTGGCCGTTAGAGCCACAGACTATAGCAGTATTTAGGTTTATTTTTGTTTTCTTTCCCCAAACCCCAAGACCTAAGTTTTGCCCTGGTGGGAGTAATATCACCACCAGCTAAAAATCATGCTCTGAAGAATGTCCTTGTTTTTCTGCATTAACTGTCCTACCAGTAAATGTTATTTTTGCCTTCTGCTTCCAAAGCAGTTGACCAAAGAACTCTCCTCTTCCTTTATCCAATGCCTAGAACATAAGCGAAATCCAAAGCTTAGAACATGTGAACATTCTTGCAACAACTCCTACCTGTAAAGTCTGTGGTACACTAGGTTTTTTGTCGTTTTGTTTTTTAAATTAATAGACTTTTTTTTTAGGGCAGTTTTAGGTTCAAAGCAAAATGGAGCTGAAAGTACATAATCTACCCACTCCCACACACAGCCTCCACCACCATCGACATCCAGCATCAGTGTGGTACATTTGTTATAATCTGCACTCGGCTTTATATTACATTTTAAACTGAGGTTTGCTCTGTTAATCTGATAATATATGCTTTCAATATTTCTGGAATTAAAAAAAAATTAGATATACTGATAGCACATTTTATTATTTTCAAGTCATAGTATGAATTCTTCTCTCTCTTTATAACTTTTTGCAAACTTAAGGCATTGAAGTAGGTGGGCAGAGAGACCCACTGCACAGCCCTCCATTCCAATATAATCTCCTAGAAAGATAGTTCTACTGTGATAACAAAAAGCATGCAGAGGCTGGGCGCAGTGGGCTCACACCTGTAATGCCAGCATTTTGGGAGGCCAAGGCGGGCGGATCACGAGGTCAGCAGATCGAGACCATTCTTGCTAACACGGTGAAACCCCGTCTCTACTAAAAATATGTTTTAAAAAATTAGCCAAGCGTGGTGGCGGGCGCCCGTAGTCCCAGCTACTCAGGAGGCTGAGGCAGGAGAATGGCGTGAACATGGGAGGCAGAGCTTGCAGTAAGCCGAGATCGCGCCACTGCACTCCAGCCTGGGAGACAGAGCAAGACCCCGTCTCAAAAAAAAAAAAAAGCATGCAGAGAATAGTGGGCAAGATTTAACTTTACAGACCATTGCTTGAAGTTGTACCAGAAACCTCCACTTTATAGCTCAGTGATTCTTCTAAATTCTAAAAGGCAAGCACATTATTCTTAACTAAATATTCCATGTTGTTAATCAATGGTATCTACTAGCCTATACATGATAAAGTATGTGGTTCTATTCTTTGAGGTTTTTTTTTTAACAGCTTTGAGTTATAATTCACATATCATACAATTCACTCACTTAAAGTATAAAATCCAGTAGTTTTTAGTATGTTCACAGAGTTGTGAAACCATCACCACTATCATTTGAGAACATGTTCATCCTCCAAAAAAGAAATTTAATAACAATTAGTACTCATTCTCCATTTCTCTCCACTCTCCAAAATCCATCCTTTCCCCTCTACCCCTCCAGCTCTGAACAATCATGTATTTGCCTATTCTGGACATTTTGAAATTCCTCCTATGTAGCTGTAATTATATATTCTTTGACCAACATCTCCCAGTCCCCTTGTCCCCTAACCGCTCAAGCTCTGGTAAACACCATTCTATTCTCTTCTATGAGGTCAGCTTTTTTAGATTCCACATATGAGAGATTTCATGTGGTCTTTCTGTGTCTGGCTTATTTTGCTTAACATAATGACCTCTAGTCCTATCCATGTTGCTGCAAATGATAGGATTTTGTTCTCTTTTATTTTTTATATTTATTTATTTGTTTATTTATTTATTTATTTTTGCTACAGTGTTTCACTCTGTCAACCAGGCTGGAGTGCAGTGGCATAATCCTGGCTCACTGCAGCCTCAAACTCCTGAGCTCAAGTCATTCTCCTGCTTCAGCCTTCCAAGCAGCTGAGACTACAGGCACATGCCACCACACTCAGCTAATTTTTTGTAGAGATGGGGTTTTGCTATGTTTCCCAGGCTGATCAAGTGATCTGTTCGACTGCCTTGGCCTCCAAAAGGGATTATAGGCATGAGCCACTGCACCTGGCTGTGTTCTCTTTTATGGTGTAATAGTACTCCATTGTGTATATATACCACATTTTATCTATCCATTCATCCATTGATGGACACTTATGTTGATTCCATATCTTGGTTATTATGATATATATTAATATATTATTATTCCATATCTTTGGTAATATATATATTCCATATATTGGCTATATGTGCAATAAACAATGGAGTGCAGATATCTCTTCAATATAGTGATTTCATTTCCTTTGTATATACACCCAGTAGTGGGATTGCTGTATCTTTTGTGAGTTCTTTCTTTAATGTATTGTATTTATGATTGTTAGAGCTTGTGATACATTTAATTTATATGGTATATTAAAATCATTTATTAGTACCATAAATTTAAGCAAGTTCATAGAAAAAAGAACACAAAGACCATTCAATTATATTTCTATTGTTCTCTATTCACTTCTAATCTGTCATTATATATGTATACCTGTTGCACAATTCTAGTACTTTATGCACACTATTTTTGTGTTGTTTTGTTAGTGTGCACATTTACTTATAAGTTTACCAAGTTGCCATTTTTACTATCTATATAATTATTAAACAATATGGAATCACCATATTTACTGACTTATTAGTATTTAGAATGCTTCCATATTTTTATATTATTTCAGAGTATGAACACTATCAAGTCGTGTTCAAAAAAACTTAAACCAATTTATAATGTACCTTCAGCCCTGCCAAACACTGTTCAAAATTTTTAATTCTTTTGGAGATTTTTAATTTAGCATTTTTTACACTGTTCCTGCATTTTCCCACCACACATCTGACTTCCTATCTGTATTGTCTCATGCATAAAAGTGTTTGTGGCAGAGTATATTCTTCCAATCTGTCTGCAGCAACCACACAACCCACATGCTCTTCTTTGACACTCCTCTCATTCAGAAGTGAGATCTATGTTCTCCTTTATTCTGTCTGGCCTTGTGACTGACAGAAATGACACTGTGTGACCTCCAAGGCTAGGTTATAAAATGCAAAACAACTTGTGCTTGGGTTCTTTTAATACCGGAACTGGGCTACCATTCTGTAAGGAAGCCTAAGAAGCCAGTAAGGAGGCCTAAGTGAAGCATAACTGAGGGCCCCAGCCTCCAGCCTAGGCTGTGCTGGGTAAGCAACCAGCAGCAACTTGCTAGCCACGTGGGTGAGTCATCTTGAAGGGATATTCTTCAGTGCCCAAGCTAGCCACCCTGATGATGCTGTGGGATAAGGCATCCTTGCTGAGCCTTGCCCAAATTAAAGATTTATGGGCAAGATAAATAACTTACTGTCTTTGTTGTAAACCACAGAATTTGGGGCTGGTTTGTTACTCAGTGACATGGTTCAGATGTGTCCTCACCCAAATCTCATCTTGAATTGTAGTTCCCATAATCCCTACATTGTAGGAGGGACCTGGCGGGAGGTAATTGAATCATGGGGGCGGCTACCTCCATGCTGCTCTTGTGATAGTGAGTTCTCACAAGATCTGATGGTTTTATAAGGGGCTCTTCTCCTTTTGCTTGGCATTTCTCCTTCCTGCAACCATGTGAAGAAGGATGTGTTTGTTTCCCTTCCACCATGATTGTAAGTTTCCTGAGGCTTCCGCATTCCTGTGGAACTGTGAGTCAATTAAACCTCTTTTCTTTATAAATTACCAGTCTCAGATATGTCTTTATTTATTCTTATTTTTTATTTTTTTTGAGATGAAGTCTTGCTTTGTTGCCCAGGCTGGAGTGCAGTGGTGCGATCTCAGCTCACTGCAACCTCCATCTCCCAGGTTCAAGTGATTCTCCTGCCTCAGCCTCCTGAGAGCTGGCATTTCAGGCATGCACCACTATGCACGGCTAATTTTTGTATTTTTAGTAGAGACAAGATTTTGCTATGTTGACCAGGCTGATCTCAAACTCCTAACCTCAGGTGATCCAACTGTCTCAGCCTCCCAAAGTGTTAGGATTACAGGTGTGAGTCATGACCATGCCCAGCCTTAGGTATGTCTTTCTCAGCAGTGTGAGAACTGACTAATACAGTAAATTGGTACCAGAGAGAGTGGAGTGGTGCTGTAAAGAGATCCAAAAATGTGGAAGCAACTTTGGAACTGGGTAACAGGCAGTGGCTATAACAGTTTGGAGGGCTCAGAATAAGACAGGAAAATGTGGGAAAGTTTGGAACTTCCTAGAGACTTGTTGGTTTTGACCAACACGCTGACAGAGATATGGACAATGAAGTCCAGGCTGAGGTGGTCTCAGATGGAGATGAGGAACTTCCTAGGAATTGGAACAAAGGTGACTCTTGGTATGCTTTAGCAAAGAGACTGGCAGCATTTTGCCCCTGCCCTAGAGATCTGTGGAACTTCGAACTTGAGAGAGATGATTTAAAGTATCTGGTGGAAGAAATTTCTAAGCAGCAAAGCATTTAAAAGATGACCAAGCATAAAAGTTTGGAAATCCTAGAAAAGCCGCTCCGGATGGACGCCACGTGCACGCGGACTTCCCAGCCCCACTCCTGTCGGGATGTCGGGACTGTGTCAGGAACTCCGCCCGAGAGCCCCACCGGGGGACTCTGTCGGCCTTCTTTGCCAGAGGCCGACAGACCTCTCCCTACCCACCTACTTCCCTGAAGCTAGGTGACCAAAATAAATTTGCAGTTTTGCTCCCAAAAAAAAAAAAAAAAAAAAAAAAAAAGTTTGGAAAATTTGCAGCCTGACAATGCAGAAGAAAAATACATTTTCTGGGGAGAAATTCAAGCCAGTTGCAGAAATTTGCGTAACAAGGAGCCAAATGCTAATCAGCAAGACAATGGGGAAATGTCAGAGACCTTCATGGCAGCGCCTCCCGTCACAGCCACAGAGGCCTAAGAGGGAAAAATGGTTTCCTGAGCCGATCCAGGGCCTCCCTGCTGTGTGCAACCTCAGGACTTGGTGCCCTGCATCCCAGCCACTCCGGCTGGGGCTAAAAGGGACCAAGGTACAGCTCAGGGTGTTGCTTCAGAGGCTGCAAGTCCCAGGCCTTGGCAGCTTCCAGGTGGTGTTGAGCCTGCAGGTGCACAGAAGTCAAGAATTGAGGTTTGAGAACCTCTGTCTAGATTTCAGAGGATGTATGGAAATGCCTGGATATCCGGGTAGAAGTTTGCTGCAGGGACAGAGCCCTCATGGATAACCTCTGCTAGGGCAGTGCAGAAGGGAAATGTGAGGTCAGAGCCCCCACATAGAGTCCCCACTGGGGCACTGGCCAGTGGAGCTGTGAGAAGAGGGCCACTGTCCTCCAGACTCAAGAATGGTAGATCCATCAACAGCTTGCACCATGCACCTAGAAAAGCTTCTGACACTCAATGCCAGCCTGTGAAAGCAGCCAGGTCAGGGGCTGTACCCTGCAAAGCCACAGGGGAGAAGCTACTCAAGTCCACGGGAGCCCACCTCTTGCATCAGCGTGACCTGGACGTGAGACATGGAAGCAAAGAAGATCATTTTGGAACTTTAAGGTTTAATGACTGGTTAAGTTTTAATGACACTTTCATACATGAGACAATACAGATAGGAATTCAGCTGTGAAGTGGGAAAAATGCAGTCACAATGTAAAAAAAAAAAAATGCTAACTTAAAAACCTCAAAAAGACTTAAACATTTTGACCCCAGTATTTGGCAGGGCTGAAGGTACATTATAAGATTTAAATCCTATTGGATTTTGGACTTGCATGGGGTCTGTGGCCCCTTTGTTTTGGTCAATTTCTCCCATTTGGAGTGGGTGTATTTGTCCAATGCCTGTACCCCCACTGTATCTAGAAAATAAATAACTTGCTTTTGATTTTCCAGGCTGATAGGAAGAAGGGACTTGCCTTGTCTCAGATGAGACCTTGGACATGTACTTTTGGGTTAGTGCTGGAGTAAGTTGAGAGTTTGGGGACTGTTGGAAAGGTATGATTATGTTTTGAAATGTGAGGAAATGAGATTTGTGCAGGGATGGAATTATATGGTCTGGCTGTGTCCCCAACCAAATCTCATCTTGAATTGTAGTTCCCATAATCCCCATGTGTCATGGGAGGGACACGGTGGGAGGTAATTGAATCATGGGGGCAGTTACCTTCATGCTGTTCTTGTGATAGTGAGTGAGTTCTCATGAGATCTGATGGTTTTATAAGAGGCTTTTCCCCTTTTGCTTGACACTTCTCTTTCCTGCCACCACGTGAAGAAGGATGTGTTTGCTTCTACTTCTGCCATGATTGTAAGTTTCGTGGGGCCTCCTCAGCCATGCTGAGCTGTGAGTCAATTAAATCTCTTTCCATTATAAATTACCTAGTCTCAAGATTCTGTGTAGTACAAAATTAGCAGTGTGAGAACAGATTAATACACTCAGCAACAGATAACTGATACAGTATATATCTGTCTTTTAACCACCTATTGAGTGCAATTTGGGATGTTGACATATATTTGTTTAATTATTTGAAATAGCCTTTTTTTTTTTTTTTTTTTTTTTGAGATGGACTCTCGCTCTGTTGCCCAGGCTGGAGTGCAGTGGCATGATCTCAGCTCACTGCAACCTCTGCCTCCTGGGTTCAAGTGTTTCTTCTGCCTCAGCCTCCCAAGTAGCTGGGACTATAGGCAAGCACCACCATGCTCGGCTAATTTTTGCATTTTTAGTAGAGACACGGTTTCACCATATTGGCAAGGATGGTCTCAAACTTGTGACTCTGTGATTCGCCCACCTCAGCCTCCCAAAGTGCTGGAATTACAGGCATGAGCCACAGCACCTGGCCCAATAGCCACTTAAAAAAAAAAAAAATCAGAGAGGAATAAAGAGAAGCAAGAGGCAGTCTAGCATAATGTATTCCAGCACTGGAATTATAGTGCCTACAATTAGAGTCTGGAATTTGACTGCCTAGGGTCTAATCCTGGTTCTGCCAATTACTAGCAAATTAACAACAGACACTTTGTCATCTCCTAAACAGGGATGATAATGGTAACCACCTAATTAGAAGTATTGTAAAGATTAAATTAGTTAGTATATATAAAGAATTTAGTCCAATGTCCAGCCTATAACGAATCCCAAATAAATCCCATTTAAGTGTTAGCCATTCCTAGCAGTTACATATTTTCATATATATTCTGTATTTTGTTGCTTTCTCTTTTTAAAATTGCATGAAGACATATAGGGTTTCTTTATTTTTATACCTTGTATCAGTCAAGATTCTGTATAGTACAATATTAGGAAACCAAATAAAGACTGATTTAAAGAAGAAGGAATTGTCTTAACTCACTTAATAAGAGGTCTGAACAGGGCAAGATCTGCAGTTGGTCAATATATCCTTTCAGTAATGCCATCAAACACCAAGTTCTATCCAGCTCTTAGATTTGCAAATATTGGTAGCAAAGTGGCTAAGTAATCCCAAGCATCATATCCAGATATGGCAAAGTCTAGAGGAAGAAGGGACTATCTCCTCCTTTTAGGTACCCGATACAGAAACAAATACAGGGCAATATAATTGTACTGGAATGAATGTTTGAACATCCACCACAATGCCCACTGACCACTTTCAAGCATACACATTTTGTTTCTGGTAATATGCCCTGTTTTATCGATAGTTCTGATTTCGGCTGGGTGTGGTAGTTTGTGCCTTTAAGCCTATCACTCTGGGAGGCCAAGGTGGGTGGATAGATTGAGCCCAGGAGCTCAAGACCAGCCTGGACAACATGGCAAAACCCTGTCTCTACAAAAAAAAATTACAAAAAATTATCTGGGCATGGTGTCCCAGCTATTATGTGCCTGTAGTCCCAGCTACTCACGAGGCTGAGGTAGGAGGATCACCTGAGGCTGGGAGGTCATGACTTCAGTGAGCTGTCATAGCACCACAGCACTCCAGCCTGGGCAACAGAGTGAGACCCTATCTCGAAAAAAAAAGAAAAAAGAAAAAAAGAAATTCATCTTCTACAAACCAATTTGTACTTCAGTACAGAGTATCATCAACATCCAATTATAATTAATAACAAAGATGACCAGTTGGATATAAGATACTGCTTCAAGCTTTTGCAAAAGTCAATAATGCCACTAAGGTTATTTAATCATCCAGTGTTTTATTCACTTGGGCCTTGTAGGTGTTACAAGTAATTTTATATGGAACTCCCCAAATAGTGAAAAATGTAGATTGTCTCTGAACAACTGCAGGCTTTAAAATTGCTAATATTTTCTATACTTTTTAAATAAAGATCTCCTTTATTTGAACTCTTACAGCATTTATAATCTATACTATATGACTATCTTCTGTCTTGCAGAGTTTCTATTTATGTCACTTGTGTATGAGTCTTGTCTTCCAACCATATTTGTCTTTTACTTCAAGGCAGAGGTTGTGTTTCATACTTCTTTTGTTTTGTTGCTGCAACTTGGACAGAGCTTAGCACAGAGCAGGTGCTCAGTAAGCACTTATCAGTTAGTGTTCTCCAAGTCATCCAGTGACGACTCCTAGAATAGTGTATATATTGAGTGTTACTATGTGTGTGAGAGAGAACAGAGTGAATGCCTATAGTAGGCTGAATGATGATCCCAAAGATATAAGGTTCTAATCCCTAGAAACTATAAACATTACCTTATGTAGAAGAAGGGTCTTTGCAGATGTGATTAAGAATCTTGAGATGGGGAGATTATCCTGGATTATCCAGTGAGCCGTAAATGTCATTATAAGTGTCCTTATAAGAGAGAAGCAGAGGGAGATCTCTCTCTCTCTCTCTCTCTCTCACACACACACACACACACACACACTCGCGCACATGTGCACATGCACACACACACACACATACAGAGAAAGAGAGAGAGAGAGAGAGACATTGAGAGAGAGAGAGGACGAAGCAGCAGAGAAAAATTTGAAGATGGATTGAATGAAGTGATAAAGCCACAAACCAAAGAGTGTCAGAAACTGGAAAAGGCAGAGAATAGATTCTGCCCTGGAGCATCTGGAGGGAGCACAGCTCTGCCAGTACCTTGATTTCAGCCTGGTGACACTGATTTAGGACTTCTTGCCTCCAGACCTGTGACAGAATACATTTCAGTTGTTTTAAGCCACAAAATTTGTAATAATTTGTTAGAGCAGCCACAGGAATCCTAACACAATGACAATCAACAACATATTTTATTATTGGGAGGTTTAAGAATCAAGCATCTGGGGTCTTCTGGAGCCCTGTCTGTCTTCCAATTCCAACCTAATGGCACCATTACAAGTCAATCCCACTGTAGACTGTATAAAGGAAGCCACTGTGCAACACCTTTCAACACATGTTATCAGTCATATTGAGTAATTTCTCAAGGAGGCTCAATAATATCTAGACCAACAGGCATTTCCACCCACTACTCTACTAATGCCATATAGGTTGGTTTCTTCCTCTCAAATTCTTTGATCTCTTAGCTGACTATAGGCTTTAGTGGTGCCCTGTGTGATGACAGCAGGGTTTTGGATATAGTAAGCAGGAGGCACTTTCGGTGTCTAATAGGAAACCAAAGGATCTATGGAATTGACCCATTGGTAAAGTGAGATTGCCTTCAAACCCACAAGAAAACTCTGCTAGCTTCCTAAATAAAATTTGCTTTCATTTTCAAATTAAGAAGAATATAGAAATGCCCTAGTTTCAATAAAACCTGAGTTGAACACAACTTCCTGCCTATAAAATGCCAATCGAATGAAAGCTGAAGATGGAATGTGGCTATACAGGGATGGTATGCCATTCCTCTGCTCACACCTGGACAGAGCATCTTTGTGTCCAGGTCACTCTAGAACCAGTTGGGGGCCTAGGGGCACTGGAGATAGATGCAAGGGCTTTACTCTTTTTCAACCACTTTTAAAAAATGGTTTCTTTGTTTTGTTTTGTTTTGTTTTGAAAACCAGGAAAGCAGTCTGCCTTTCCAAGGTCATTAGCTCCATCACAGGCCTCTTCTTTCACAACCATATTGTTTTGTTTTCTCTAACCTGGAAGACAACTCAACCACAAATGTAATGTTTATCTTTCAAAATAGCAGTTGAAAAAAAAAGTACAGGATGTGTGAGACTAAAAACACTCTTTTGGCTTCCTCTACTTTTTTTGTGACTTTCCTCAGGTTCCTCCCTGAGGGAGAGCCTGCTATATATAAGTAATGTTCTTCGTTTGGCTTAGTGGTGCCCTCAATGAGAGCAGCGTCACCTCAGGAACACAACCTTGTCTGCTCTGTATCTGTTGGCAGGCACGGGGTGAACTGCAGTTTAGCAATGATTTCTCACTACCTTGTCTTCCTCATTATTTAATGACTCCAAGTGTATGCATCTTGACTTCTCTCCACAGTTGTCTGAAAACACCATTTGATCATGGACACCAGTTTCTGAAATACCAGCTTTCCCTTGGGTACTCTATAAGAAAAACTTCTTAGAAATCTGTCTTCAACCAACTGAGCTGTTTATTTTCTTCTTGGGTGCATTCCACTAGACAACAGGATTTATTAGTTCACATTCCTGTTTCACAGAACGACTTGTTCTTAATGACATGTGTCCTTTCTTCTACTTCCCATACCCCACGCCCTCTCTGCCCAATTTCTCTCTTCCTTTATGTCTGTATCTTTGCACAGTCTTCCGCAACCACCCACTCACTTGCCATTAACAAGGAACCTTTTTCATCTCCATAATGATGAATGTGATTTTTATAAAGTGCATAGGTAATGTGGCAAAAGACTTTTAAACACTGAATTGAATTGCTTTTGATTAAATGCCATTAAGACTCCTTGTTTGCAGTATATATGTGTTTGTTTCTGTTATACACAGTCCAATTCTTCATAAAACTAACGCTAGGGGCCTGGCGTGGTGGCTCATGCCTGTAATTCCAGCACTTTGAGAGGCAGAGGTGTGCGGATCACCCGAGGTCAGGAGTCTGAGCCTGGCCAACATGGTGAAACCCCGTCTCTGCTAAAAATACAGAAATTAGCCAGGCGTGGTGGTGAGTGCCTGTGATCCCAGCTACTTGGGAGGCTGAGGCAGGAGAATTGCTTGAACCCGGGGGGCGGAGGTTGCAGTGAGCCAAGATCACGCCATCATACTCCAGCCTGGGCAATAGAGTAAGGCTCCATCAGCCTCAAAACAAAAAACAAAAAACAACAAAACTAACTCTGGTATCTCAGAATGATAATTATGCAATTTCTTGGTAATGACTATAACGCAATGCTTTATTATGCCTCCAAGAGTATCCTTTTTCCTTGCAAAACATAATTAGTTTCACTTTCAGAAAGAGATGAATATCAAAGTTGAAAAACGGATCAAGCCAAAAAAAGGAAAAACTAGTTAAGATATATATGAAACAGCAGGCTCCATCAATAGTATGACCCACAGTACTGAAGACAAAGGCATTAAGAGTCAAGTGGGACAAATGCTAATAGCGCATAGCTACACCGAGGTATTGTTGCCCTCATTCAGTGACTCACTGGACTTTAACTGAGACTAGACTACTTGAAGAAGTTCCTGACTGTATGGGTATTTCTTGAACCACTAGCAATTTTTGTTTCTTGTCTGTTGAGTAGAGGTTTATTTGCAGTTCCATGTAATTTTATTGTCTTAGGGAATGTCTTCATTGTGTTTGTTCCTCTAATCCTTCTATGTCTAAAAAACGGCCCCCCAAGCGTTTAGAAAGGGAAAGGAGGTACTATTTTCTATTCCTTTGCTGTTTTCACTGGTGAAACCAAAAGCAGACTACTTCCTTAGTATATCTTTTAGTATCTGATCAGATTCTCTTTTATACTTTTTTCCCCCTGTGTGTGGTCTCTTAAAGCAAATGGCAGTTAAACATGCTATTTCTGCTTTAGGTCATGCACTTTCTCTAAGATGGAATTTACAGGCCTTTTATGCTGTGTGATCAACCAAACCCAAGAATATCCTAAGGAGAAACTTCCATGTTTCTCCCTACATATAAATATGCTATATTTATATAATATACTATATTACATATAATATAGCATGCTTAACATGCTGAATTTCCCTTGGTCTTCCAAAGGTATATCTTGACACTGTTTTTATTTTTATCTGTCTAAAACATCCTCTAAAGAAAACTTTAAAAATTCAAAAAGGAGTTTTTATGTAAATATTTGTATCTTTGTTCTCTGGAATTTTAGTAAATCAAACTTTTCCTCCCTTTTCTGACAATAAGCCAGAGGAAAAGTAGGTGAAAGATTATACAGAAGCAGTCTTTTTAGATACTTTCTGACTCAAAGTACAAATTTCTCTTGGGTATAAGTTCTTACTGTAATTCAATGATTCCAAGCACAAGGAAGTTGATTATACCAGATTCAAAGTAAAAATCTTCCCAGCACTTTGGAAGGCCAAGGTGGGTGGATCACCTGAGGTCAGGAGTTCAAGATCAGCCTGACCAACATGGCGAAACCCTGTCTCTACTGAAAACACAAAAAATTAGCCGGGTGTAGTGGTGCACACCTGTAGTCCCAGCTATTTGGGAGGCTGAGGCAGGAGAATCACTTGAACCCAGGAGGCAGAGGTTGCAATGAGCCGAGATAGTGCCACTGTAGTCCATCCTGGGCAACAAGAGCAAGACTCCATCTAAAACAAACAAAGTAAAAATCCAAGTAGATTTCTCTTGTTTTGGTGGACTTGTTTGCATTTCTCATATTCTTCTCTTTTTGAGATGGAGTCTCACTCTGTCGACTAGGCTGGAGTGCAGTGGCGCAGTCTCAGCTCACTGCTGGCGCAGTCTCAGCTCCCGGGTTCAAGCGATTCTGCTGTCTCAGCCTCCCAAGTAGCTTTGACTACAGGTGTGTGCCACCACACCCAGCTAATTTTTGTATTTTTAGTAGAGATGGGGTTTCACCATATTGGCTAAGCTGGTTTACAACTCCTGACCTCGTGATCTGCCCATTTCAGCCTCCCAAAGTGCTGGGATTACAGGTGTGAGCCACCACTCCCAGCCCATGCATTTCTCATGTTCTTTCACAAGTTGGTTAAATTGGCCTGGAACCCAGGCAGATTTGGGAATAAAATAACCCCCTTTGAATTAAAGTGTACTGAAGGAAGCCATCTGTAATGGGAGGGGTCTCAAACATACTTCTTTCAGGCCTCATTTTGTTCCAGGCATGGGTCACCCAGCACAGTTCATTTCATATACTTTCATCCCACCTGAGCTCCTTTGGTTATAACCTCCCAATTTGCTTTACAGCTATTACTTCGCCAAGGGGACACATTTGTTTAATAGTCTTTTCTTCAACATCAAAATAAATCTTTAGAAATTTTAAAGTATTGGGGCAGAACCCAGGAGAACAAATTCATTGCATCAACCCAAAGAGCTTGCAGTTTTCACCAAGTTTGAGAGACGCACCTTTCAAGTACAGGCACTACCCCTGCATACCCTAGGAAATGATTCAAGGAGTCCGGACTCACTGTGCCAGTTGCTTCTAAGGGTTTGTCAATAACTCATTGTGAGGACTTTCCTGGTCTATGTGTCTACTAAAGGCTGGGAATATGGGGGATGGGTTTAGCTAGACTAGGAAATGATCCCAGAGTTAATAGAAAACAGTCTCCTCAAAGTATCTACGGCTAGGTTGCATACCACCCAGAAGCCAGGAAGACTAAATGTAGGATAAAGCTCTTACTGTTTCAATCCCATTAATTATGTTGCTTTATGAATGTTTTTCTTGCTTAATAACTATTGCCAGATGCAATGTGTCTTGGGGTCCCAAGTTGGAAAGATCACTTTAGTATCTGACCACCTATAGCTGCCATTGACCACAGCTCTTCTGGAGATAAAAATAGTTCAAGTTTTCCTTGATTTTTTGGGTATTTTTGTTAAATGATCATAAGAAAAATAATTTTGTTGTGGCTCAAAAAAAAAAAAAAAAAACTAAGTCTGTCTAAATAAGCATGACCTTCCCATTAGACTGGGTTGCAATCTGTCCTTGGACTAGGCAGAAAAAGAACTATCAGAAGTTATCTTAAATGTTTTTTTTTGTTTGTTTGTTTGTTTCTTTTTTTTTTTTCCAGTTCTTTGATTCTATTAGCCAGAACATTGTTTGAACACAAGGCAAAGTCTTCTGGCTATTAAGTCTGAGAAGATGAGACTTCAAATATACGGTTTTCAGAAATTTGAGTTTCCCATGCCAGGCAAGTTTGTTTTTTGATTTCCTGCCCAGCACTTTTTTTTTCCTACTTTGACTTAGATTTAAACTGCACATATGCCTTAGATATAATAAGTATTTACAAAATACAGTCATCCCTCAGTATCCATGAGGGACTGGTTCCAGGACTCCCCTCAGATACCAAAATCCACAGATGCTCAATTCCCTTATATAAAATGGTATAGTATTTGCATATAACCTACGCACATCCTCCCATATATTTTAAATTATCTCTAGATTACTTACAATACAAAATACATTGTAACTGTTATATAAATTATTACAATGTATTGTTTAGAAAACCGTGACAAGAAAAAAGGTGTGTACATGTTCAGTACAGGCACAACCATCCTTTTTTTTTTTTCCAAATATTTTTGACCCATTGGTTGAATCTACGGACGCAAAACCCACAGATACAGAATACATAGATATGGAGTGCCAACTGTCTAAGATATAATATACAAAAATATTTAGAGATATGGTATATCATGTATACATTTAGAGATGTGGTATATCATATAACCATGGTTAGTCTATCTCAGTCTTTCTCATAAAGTTTCTGGGCAAATTTTTTTTTTTTTAATTATACTTTAAGTTCTAGGGTACATGTGCATAATATGCAGGTTTGTTACACATGTATACTTGTGCCATGTTGATGTGCTGCACCCATCAACTCGTCAGCACCCATCAACTCGTCCTTTATATCCGGTATAACTCCCAAGGCAATCTCTCCCCCCTCCCCCCTCCCCATAATAGGCCCCGGTGTGTGATGTTCCCCTTCCCGAGTCCAAGTGATCTCATTGTTCAGTTCCCACCTATGAGTGAGAACATGCGGTGTTTGGTTTTCTGTTCTTGCGATAGTTTGCTGAGAATGATGGTTTCCTGCTTCATCCATGTCTCTACAAAGGACACAAACTCATCCTTTTTTATGGCTGCATAGTATTCCATGGTGTATATGTGCCACATTTTCTTAATCCAGTCTGTCACTGATGGATATTTGGGTTGATTCCAAGTCTTTGTTATTGTGAATAGTGCTGCAGTGAACATATGTGTGCATGTGTACAGCAGCATGATTTATAATCCTTTGGGTATATACCCAGTAATGGGATGGCTGGGTCATATGGTACTTCTAGTTCTAGATCCTTGAGGAATCGCCATACTGTTTTCCATAATGGTTGAACTAGTTTACAATCCCACCAACAGTGTAAAAAGTGTAAAAAATAAAACCAACTATTTCTCCACATCCTCTCTAGCACCTGTTGTTTCCTGACTTTTTAATGATTGCCATTCTAACTGGTGTGAGATGGTATCTCATTGTGGTTTTGATTTGCATTTCTCTGATGGCCAGCATTTTTTCATGTGTCTATTGGCTGTATGCATGTCTTCTTTTGAGAAATGTCTGTTCATATCCCTTGCCCACTTTTTGATGGGGTTGTTTGTTTTTTTCTTGTAATTTGTTTGAGTTCTTTGTAGGTTCTGGATATTAGCCTTTGTCAGATGAGTAGATTGCAAAAATTTTCTCCCATTCTGTAGGTTGTCTGTTCACTCTGATGGTAGTTTCTTTTGCTGTGCAGAAGCTCTTTAGTTTAATTAGATCCCATTTGTAAATTTTGGCTTTTGTTGCCATTGCTTTTGGTGTTTTAGACATGAAGTTCTTGTTCTGGGCAAATTTTTAAAGTTAGTTAACAATTAGATTTATCAAATATCTCCAGGAAATAATGTATATTTTCATATGTTCCACTTATGAAAGTATCCACAGTTTAAAAGATATTTTCAGAGTCTAGGTTAAGTGACAATCTTTACTTTTTTCATTAAAGTGCCATAATGTTAAATAATTCATAACAACTCACATAAAGTTACCATTGCTTTTGTCCCAGCTCTGGGGAAAAGGTTAAAAAAGAAAGAAAGAAAAAAGAAAGAAAAATATTTAGGGATCACATGAGGACTTTAAATTAGATCTTGGGGTAATTGATACATCTTTAAAAATCAAGATTAGATGGAGTTTGCCTTCGGGAAACTTTACATGTCCTACTATATATGTGTCAGGTTTACCTCATTTTAGAAAAATGGGGAAAAAAGAAAATGGTACTTTGGAAATTTGGTCAAGCATCTAAGAAACCCACTGAAAGAAATTTCTTCATACTAACTTCATATTCCTCTTTTGTTACAACAAAATTTGCTACATGCTTTCTCTATCTTAATTAGAGCAATGATTTTGATAAAGATAATAAGCAAGGCAGATTCCTACACTAAACGCTGAACAGAACAGAGTGGAGAGAGTACATGACAGATACAAGGTTGGCTTGGTGCAATGTCACCAGGCAGGTAATGGAGGGCCTTAAGAAACATATAGAGGAGTTTAGATCACACACACACACACACACGTACGCACGCACGCACACACACACCCCGCCACATATTTATTATATATGCAATGTGTATATATATATACACACATAAATGCAATCATGATAAATATTAGTGTCCCCTCCTACAATCCATGTTGTCAAAACAATGGCTATGACAACATCAATGCCTTTATGGTATTTGCCTGGAAGTTCAAAGCCTTCCTGGATGAAGCCCAGTAGGACACTTGGTAAGGTTCAACGAAAGGAGGACAGACTTTTACACTGTTCTGCCAGCCTTGGTGCATATGTCTTTTACGTCCCTTGACTTATAAACACAAGTACTGTTTATTAGACATTGTTATTAGTAATGCCAGATTTATTTGGTATTCTTTCTTCCAACATAAATGAAAGGCATTAGAATCTTATCTCATTTATCCCCATAAAAAAGGAGAGAAGCTATTTGAACTTCTCTTTCTGCTTCTGGTGTTTCCTCTTTTCCCAGTCACTCAGAAAGCCAGATCAATCTTTATAGAGCAGCCTTTTATTTTAAAAACTGATATTTGCATGGCTGGGTGCAGTGGCTCACGACTGTCTGTAATCCCAGCACTTTGGGAGGCCGAGGTGGGCAGATCACTTGAGGTCAGGAGTTTGAGAGTGGCCTGGCCAATATGGTGAAACCTCATCTCTACTGAAAATACAAAAATGAGCTGGCATGGTAGCGTGGACCTGTAATCCCAGCTAGTCGGGAGGCTGAGGCTGGAGAATCGCTCGAACCCGGGAGGCAGAGGTTGCAGTGAACTAAGGTCACACCACTATACTCCAGCCTGGGCGACAGAGCGAGACTCCATCTCAAAACATAAATAAATAAAATAAAAAACAACAACTGATATTTGCAGAAACTTTCCACAGTCCCTTTGAGGATAAAGTCCATATTACTAATTCTAACAGGACATGCAGCTTTATCGCTCCATCGCCCATCCAGCTGTGTTCCCCACAATTACTCAGCATACACCCTCAGCCTGAGTGGGGCTTCTCTCCTCTTGCCTCAGTCCTCTTTCCTGGTCTCAGTTCTCTTCTTCATGCTCTTCCCTCCACTCAGGCTCTTCTTCCTTTTCCTTTGCCTTCACCTAAACCCTTTCCATTTCTCCAACTAAAATTTCATCTCCTCTGTGAAACCTTACCAGGCTGCTCCAGCTCTTTGTAGACTCCAATATCATGCTATAAACAGTTGGTTTATTTGCAGAGTATTACCAATGAAAATATGAAGCATGGTGGGGTTCAGACAAGACAAGGGTCTGGGTCTTCTGAGAGGGTTCTATCCATTCGACCACCAACCTTTGTGCCATTTCTCTCTCTTTCATTTTAGTTAACATTATGTTTTGAGCACTTTTAGGTTCCCAGCAAACTTGAGCAAGAAAGTACAGAGAGTTTCCATATACCCGGTCTCCACACACATACAACCTCCCCGACTGTCTATAGCCCCCACCAGGCTCGTATACTTGTTAAATCAATGAACCTACATTGATACATTCTATGGATTTTGACGAATGGATAATGGCATGTATCACCATTGTAGTATCATGCAGAACAGTTTCACTGTCCTAAAAATCCTCTCCGCTCCTCCTATTCATCCCTTCCTCCCTTGCCACTAACCCTAATCATTTTACTGATCAGTGGTAACCAGTGATCTTTCTACTGTTTCTATAGTTATGCCTTTTCCAAAATGTCATATAGTTGGAATTATACAGTCGGTAGCCTTTTCAGACTGGCTTCTTTGACTTAATAATATGTCTTTACATTTCCTCCATGTCTTTATGGCTTGATGGTTCATTTCTTTTCAGTGCTGAATAATATTTTATTATCTGGATGCACCACAGTTTATCCATTCATCTACTGAAGGATATCTTGGTTGCTTTAACATTTTGGTAATTATGAATAAAGCAGCTATAAACATACATACACAGGGCTTTTTGGTGGACATAAGTTTTCAGCTCCTTGGGGTAAATACCAAGGAGCATAATTGTTGGATTGTATGATAAGAGTGTGTTTAGTTTTGTAAGAAACTGCGGCTGTACCATTTTCCATTTCCATCAGTGATGAATGAGCGTTCCCTTTGCCCAGCATCCTCATCAATTATTGGTGTGGTTGCTGTTGCCAATTTTGGCCATTTTAATAGGTGTTCAGGGTATTTCATTGTAGTTTTAATTTGCAATTCCCTAACGATACACGTAAAGATAGATGTGGAGTATCTTTTCATATGCTTAATTGCCATCTGTGTATGTTCTTTGGTAAGGGGTCTCTTCAGATTCCTTGCCCTTTTTTATTTTTATTTATTTATTTATTTATTTTATTTTATTTTATTTATTTATTTTTTTTTGAGAAGGAGTCTCGCTCTGTCGCCCGGGCTGGAGTGCAGTGGCCGGACCTCATCTCACTGCAAGCTCCGCCTCCCGGGTTTACGCCATTCTCCTGCCTCAGCCTCCCAAGTGGCTGGGACTACAGGCGCCTGCCACCTCGCCCGGCTAGTTTTTTGTATTTTTTTTAGTAGAGACGGGGTTTCACCGTGTTAGCCAGGATGGTCTCGATCTCCTGACCTCGTGATCCGCCCGTCTCGGCCTCCCAAAGTGCTGGGATTACAGGCTTGAGCCACCGCGCCCGGCCTGCTTGCCCTTTTTTAAAAAATGTGGTTATTGCAACTAGGGAACTGGATTATTTGTTTTATTTAATTTTGATTTGTATTTATTTATTTGTTTGTTTATTTTTAGGGACTCCTGTGCTCAAATGATTTTCCTGCTTCAGCCTCCCAAGTAGCTGGGACTATAGAATGCACCACTACACCCTGTAAAGAAAAATAATTTTTTAAAATAGAGACAGGGTCTCATTATGTTGCCCAGGCTGGAGTCCAGTGACTATTCATAGGTATGGTCATAATGCACTGCAACCTTGAATTCCTGGACTCAAGCAATCCTCCCGCCTCAGCTTCCTGAGTAGCTGGGACTATAGGCTTGTGACACTGCACTTGGCTTGGTGGCCTATTTTTTAATGAGGTGGTTTGTTTACTTATTGTTGAGTTTAAGGAGTTATTTGTGTATTTTGGATTCAAGTCTTTCATCAGATACATCTTTTGCAAATACTTTCTCCCAGTCTGTGGCTTGTCTTCCCCTTCTTTTGATTTCACTTTTTATGGTTTGTGTTTCTCATCTTTTCCTTCTTTTTCCTCCCTCTCTCTTTTTTTTTTTTTTTTGGCAGGGAGGGGCACGGAGTTTCACTCTTGTTGTCCAGGCTGGAGTGCAATGGCGCAATCTGGACTCACTGAAACCTCTGCCTCCTGGATTCAAACAATTCTACTACTTCAGCCTCCCAAGTAGCTGGAATTACAGGCATGTGCCCCCATGCCCAGCTAATTTTTTGTATTTTCAGTAGAGTCGGGGTTTCTCCATTTTGGTCAGGCTGGTCTTGAACTCCCGACCTTAGGTGATCTGCCTGCCTGGGCCTCCCAAAGTTCTGGGATTATAGGTGTGAGCCACCACGCCCGGCTTCTCTCTCTCTTTCATCAGTGCAAAGCATATCCAGTCTTTTCACAAAGCAAAACAAAAATCCCAAGTGCCACAGCCAGTCAAATCAAAAGAGAGCTGCATTTGTTATTAGGATAATTCCCAAAGGGTCTCGGGATATTATAGATCCCAAGATTTGAGAAAGAAAAAAAAAAAATGCATCTGCTAGTTCAAGGAAAATAATGATAAATTATTTTAAAATTACATTAAAATAATTTATATAAAATACATTTAAAAAATTGAAAAGCATATATAATATTGAAGTAGGAAGTCGGTAAGAAATATAAACAGTGCTTAAGTCTCTGAAGAGGCAAGTCAAAGCCTTCACCTCTCACCTAGAAGAAACACTTCTTTTATGAAAGTTCAGATGAAGCCACAAGATGCCCAGCTAAACTACACATTGGGTTAAGAGAAGAGGCAACAGGAGCACGTTTCAAATGGCATATTCAGTGATGTTGTTTCACCAAGGACCCTATATTTGTGGGGGGAAAAAAGGTTTCCAATCATTCTGTAAAACCACAAGAAATTTCTCTGAATAGGGAATTGTTTCCTTGAGAAAGGACAGAATAAAGATGTAAAGAAGCCAAAAATTAAAAAAAAAAAAAAATTCCTTGTTGAAGCACTTCACACAAATCTATTAATAAAAGATTTTAGAATTCAGTTCCCCACTTCCATTTTTTCCTCCCTCCTTTGGTAAGCATAAAAACAAACATGGTTCCTGGTGATATGCAGAGCTGGAATCAGATTCGTCTTACTCTCTCAAAATCAACATGAAAAAGGAAAACAAAGGTCCTCTAAGACTCCCTTTTCATTTGGTAGTTAATAGTAACTTATAACTATGTTTTTAACTTTCTTTTGTTGAGTCATGTACTCTCCTCCTCCCTTGCTCCTAAGTTTTCAGGGTCAACGGGCAACCTTTTCTAAATCACAAGACTGTATTTGCTATGTTTGGTTTTGCTCCAGCGTCTTTATTATCCCTGCTGTTGTGCACTACACAGTTCTGTAGACACATGAGATAAAATGGAGAAACAAAACCAGGAGATTATTCCCAGACTGGTTGCCAACTGATTTTAAACTGTTGCTCACTGCAAGTACACAAAATAATGAATGGTCTTTTAATCATGAGTCTTTCAAAATAGAAATCCTGGGGCAGGGGAGGATTTCTAGCTCTGTCAACCTCATTTGTTCATGCTTTGCCTCAGCTTCCTAGTCTGTTCAGTAGTCTTGTTCACGAAGAATTTTGTTTTCTTTTCTTCTGTAATTCTTTTTTTCCCCTCTGGAGAGGAATGACAGCCAGATTCTTCTCTACCATCTACTGCAAAATGCCTTGAGCATTTTTCTACCATCTTAACACAGAACGAAGTAGAAAGGATGTATATATAATTATTTATAATCCTCCAGCTCTTGCTTCCAGAAATACTTAGTCTTATTGCAATATCTCAGGAAACTTATTAAACTAGGGAGCTGGGAGCAGTCGTTAATTTTGAGGAATTAGATAACATTAGATGCTATGAAAGGCCAGTCTATAGAGTCAACTTCACAGAGCTGATGCCTGGACAAGGGAGACCCAGGGAGTTTAAATAAGTTGCTTCAAGTATGGTTAACTACTGTCAAAACTCACCAGAACTGGAGCCCAACTCATCTTCCTCTCGGTTGAGCAGATTTCATTTTGACAGGAATTCCTGAATACCCAAAGCAAACTCAAAGTCTGACCTGGGTTTCTATCTCAGCCCAGGATGTTTCTGAAATACATGAACAGAAGGATTTGGAGATTTTGGGCTGTTTCCCGGGGACTTATGATCTGATGTTCTATGGAGATACCCAACTCTCTCCTTGAGCGGGGCCAAATCCCCAAAGATCTCAGACTCAACCCACTTTTCTCAGGGTTGGTCCAGGGCAGAGCTGACACAGCTGTAACACTCTAGAGCACACCCACAACTGTGGATGAACCAGGACAGAATGGGGTGGAAGAAGGATACAAGATCACCCATTTGTCCAATGGGGCCGTCTGTTGACAGTCATGAACGCAATAACGACGGGAGCCAGTATTCTCTCTCACATCAGCTGTAAATGAAAGGTCTTCAAAACATGACAATTTTGCTTTATCTTTAATTATTTTTTCATTTTGCAGAAAAATAAAGGGACTCGTCATCGAGTACTTTACCTTGAGTAAAAAATCAGCCAAGTGTGCACGTGGTTTTTTTCCAAGTATGCACAAGAATGGAACATTTCGTTTTACGAGTGTGAGATGTTTGATATACAAATCTGCCAAGAGGCTTCCTCCACATTGGTCTGGGACTAGGCAGAACAGGCCCTGACCTTCCGAGCGAGGGAAGGAAGACCAAGCAGGTCTGAGCCAGGTAAACGCCCTTGGGTGAGGTCCGTGAAAGATAAAGTCAGATCTCAAGGGCAGAGAGCTTTAAATATTTTTGTGCTCCACTTAGTCTGTTCCCTAATAAGTGAGAAAATGAAGATGTGGGTGCACAAAAATTCCATGGCCTTTAAGGCTTGCAGTGGGGACAGGGGGCAGAGAAGAGGCGGTCTGGTGCTGCAAAGGTTAGTCCCTTGTACCCAGCGAACTCAGGAAAGTTCACTCGATTTTGCTACATACCTGCAGCACTGGGCCTGGAGGTAAACTGGTTGGGAGAGAATTCAGAACTGGAAATTCTGGGCGGCCCAGATGGACGCCCATCCCTCTCCCAGGCGCGCCGGGATCCCGCGCACAGCTGCGGGGCGAGGGCAGGGTCCCGCGCAGCGCCCGGCCTCCGGCCGCTGGCCCCGCCCCCTCCCCGCCTCCGAGTGGGTGCGCGAGCCGTCTCCGCCCTCGCGCGGGAGCTGGGAGGTTGCGAGAGCCCTACCGCAGTAGCCGCCTCTGCCGCCGCGGAGCCTCCCCAACCTCCTCAGCCGCTCGGAGCCGCGCCCGGAGCCCGGCCGTAGAGGCTGCAGTCGCAGCCGGGAGCCCGCAGCCCGCGCCCCGAGCCCGCCGCCGCCCTTCGAGGGCGCCCCAGGCTGCGCCATGGTGAAAGTGACGTTCAACTCCGCTCTGGCCCAGAAGGAAGCCAAGAAGGACGAGCCCAAGAGCGGCGAGGAGGCGCTTATCATCCCCCCCGACGCCGTCGCTGTGGACTGCAAGGTCCGAGGTCGGGGAAGCGGGTGCTGGGCCCGGCCGGGGAGGGCTGCGTGGGCTGGAGCGGCAGTGCGCCCCGAGGTGGCGGGCGCTGGGCTGGCGCCGCGGGGACAAGTCCTCGAGAGAGCCCGGCGTTCCCGTTTCCTGTGGGGCCGCAGCTCCTTTGTAAGGAACTGCGTGTGCTGGAAGCGGTGCCTGACGCGGGGTCGGGGGCTTGGGAGGCCTGGAGAGGGAACGATTGGCTAATTGTGCCGAGGTCCCGGTCGTTTGTGCAGTCCGGGGAGCGTGCGTGCCGCCAGGACTTGGCTCCTTCGATCTGGGGACCGTCAGCGACAGGCACAACAACAACAACCGAGTTTGGCACTTCCTTCCCAGTATAAATAATGTACCTAAAATGGCTGACATCATTACAAGCCTAAACCTCTGTTGTTTCCTACTTTCGTTTCTAGGCTTGAACAGCACTTGGACTAAGTCCAGCAACTGTAAGCGTCTTAATTTTAAAAGTGTTTCTTTACCTCCTTTTTCCACGGCCCTTCGGTAGTGGCAGGTGAACTTCACCTGGAGAGGGACGAAGGGACACTCCGCCCGAAGTAGATTTGGGCTGTCTCTTGCCATTACTGGTAGAGGCCAGTAATAACTATGTGGGTGTTAGTGAAAAACGAATAGTTGGCATTTAAATTATATCAGCGTCTTTATGAGGACTCCTGCTGCGTGAAACTAAACATAAGAAATTTGCCCCAGGGTCACTAATAAAATTCTCCTTCGTTTTACAAAATCTCCCTTTAATCCTAGGAAAATTCATGAAGTGGGCTGTTATTGTGTTGACTTTTAGTAGGTTAAGATCATATTTACTTAAATATGAGTGTAATTGTCTCATAAGTTAAAAAAGCCCACAGCCTCTTACCGAAATCCTTTTTAGGCTGCAAAAATTAGAAATTAAGTGTAAAGTTATGTTGCTTATCTTTTTTGTTGTCGTTAGCATTTTTCAAGACCTATTATCAGTAGGGTAAATTTAGTTTTAACTTAAAAAAATCGGTGTGCCACGTATGAATAATAGGAGTTTTAATATGGACGAATAAAAATTCTTACTGAAAAATAGGCCACTAATAATACTGTAAAAAATTCACAGTATAATGGTAATCTAGACATAATTTATTATATTCTGAATATAATCTGCCTTTATAATGGTAATCTTACTTTCTGAAATGTTGTGATAAAAACAGACACGTCAGGGGTTGATTTCGAAATGACTTGCCTTGCCTTGAAATAGGAACTGAACTGATTCCCTAAAAGGATTAAGGGTTTTGGTTTTCCGTATTGGCATTGTTTTCCTGAAGCCATTGCAAACAATCTTGGTCTTTAAAGAAAATGTTTGGAATGCACAGACGAAAATTCTAGTAGCAAATTATTATGTTAGCTCTTTGTTTATACATTTATTGTATCTAAAATAGATTGAAAGTCAAGTACCCAGTCACAACAATCTCAAATATATGTAGTCTTAATGCTATCACATATATTTATACATTTAAAAATCCTATTAACAAATACAACTGCTCCCATTTAGAAAGAGAGTGAGCAAGCATTGGATGATGTCACTTCAGACAGCTTTTCTCTGTTCCGCTGTAGTGGAGATTTGAAACTCTGGACAAACATCAGAATTACATTTGCTGAGCACCATTAAATCTGACTTCTGACAATTTTTGTCATTTCTGAAATAGTGACTCTGCCACATTCTCAAAATTGCTCACGAGTTCACCATATTTAAATTTTGTGGTTGTTGCAGCTATAAGTAATCATTGGTAGCTCCGTGTTTTGTTTTCCATTTTTTATTTTCTCAGATCCTCCATATCCAAAGAAAAATACTGCTGGGACTAAAGGTTGAGGGCCAGAGTCATCTTTGTAAACCACCCAGCAGTCATGGATGAGTTGGTAGATACAAAATGACTAATTCTCTTTCCAGCTATAAGATGAAAAACTTCTTTAGGGGATGACAAAATATTTCTCTACATTGAAAGTAGAATCCTTTAATCAGTCAGTCGCTTAACGGGAAAAGGAAAACCTTAATGACAGACTTTTGTGAAAGAAGTTCTGATCTTTTCATTTCAGAGCTTGGGCAGTGATTACATAATGTTCTCTTGCTCCTTGCGGGTGACTCTGTGGCAGCCACCTTGTCTGACTGCCTGGACTGGGAACACAATCAGCCTTAATGTGTTTTGCCGAGGGCATTTCCTTTGCCTGCTTGGTTGAAAGAATCAAACCAAGCTAGTTAATGGCCCAGAACTCCTGAACAAGAGTTTTTTCTTATCTTTAACCCTCCTAGATCACAATATCCCACAGACCAGTGTTTTCCAAAATGTGCTCTTAGGGACCGCCTCCTCTGGTATCCTCTGGAGTTCTGGTTTTAAAATGCAGATTCTGCTACCTTATGCCACAAGAATTCTGATCACTCTAATCGGCTGGCTTATATAACATGCATTCTAGTACTTTTGCATTGCTTCTGTCTTGCTGTTTTTTTCTTCTGCAGGGTGAGAACTCTCCGGAAACAGTTCCATTACCCCATTTCTCAGTCTTATCTTTTCAGTAGCTCTTAATCGTAACAGCCGTTTCTGTTGGTTGTTTTATCTCAACTAGCTTGCTGTTTATTCTTTTCCTGCATTTTCCCCTTAATTGTTTTCACCTTCCTCCTCTCCTAGTAGGCATAAAGCTCTTAGAGCTGTAGACAGCAAAGATACGATGTATTTTGGGTAACAAAAGTGAATTTGAAATTATATACATGTTTTATGCTATAGGCAACAATTTATTTTTGTGTCTGTACTTTGAACCTTGGGAAATTGTTGTATATTTGCAAATACCAAAATACTTGATGTACTGTATCAGAAGACCCAGTTCTGTCATTACATAACTGTTTGATCTTGGGCTTAAATTTTTAGGTTTTCTGTCTGTAAGATGAGAGGGTAGGACCAGATGGCCTGTAAGGATTCTTCCAGTTTCAAAAATCTCTGAAGATACTAGGATTACGTAATTATATTGGGCAGAAATTAAATTGTTTTAGTTGTGAAAAATAACAACTACCTCCTCACTCTAACCAGACTATTCCCTTTCTTCCTTTTGGTGTTTTACATGTTACATTCTTCCCTCATATCAAGTAGCAGTGGGTCAAAGAGAAAGGAGATGGGTAGAGGTATTATGTAATAAAGCACATTGTCACTTCTGTTTACCTCACAGTGAACAGTGAAGTTGTCAGCACCTCTTTGTTGCAGTGCCTGCTTATGAAACCCCTTTTCCAGTATCAGGCTGCAGAATAGCTTAAGCTTGCTTCATATGTTTCCCTGCAAGTTGTTTTGCTGACAAATAGTGTTGCTTTCTCTCTACTCCACTTTGTAGATGTTCTTTAAAAGGAGAGAGAAAAGTAAAGTGCTGATATAGGAAAGAAAATAGTGGCAGGATGAGTGCATGAGAGAAAGTGAGGGCTGACTAGCCCCGTATGAGTTCTGAGTTACCCATGACAAATAGCTATTTAGACCCTGGTTCTTTATCCTTTCTGGTTTTCCCTATTCACACAATCAAGACTGAAGGTTTTGATAATTAAGCTTTTCATTTGTGTTGGTGGTTTTGTTTGTGTGTGGGGGGGGGCAGTGAGGAGAAGAGACATAAAATGCATGGCCGGCCATTTACTGTAATGTTGATATAATGCTCTCAAGGGATTGAGAGCTTGGTTCTCCTTAACCAAAGTGCATCTTATTACCTAGTTATGTAATTCCGTGTTTGCAAATATTAGCCAGTGAAACTTTTACTTTACATTTTGGTTCTCCATGAGGGTATTAATGTCTGAAGTGAGGGTTTAGTGCTGGGAAATAAATGAATTGCCTCGGTGCATCCCCAATGCCTTGGCAGGACCTCCTGTGTACACATCCCTGATAGGACCCTGCTGTTGCATATTGAGTATGCAAGGTTACATATTGCACAGGATTGTAGTCTTCCCAACTAGACAGAAGTGCGTATAATATACTTGGCATAATAAGCCCAAATGACCTCATGGAATTCATCTCTGACATATAAAAGGTTTGTGTGACTGGAAGTATTTTTTAAGCAGAAATATCTCAAATACATTTATGGTACAGACTTATTTAAATTAATTTAGAATTTGACTTACACGGTGTTTATTATGCATTGCCAAATCTTGACTTGCGTGTAAATGTACATAGAAAAATGTACTTAGTAGTCATTGAGGGAGATTTTATTTCTCTTAGTTTTATCATACCATAACTTAAATGTCTGGAGTGTCTATTCAAAACCCACATTCTTTTTCCAAAAGGAAATACTACTTTCTGAATTACTCTTTTAACTAAAGCTTCTTGAACTGCTTTGTATGTCAGTGTCAGTAAAGGAAGATCCAGAAAAAAAAACCTTTTTGGGCTACCAGTGAAATCATCCTCTTACTTTTTTGGCAAATGTGGCATTTTATTAGAGCTTAAAGGCTAAAGGAAAAGAAATTAAGGACTTTAGACTGTTACTGCAACCTGTTAAAGGAGTTGAGAATTCTGAATTTCTGAATGAGGTGATTTTTGCCTAAATGATGTACAAAATATTAACACTGGAGCTGTGCTTCACAATGAAGGTCTTTTACAAAGTAGAGAGATGAAAGTTGAAAATTGGAAATTACAGATATGACATTAAGGACATCATTTTTGAAAAATCTCCACTTAATTGTGGTTCTCCCTTTTAATTAGTACTTACAACACATATTTTTAATAGCTTTAAGGATATCTACAATACGACCTCATTTTATAAGTGTTACCAACAATTGAATGAACAAGATTAGTTTAAATTATTGTACATTCTTTAAGCTCTTTTATTAGAGAAAAAAAGAACTTTTTGCAATATTTCTATAATTGTACTTGGGGAAAAATCAGGTAAGAATGAACATAGACTTTTTATTCTTAAACAGAAAAGTTTGAATCTTGAGTTGTAGAGATGAGAAAATTACCCTTGTTTTTATAGTAGAGAGATATTCTAATTTTTCACTTACTGTTTTATTTTTCAGTACTGATAAGTTACCAGCAATAATTTTATAATGTTGAGCTAATATAAATATGACAAAAGAGAAATAAAATTTGCGCAGCTTATATATAATACCACTTCTAAGTTAAATATCCTGGACATTTATTTGGGAAAGTGATACTAAGTATGGTGTTGGATATTATACTTTGAAATATTTGCATAAATCGTTTTTGGCATAGTTGAATTTCATACTTTAAAAAACCAGATTGGTGGATTTTTGTATTTATTTGAACGTTTAACTTTAAGGCTCAAATTACTATTTTTTTTTTAGTGAGAGCAAGTTTATTCAGAAAGTAAAGGAGTAAAAGAATGGCACTGCATAGGCAGAGCAGCCAAGGCTCAAATTATTTTTAAAAGTTGTTTGTTTTCAGAATGAGTTAAGGATAAAGCTTAAGTCTTAACTATTTTCTCTGCTTATATATCATTATAATGTTTTAGATTATTTTATATAAAAATTTAAAAAGATGCATTGTTGATTAAATCACTTGAATCTCTGCAATATCCAAACGCAGACCCGTTTTATGCTGGGGAAAATTATTTTTGAGAACCAGTCTATTTAACTTTGCATGATCACTTTTCAGTTTTTCATTTTATATAACTGCCCAATTCATTTTTTCCTTGCTTTTATTTTAATACTGGGACATAAAATTTCCTGTCAGTTTTACCTAGGGCAGTGCTAGGCATGTTAAGCAGAGAAGGCAAATTCTGTGTCTCCTGGGCTGAAGCAGATGAATTGTTGAAGCTGGGGTTTTTGCATATGAAACAAGTAAGAATATTCTTGGTTTTCCTGCCAGGCGTGGTGGCTCACGCCTGTAATCCCAGCCCTTTGGGAGACTGAGGCCAGTTGATCACCTGATGTCAGGAGTTCAAGATAAGCTTGGCCAACATAGCAAAACTCTGTTTCTGCTAAAAGTACAAAAGCATTTAGCCGGGCATGGTGGCACACACCTGTAATCCCAGCTTTTTGGGAGGCTGAAACAGGAGAATCGCGTGAACCTGCGAGGTGGAGGTTTCAGTGAGCTGAGATTGTGCCACTGCACTCCAGCCTGGGTGACAGAGCAAGACTCCGTCTCAAAAAACAAAATAATATTCTTGGTTTTCATTTTTAAAACATTAGTCCAGTGTTGCTTGATCCTCCAGTTTTCAAAGGCAAGCTAAAAATCAGTACTATTTTAATTCATACAAGAATTTTAGCCAAAAACACTCAAGCCATGGGCGACTATTTTATAACCTCCTTTAAAGTGGAACGCAGGACTGGCAAATTATAGCCGGTATCTTCAAATACTGCCTGCCTGCTGTTTTTCTGTAGCCCGTGGGGTAAGAGTGATTTTTATATATTTTAATGGTTGGGAGAAATATCAAAGGAATGATATTTCTCCTTTTTGCACAGTACCGTCACCGAATTGGTGGGAAGGGGCTGCTGCTATTCAAGAAGCAGTAGCACTAGCAGAATTCAGGCTATACAGTCATTTTTCAAAAGGTTTAAATTTTGTCTCTACCACTTACTGTGATACCTTGGGTAAGTTACTTCAGTTCTCTGTGTCTCAGTTTTTTCATCAGCAAAATGGGGAAAATAATAGCACAATGTCTGGAAAATAATGTCACAATTATCTGTGACAATAATAGCACAATGTCTGGAACAGAGTTAAAAATCAGTAGATTTCAGCTACTGTTATTTTTATTTATTTTCATTTTTTGAGAAGGAGTCTCGCCCTGTCATCCAGGCAGGAGTGCAGTGACGCGATCTTGGCTCACTGCAACCTCTTCCTCCCAGGTTCAAGCGATTCTCCTGCCTCAGCCTCCCAAGTAGCTGGGATTACAGGCGCCCGCCACCGTGCCCGGTGTTTGTATTTTTAGTAGAGACGAGGTTTCACCATGTTGGCCCAGTTGGTCTCGAACTCCTGACCTCTTGATCAGCTACCGTTATTAAAGTCCCAGTTTTCTCTCCTCATCATTCTTGTTTTGGAATATTACTCCTTATATTACTGTTACTGCTTGTCCCTACCTCACATGTCAATAACAATATTGTTGGTACTTTTTTCACAGCAAGGCATTCTGGTAAAGATTCATTCCTGCAACATAAAAACCTTTAGGATTCGGTAGATGTACCCATTTTCATTTAAAAATGTTATTTATTCATTGCATAATAGGTGTTAATAGAATTTGAGTTTTACCAAAGTAATACTAAATTTTAATATGCAAATACATTGTCCTGCACTATGTCAGAGGAACACACTTTAAAAAAATTGTAGCATCATTGTATACAGTAAAATGCACAGATCATGAATATACAGTTAGATAATTTTAAGTATATATACCTGGGCTGTAACTCCCAGTCAAGCTGGAACATTGTCATTAACTCAGAAAGTTATCTCATGTCCTTTTACAATTTGTTCTCCTTAGAGGTAATCACTGTTCTAATTTCTCTCCCCATAGATTAATTCAAAGCAATCACATTCACTCCTTACCTTCTTCTGGTCTTTTATTAACCATGGTGACCACTAGACCCTCTTCTGCCTTTGTGCAATTTAGGAAAAGATCCCCTCTCTGATGTTTTGGAGAATAGAACATCAGCTGGATTCTAGACCTACTGATCCCCTTTGCCTGGCGTCCTTGCACTGGAAACAACCTGCCCAACCATACATGGTGATCTTAACTCCGTGTTTCTCATGTTTTGCTCCTGTGGGGGTGGTGTGGCGGTCAACAGAGTCTCACTCTGTCACCCAGGCTCGAGTGCAATGGCATGATCTCAGCTCACTGCAACCTCCGCCTCCCAGGTTCAAGTGATTCTCCTGCCTCAACCTCCCAAGTAGCTGGGATTACAGGCGCCTGCCACCACTCCCAGCTAATTTTTGTATTTTTAGTAGAGACGGAGTTTCACCATGTTGACCAGGCTGGTCTTGAACTCCTGACCTCAAGCGATCCGCCTACCTCAGCCTCGCAAAGTGCTGGGCTTGCAGGCTGAGCTACAGCACCTGGCCCTCCATGTTTCTCTTTTAACTCCTTATTTCTCTAAATCAGTGGTTGTTAAACATTTTGCTCTGAGAACCCCCCTCCATGTTTCTCTTTTAACTCCTTATTTCTCTAAATCAGTGGTTGTTAAACATTTTGCTCTGAGAACCCCTTTATACTCTTAAAAATTGTTCAGGATCCCAAAGAGCTTTTGCTTTATGTAGGTTATATATATTTTCAAACAACCAAAAAGATTTAAGAAGACTAACAGTAACATTGTTTTACATTTGGCAGTGCCCTTTACTGAATAGCTTAATAGAAGATAGCTGGATTCCCCTATCAGCTTCTTCATTCAGTCTGTTGTAATATAGTGCTTAGCTTCTGGAAAATTGCACTGTACAATTTTTATTGTATGTAAACATTGCAAGAGAATGAAAGTGAAAATGACAGTTTTATTATTTAGTTTATTAAACTAACACAGTCTTAGTTTTATTATGAAAAATGTTTGACGTTGTGGATCCCCTGAAAGGTATTCCTGGACCACATTTGGAGAATGTGTACTCTAAATACTTGCTTATACTGCTGTTTCATGGTTTGTTTTTCATTTGTTTTATTTTTTGCAGTTTTAGATAATACCTATTGATAATAGCTACATGGAAGGTGAATATTTAGCTTTTTCTGTGTATTTACACACTGCACACATAATCTGTTCTCCTGTTATAGCAATTTCTGGTTCAATTGATATTTAGTGTTTTTTATTATAATTGACATAAACATTATTTACATTTGAAAATTGTTGTATACTTTTATTTTACTTCCTTTCTTGTATAACAGCTTTTTATTTTACTTGGATTTGATCATGCTTTTTGGGGCAGGAGAGAGGGTTCCTTAATTTTCTATATACTTACTGCTCCTTCATTTCTCAGATTCTGACAGCAATATAATTGTCTTTCTGTATCTTCAGACTCACCAGGTAACTCACCAAGTTTCTTTCTTTCTTCTTTTTTTTTTTTTAAATGATTTCTTGCCTGTCATTCATTAGTTTTCTAGTCCAGACTGGTTGCACTCTAGGTGTGTTGCCATACAAATGTCTTTAGAGTCGTAATCATCTTGGCAGAATTGCCTTCATCTTCATCACATGTTAGATCTGCAGTTTTATAAATCTGAAGAAGAAGATACATTTTTAAAAAATCTGGCGTGTCTGAGAATCATTATTCCATCCTCATATTTGATAATTTATCTGGGTGTAAAATTCTAGGTTAGCATTCATTTTTCTCTCAGCATTTTGATGGCATTGCTCCATTATCTTCTAATGTGATGACATTCTGATTCCTTGTTTTACATGACTTTTTTTCCCCCTTTGGTTGTCTACAGGCTGGAGATTTTCTGCTTATACCTTTTTTTTTCTTTTATGCTTTCAGCTTTCAGCATTTTTATTGATGTGACTTGTCTGCTGTCATTCATTTTCATTCTTTGTGGCTTAAGGTTTATTTGTTTTATCCCTTTACTATCACTTTATTGAGCTTTCAGGAGGAAGTAAACAAACATTTAACTGGAAATCAATATTAGAAATTCAACTCAGCTATCTTGATAGCTTTTTAAAGATTTGTTAGAATATTTCCTTTTACATTAAAAATTGACTTAATGATAATTAATAATGGATAATAATGGAAACCGTCTGAATTACTATTAGCATTAATTTAAGATCAGACAGGATGGTCTAGAATGATTGATGAGGCATCTTCTGATAGTCCTCTTCAAAGTTCCAAGATTGTCTCCTTCATGAGGAATTTTAGAGGCAACTCATTACCAACTTTGTAGTTTTGCTTTGTGGCATTATTAAGTTTCACTTTTGTAATTAATATTTTGCCTTTTTCATTTATGTTGAAATGCATATGTGGTGGTGTGCCTTAGTTATTTTCCTTTATTGTTTTAAGTTCACATGTATATGATTTTAATACTTTTTGCTACCATCCTTTGTAATTTGATGAACAGAGAAAAGCCCTATTAATTTTGACAACATATTGAAAGTAGTATTACTGCCTTTGTAATAGTTCACACATGTAGGGCTTATTAGTGTGGGTCAATTTAAGTAAACCTTTTACAACATTTACAGTAGAAATTTACAGTAGAATTTACAGTAAAAATTCACACTGTGGGCCGGGCATGGTGGCTCACATCTGTAATTCCAGCACTTTGAGGCAGGAGAATTGCTTAAGACCAGCCTGGGCAACATAGTGAGACTGCCACCTACACAAAAAAATTTAAAAATTAGCCAGGCGTGGTGGTGCACATCTGTAGTCCCAGCTATTCGGGAGGCTGAGGTGGGAGGATCATTTGAGCCCAGGAGGTTGAGGCTGCAGTGAGCCGTGATTGCACTATTAGACTGTAGCTGGGGTGACAGAGCAAGACCCTGTCTCAAAAAAAAAAAAAAAAAATTAATTAAAAAATATATATTTAATCAAAATAATTTAAAAAATCAGGCTATGTGGTTTCTGGTTAGAAAGGAGTATTATCCAAGTGTGACATGGTGTCTGTACTTCATTTATTACCAGAGTTAATTTGCCTAAGCTGTTTTAAGTCAGCTTCCTTAAGCAGCACATGGAGTTAATATTCAGACCTTATTAGCTCTGTGATATTACATAAATAATTTTACTTCTCTGGGCCTCATATTTATCTGTAAATGATGTATTGGATTAAACTACTTTCTTGGTACTTCCGTAGGGGATCTGTTCCTGAGAACTGTATTGATCATATATGCTGAAGCATCTACTGGCTAGCCAGGTACTATAACTGGAATTTAAAAATTGCTAAGTACTCCAGCTTTCAAGAAATGTTGTGTAGCTAGGAAAGACAACCAGTTATGAAAACCAAATTAGTCACAACCTGTTTTAAATGCCTATATTTATTCTTAGAAGAAAATCACACCCCTGGATCCAAGAGCCAGGAGAGTGGTGAAATAGGGAGCAACATTCAATATTACCACTGAGTTTTTACTGCACATGCATTCAGTGCTAGGCAGTAGGGCTCATAGGGTCAAAGCACTTCTCACATGTAGAGAGACAAATATTCCTGATCTCAAGAACTATAATTATTTTTTCTAGTAGTCATCTTGTTTAACATTTAAAATTCCAAACTTGGACAGAAATTTTCTCTTAACTGTCCTCATTTGAATTATGTTGTACTTTCAGATGAATATATTTGGAATTTTCTTACCAAAAGTTACGCATTTTAAATGAAATTACCCATATTTGAATATGGATGTGTGATAATTGTATTGTTGAAAGGCACTAAAAGCCAGCATTTGTATAAAAGTGAATCTAGAACAGGTTTGTTCTTTTTTTCTTTAATCTTGACACTGAATTTTATAATGAATTATATAAAATTAGAGCGTTAGTATTGTGCTTAAAATTTTTAGGGAAACAGTTGACACTGGTAACAATGTGGACTCTAGTTTCATTCAGCCAGTGGTAGAGAAAATCTGTCTTCACCAGTTTATCTCTGGTAAAGGATATTATTAACAATAAATAACATTTGTGTATAATGCTGTTGTTTACGAACATTTGCCTCTTTGTGCTAGTCTAGGCTTTCTTTTTGCCATCCCAGTGCCTTTTACTCACCAATATGAATTTGAAATTCTGCTAAAATTTCACTTTATAAAATGAATACAAGGCCAGGTACAGTGGCTCATGCCTGTAATCCCAGCACTTTGGGAGGCTGAGGCGAGCGAGGCGAGTAGATCAGTTGGGGTCAGGAGTTCGAGACCAGCCTGGCCAACGTGGTGAGATCCTGTCTCTACTGAAAAGACAAAAGTTAGCCGGCCCTGGTGGCATGTGCCTGTAATCCCAGCTGCTTGGAAGGCTGAGGCAGGAAAATTACTTGAACCTGGGAGGCAGAGGTTGCAGTGAGCTGAGATGGTGCCACTGCACTCCAGCCTTGGTGACAGCAAGACTCCATCTCAGAAAAAAAAAAAAAAAGATACAGTTCTGTTCAGCGTAGATTGAATAAACACTGTATAGAAGTGATAGTCATGACCAGGCGCGGTGGTTCATGCCTATAATCTCAGCACTTTGGGAGGCCGAGGCGGGCGGATCACGAGGTCAGGAGATCGAGACCATCCTGGCTAACACGGTGAAACCCCGTCTCTACTAAAAATACAAAAATTAGCCAGGCGTGGTGGCGAGCGCCTGTAGTCCCAGCTACACGGGAGGCTTGAGGCAGGAGAATGGCATGAACCTGGGAGGCGGAGCTTGCAGTGAGCCGAGGTCGTGCCACTGCACTCCAGACTGGGCGACAGAGCAAGACTCCGTCTCAAAAAAAAAAAAAAAAAAAAAGAAATCATAGTCATTTTTTAAACTATATAGAAAAAAGAATAGGAGATTTTAAACTTATTATTCATATATGTTAATATTCTACTTTGCACTACCTTGCTTGTCTCATACAAAAGTGATTAAGTTATGATCCAGCTCTAAATGCATTGCGTTGATAGTCTGCCTTTTTTTTTTTTCCAGTTCTAACCTATTTTTATTTAACCTAAGACTGTGCTAGTTTTATGTGATGCTAATAATTTGGTTCAAGTTTCATAGATTTCTCACAGTAGTTACGTTATTATGCAATGACTTTAAATTTTATTTGTTTTTCTTTCTGTATTACTGCTTTTATGTTGCAGGATTTTTTAATAAAAAGTATGTTAATGAGAAATCTGTTTTATAGACCTTGTCGTTTGAGATTAAGTTCTCCTTTTTAAACCTTTCCCATTTGAATTCCAGTGCAGAATAATGCCTTAACGTCATTAATCATAACGTGTTGGTATAATTCCCAATTTTGACTCTTAATACTAATTTATCTTAACTAAATGAAATCTAATAATTGGCCAAAGGTCAGAGGCCTTTGTGAAATATATCATAGTACCTACAAATATAGAGAGCAGCTTTCTGTATAATGCCAGACACTTGGAAAACTGCTTCTTTTTTATGTGTCAGACATAATGTTTATCATGTGGACTTCCTGACTGCAGTTGAGACAGTAGCAATCTCATTTCAAAAGGCAAATTAAAAAGCAAAATTCAGATACTGATTTAAATGAATAAGAAAAAATGCAAACAAATGTTCGATGTCCTAATAGATTGTTAACTTTTCAGCCAGAGATTTTGTGTTTTACATATAGCAGATATATTTGGTAATCAATGCAGTTAATAATTAGCGGATCACCACATCATGTCCTTTTGATGCTTTCATACTGAGGAAAGAAACCTAATGTAGAAACCAAGTGAATATGTCCCAGTCTACAAAACCCAGAACTCAAAACCCTTTATATGGAAAAGTAGTTTAGATTGATTATTTAATATAAATAGGATCCCAGAAGGAAGTATACCCAGTCATAGCTGGAAATGAAGATCAGAGTTCAAAACCTAGCAACATGGTAGAAAAGAACTAGGTATATTTGGTCTCCAAGTAGGGAGAAAAAAAGATGAAAGGAGTTGAAAATACTAGAACATTAATGGGAAATCTAGTTTATTTGTTTTGTTTGAGATGGAGTCTTACTTTGTCACCAGGCTGGAATGCAGTGGCGCCATCTCAGCTCACTGCAACCTCCACCTCCTGGGTTCAAGCGATTCTCGTGCCTTAGCCTCCTGAGTAGCTGAGATTACGGGCACAAGCCACCACACCCAGCTAATTTGTGTATTTTTATTAGAGATGGGGTTTCACCGTGTTGGCCAGGATAGTCTCAGTCTCCTGACCTTGTGATCCACCCGCCTCAGCCTCCCAAAGTGTTGGGATTACAGGTGTGAGCCACTGCACCCAGCCGGGAAATCTAGTTTTTAAAAGTGCGAATCACTAAATTGTTTTAATATCCCAGCTGTTTTTCTGTTTTGGAAAGCATTATACCAGCCAAACAACACATCTGTGGGCAGCTGGCCTATATACCCCCATATTTACCTGTGTTACCCAGCATGTTTCTAAGTAACTAAATCTGTTTCTGAATGTTCAGTATATTTTGAGTTGAATATATTGTGTTGGATTTTTTCTCTGTATATATTTTTTGAATAAATAGTATTGGTTCTTTTCTCTATATATATTTTTTGATAATACAGTTTTTAACCCTAAGAGATATTTTCCTCTTTAGTATCCTGGTTACTAAAGCACTGTTGTTGCATTTGATATAGAAATGTAAAATATTATATCTGAGCGCTTTGAAAAATGTCTCTTAAAAGCTTCTGTCAACCTGTAAAAAAAGTTCAAATAGAGGTGCCTAAGAATGTGGAGTGATTTGTTAGTTTGAGAACAGAATTAAAATTACATGAAAATATATACATTTTTATTTAAGTTTATAATTGAAGCACATTTACTAAAGCCTCTTAGGGAACTGATTGAGGTGACCTAATTCTTAACTAATTGAAGTACCAGAAAAGAATTTGTCCTTCATTTTGTTTAAGATATAACTTCTTAAGTAATTTTATTTTATCATCTAATGCTGAGATTTATTTGAACTAGAAATTAGTACTGTACCAGAGTGAAAGTGCTTCTGAAAGCCAGGTCTTTCTGTATCTACTGTTGCAAGGTGGTTATAGGCCAGTGTGTGCTGCAGTGTCTTCATTTATAAACTGGGCTAAAAAACTTGAGGTTTAGGAAGATTAATTAGATAATAATTGTACAGCACCTGTGGGAGTTCTGTTACCTTTTAAGCGCAATGCAAGGTGCACCAGTTTTATTGCAGTAGAAGGGAGGAAATGTCTCGGTGACTTGTTTTAAATTAGGCCAGGTAAGGTTATATACCCCAGTGAAGAAGCTCTTGTTAGTGGTTTTTCTTTTTCTTTTTTTAAATTATGAAATATTTCAAGCACACAAAATACAGAGAACCTGAAGTGTATTTTGTACGTTTTGAAAGTCTTAAATATCACATACTTACAAAACACTTAAATATGTGGTGTTATATATTGTGCAACCTGCCTTTTTGGGGGGGTCAGCAATTATGTTTCTTACGCTTATCTAAAAATCAGCAGTGCTAGTACATTTTTTTTTTTTTTTTTAGTTTTTATTTTTTAATGGAGATAGGGTCTTGCTATGTTGCCCAGACTGGTCTCGAACTCCTGGGCTCAAGCAATCCTCCTGCCTCTGCCTCCTAAAGTGCTGAGAGTATAGCCATGAGCCACTGGGCCTGGTCACTATTTGAATCTTCTTAGCAGTATTATATGAATCTATAATAATTTATTTCAATTTTTTTTGTTGCCGACAATGTAGTGTATATTCTTGGACGTATTTCCTTACATATTCAAAAGTTTATCCAGGATTTATACCTAGGAATGGAATCGCTAGGTCATAAGATAAATGTATGTCAGAGGTGTCCAATCTTTTGGCTTTCCTGGGCCACACTGGAAGAAGAATTGTCTTGAGCCACACATAAAATACACTAACACTAACAATTGTTGATGAGCTGGAAAAAAAATCACAAAAAAAAATCGTAATGATTAAAGAAAGTTTATGAATTTCTGTTGGGCCACATTCAAAGCTGTCCTGGGCCATACACAGCCCATGGGCCACAGGTTGGACAAGCTTGATGTGTGTTTATTAGATACTGCCAAATTGTTCTCCAAAGCAATTGTACCTAAATTTTTGTCGAGTGGAAGTTCCCAAGTTCCCTTTGTTATACACTTTTTCTAGCACTTGGTGTTAGATATTCTTTTATTGCCTGGTAGATAGGAACTCAGTTGATTTCTTCTCCGCCCTCTGTATTAAAATATAATTTACATGGAATAAAACTCATGCATTTTATGTGTATAATTTGATTGAATTTATGATCATTGTATAAGGTCGTATATCCACCCCAACAGTCAAGATATGAAACATTTCCATCACCCTAATAAGTGTCTTCACGCCTGTTTGTAGTCAGTCTCTCCTTCCCCAGCCAGTAAGCTGCTTTTGTCATTATGGTTTTGCCTTTTCTAGAATTTGATAAAGATGTAATCATACAGTGAGTAATCTTTTGTGCTAGACTTCTTTCACTTAGCATGTTTTTGAGATTCAGTCCTGATGGTGTGTGTTATTTTGTTCCTTTTTATTGCTATTTCATGGTATGAATATACCACAATTCATTCACTCATCAGTTGATGGATATTTGGGTTGTTTCTAGTTTGGGGCTAGTGTATAAATAATGATGCTGTAAATATTAATGTACAAATGTTTGACTCAGTTGATTTTTGATTATTTAAAAATCTTGCCACCCTCTAATTAGTTTGAATAAGTTTGACTCTTAGATTTTCTACATAGACAAATTATTTACAAATAATAACAGTTTTGCTTTCTTTTTTCTAATACCTGATCTTGTTATCGTTTGTGTGCTTGCTGTAGGATCTCTAGTACAGTGTTCAATGGAAACAGTCAATTTTAGTGGGCATTCCTGTATTCCTCAATTAAAAGGGTATGATGAAGTATAAAGTTTCACCATTAAGAATGAGGCTTTCTATAGGCTTTTGATTGTTAGCCTTATTAAAGAATTTCACCCTTTGCTAGTTTTCAAAGATATATTTTTTTTTAATGGAAGTTGAATTTTGTCAAATACGTTTTCTGTATATTTTGAGATAGTCACGGGGTTTTTCTTCTTAAATCTTACGTGGCTTTTTCTTTAAGTAAAGCTTACTCTTTGAAGTGTTAAAATTTAATCACTCTAAAAACACTTTTAATAAATCTCTTAGATTAAAAACTTTTTAATCTTGAGCATACTTTAATCTCTTCTCCATGACTCAGATTGTATTATGGAACATCGTTTATCTATCATACATGGTGTTAATTCTTGACTATAAATTGCTCAAGGTATAAGCCATGTCTTAATCACATTAGAATTTCCCACAGGATCTAGCACAGTATATTGCAAATAGCAGGCGTTAATAAATACTGAACTAGGCTACTGCTCTTGCTAAATAGCCACAGTTTGTTTTACGTTATGAATTATGTTGCATCTCCCCCTTCCCTCATTATCAGGCTGGCTGCTGATACGACTTTTATGAATCATAAAGAATTAAATAATCACGCTTTTAAAAAATATATATCTGAGCTGGCCAGGCATGGTGGCTCACGCCTGTAATCCCAGCACTTTGGGAAGCCGAGGTGGGTAAATCACGAGGTCAGGAGATGGAGACCATCCTGGCTAACACAGTGAAACCCCGTCTCTACTAAAAATACAAAAAGTTAGCCAGGCGTGGTGGCGGGTGCCTGTAGTCCAAGCTGCTCGGGAGGCAGAGGCAGGAGAATGGCGCGAACCCAGGAGGCAGAGCTTGCAGTGAGCTGAGATCGCACCACTGCACTCCAGCCTGCAACAGAGCGAGAGAGACTCTGTCTCAAAAAAAAAAAAAAAAAGAAAAGAAAATTGATGTAAGTTTTATTCACTCATCAAATATATAAGTGCCAACTAATGCCACGCCCAAGCTTGGCTTGGAGCTGCCTGTAATGCAAAATGAATATGAATGGATACTCAAAAGATCTTATAGCCTAGTAGAGAGAGGATCTTTATGTGAATTATTCTAATGAAAGAAAAGTGATCACTAGGAATTTAGAGAGAAAAGATTAGATAGACCAAATTGAAGATGTAACGGCTCTTCTATGAAGTACATGATGGTGGTGCATAGGTTTGGGGTCTATAATCTGGCTGATCAAACACTCTTGTTTATTTCCTGATTCTTAAGCCACGTTTCACGTTATTGAGGTGCTGAATAAATTGACCTGTGGATAAGTGAAGTATTTCGTAAGTGAAATTCCTTAAGAAATTGAATTTTTAAAGAACTGTAATAATGCTGAGAAGTGATTTTTGAATGAACACGAGAAGTCAAACTGTAGCATGGTTTACAAAGGTCTTTTGTGACCTGCCCCAGTTTCTTGTCCATTATTTCTCATACCCCTTTCCACCATATTGGACAGTCCAGCCAAAGCACATGTGGCTCTTGGAAATGTCATGCATTTTAGCTCCATAATTTTTGAAAAATCTTTGCCATATATATAATTTCCTTTAACTCTGTCTTCTGCTGAGGTAATGAGTATTTGTCCTTTAACATTCCACTGAAGTATTTTCTCCCTTGGGAAGTCTTCCTGAAACTCATCCCCTCTTATGTGCTCTCTGTGCATTTTCCTATTAGAGCTCGTATCATATTTCTTTTTGTATATTTGTCTATTTTTCAGACTGATCCAGCTGGTCTCTTTCTTGGCAGAGCATCTATTTCCAGTGCCTAGCACAGCTCTTGGCACATAGTAGACATTTATAATTTATTCTCAAAATGATTGTTGAATAGTTAAAAATGATATATTACAATGCCTTGAAATTTGTCATCAATTTGCCAGTTGGGGCTGCATATTCTTTTACAGATGTCTGCCTGTGCTGTTTGACTATTCATTTATGTACTATTGGAAGAGAAGGCCTGCCAAATGGTGTGGGTGTGTGCGCACATTTGGCTGTCTCAGCAGCTGATACCAAATGTTGGAAATAACTATTTCCATCTGTCATTTTCATCCCCCCTACTCTCCCTCCACCCTAAAATTAATTATGTTAGGAACAATTTCTTACCTCCTTAGATATTTATGTCAGACAAGGTCTCAAGCAAAAGATATATACTTTATCATTAAAGTTTCACAATACCTTATGACTCCATGGAATTCTTGTAACTTTGTTTTCACAGCTGGGATATCTTACATGGCTTGATAAATTCTTCAGACTTATTACATTAATTCCTTGCAATACACTCATTATCTTACACACATAGTATATTGACACATGCTACAGAAACCATGACATTCTCATAGCAATGGACTGATTCTTAGAATAAACAGTATTTGTTGTTCGATGTTAAATTCTGTATTTGAAATCTCAACCTAAGAACACACTATATCACATCACATTGTTCTTGGTTGCTTCAGCATCTGGGATTAGACCTTTCTCAGTGGTATCATGTTAAAAGTTCCTCATCTTAGAATTAAAAACATATAATCTTAGGTTTCATTCCTAACTGAATTCTTGCTTCAACCAAATCTGTGTTCTAATACAGGGGTCTTCAACTACCATGCCACAGACCAGTACCAGAACTGGTCTTGGCTAGGAACTTGGCTGCACAGTTAGCATTGCTGCCTGAGCTCCACCTCCTCTCAGATCAGTGGGGACATTAGATTCTCTTAGGAGTGCGAACCCTATTGTAAACTGTGCGTGTTAGGGATCTAGGTTGTGCGCTCCTTATGAGAATCTAATGCCTGATGATCTTCTGAGGTGGAACAGCTTCACTCCGAAACTGTATCCCAACCCCCCTCAATCTGTCTGTGGAAAAACTGTCTTCTACGAAACTGGTCCCTGGTGCCAAAAAAGGTGTTGTGGAGGGCTGTTCCAGTAACCCATCCTGTTCTTGTGCATCATTCATAGTTTTTCTTCCTAATTTTATATCCTATTAGATAGGTTTAGGTGAAGTCTACTTTCTCCCTTAATCCTACCCCATATTGAGTTTTCCAAGTAAAGGACAGAGTCATGTACTTCAAGAGGCCGTTCATGTATACTATGAATTTTTGCAGTCTTTACTATTTATTGAGTGACTACTTATTTAGGTATCTTTGTTTTCTTAGCTCTTTGCACGTGAACTTGGGTACAAATCAGAAATTTGCTGTAATTCTGCAAATAGAGGGATCAGGTTATATAAGGGCACAGGGAGGGAGGAGTATCTAGGAATTATGAATGTCATGACCCCAAATAATGTTCTAATACTAAATTGTTTTTAAGTGGATAAAAATGAAAATTCTATAAAATTTTGTGCTGGTTTTGTTTCTTGAATTTATAAGTAAGTTTTTATCATTGAATATTTTCTCATTTTTTTGTACTGCTTCTTTTAAAGATAGAAATCTTTAAAAGAAAGTGAAGAATTTTATCAGACCATGGTTTAGAGTAGAGCAGTGGGATAATACGATTATGTATTTCTATGTATAGAATTTTATCCTATTTTTTGAAATTCTAATTGTTTAAATAATTTTAGTATCATTGTTTATTCTGTTCCTTATTTTCCTGTAATTTTTTCTTGTGGATGGTTTAGAATAGTTTTATACCTGGTATGAAATATTAACCATCTGTAGCAGGCCTAACACATAATTTCATAAATGATCAGATAGAGAGATGCCCTGGATTTATAATTTACAAGGCTCATCATCATATTATATGACTAAGTTGTAGCATAACCTCTTCTAAATTATTAAATTTTAGAAGGTATCACCAAAAGTTGTGCATGCAAAATAAAAATTATGAAGTGTATCATTGCTTGAGTCACGGTTAGCACGTGGGGTGTTGAGATTAGAAGTAGACAACTCTCCTAGAAACCAATGTCCCAGTCCAAGAACCATTAAGATGAGCCCTGGAGCTACCATTTAATCATTCCTGGGTTGATTTTGATGAGAGGCACAACTCCTTTGGTCTTTATGTCTTCATTTATTAAAATGATAATCCATGAGGTTTTTCCTATCCTGAGCCTTCTGTTATTCTGTCTGGAGATAAGATACTTAACTGTCTTTTTCATATTTTAGGACCCAGATGATGTGGTACCAGTTGGCCAAAGAAGAGCCTGGTGTTGGTGCATGTGCTTTGGACTGGCATTTATGCTTGCAGGTGTCATTCTAGGAGGAGCATACTTGTACAAATATTTTGCACTTCAAGTAAGTGGAAAAATTATTTTGTGAATTTTTTTTTTTTTTTTTTTTTTTTTTTTTTTTGCCTCTCCTGATGTGCTTTATAAAAATTGTTTACAACTTGCTGTAAGCTTGTACTTTTTATCTGTGACCTTCAGCCAGAGTGGTAGTTCTATTTTAAAGCTGTGTTTAAACATCTCTCCATGATATGTTTGCTGAGCCCATCACACACAGTCACTAAAAGCAGAGTAACTTGAAATGTTGCTGACTAAAGGATTTCTTTAGGTCATTGGGTGATTATTTTACTAACCTTTATTTTCCTACTATAATTAAGGGTTGAGAGGAATAGTATTATGAATTGCCAGTTGAATAAATACATCAGCCACAAATGTTGTCATGTTGATAGGCCATAACTTGATAGTCAGTTTGGACTCCCCTATGGTCCTGCTGTACCCTTGGGCCCAGAGTACAGTAAGATCATGTCTCTGCTGCTTTTCCAGTCACTGGTTTCACTAAAGAACTGGGTGACTTCAGCGGTGATATTGAAATAACATAGGATGAAAGTTGTTTATAACTTTAAGTGTTTAATAGTAATCCCAGTGGGTTAAGACAAAGGTTTTCCTTCTGATTAATTGTCATTTACAACCTATTTTGTGATATATTTCTCTTGGCAATAATTCAGAAGATTTTTTTAGGAGTTTTGAAGGGGAAATTACTTTCAAGGTTTTATAACTACTTTAGCTGTTTCGAAATTTGGAGAAACAGTTGACAACTAGACTTATTAAAATAATTTAAATAACTAATTTTGAAACATTCTCAATTTCATGCTCATTTTCTGTGTTGTTCAAGATAATCAATCACATGTTGATAGACATTACCAAAATACTAGTCATCTTTTTTAATACTGTTTTTTTTATAAGAAAGACATATAGTATTAAAAAAACATTGCAATTCCATTTTCCGGAGATAACATTTGGTGCATTAACTGTTTTTTTTTTGTTTGTTTGTTTGTTTTTTAACGGAGTTTCGCTCTTGTTGCCCAGGCTGGAGTGCAATGGCGCGATCTTGGCTCACTGCACTCTCTGCCTCCCGGGTTCAAGTAGTTCTCCTGCCTCAGCCTCCCAAGTAGCTGAGATTACAGGTGCCTGCCACCACACCTGGCTAATTTTTGTACTTTTAGTAAAAAGACAGGGTTTCACCATGTTGGCCGGGCTGGTCTCGAACTCCTGATCTCAGGTGATCCACCCAGCTTGGCCTCCCAAAGTGCTAGGATTACAGGCGTAAGCCACCACGCCTGGCCTGGTGAATTCACATTTTATATACCCTTAGTCTTTATTGTGTGTGTAGAGTGTGTGTGTGTGTGTGTGTGTGTGTGTGTGTGTACATGTACTGTGTGTTTCGTTTTTTTGAGATGGGATCTCACTCTGTCACCCAGGCTGGAGTGCGGTGGTGCAATCACAGCTCACTGCAGCCTCAACCTCTTGGGCTCAAACAATTCTCCCACCTCAGCCTCCCCAGTAGTAGCTAGGACTACAGGTGTGTGGTACCATGCCCAGCTAATTTTTTTATTTTTTGTGGAGACACGGTCTCACCATGTTGCCCAGGCTGGTCTTGAACTCCTGGGCTCAAGCAGTTCATCTGTCTCAGGCCTCCACCCCCCAAAGTATTAGGATTACAGGCATGAGTTACTGCACCCTACCTTATATACTGTTTTTTCTTTTCGTAAGAGTGAGACAGTAGCATAAAGATTTGCTGTAATCCAATATTTTCCGCTGAATTGTGATATAAAGGGAAAATTAGAACTACTTATATGCATATAGAAATTTCAGAAAAGTTATCCCTTTTTTGGCTAATAAGAAAAAAGTCATTTAATTAGTAGACCATATCAAAACTTTTTAATATATTCTTTCAGAAAAACTTGACTAGTTTTGGAATATATTTTATAAAAACTGCTTACAGCTAGAGTAGGTCTGTTGTTTCTTTATATTTATTTGTTACTGGATAGCTAATTATTTTTATGTTCTATTTTCACCTACCACGAAAAGTAAAGGGAAAACCAGCTGCCTTTCTTCTTTTGAAGCTGTTCTTTTACAGTGCTTCAAAACCTGATCTTAAAGAATATGTTAACTCTGTAATTAAACTGTCTGACTTGTCATCTAAAAGCAAGAGTTTGCAAGCAAAATGCTATTTAGGTAGAGGTGGCAGCTTAAGTAATGCTTATTTAAAAACCTGTCTCATGCTGAATTGCTGAAATGAGTCTTTAAACTCTATAGCCAGATGACGTGTACTACTGTGGAATAAAGTACATCAAAGATGATGTCATCTTAAATGAGCCCTCTGCAGATGCCCCAGCTGCTCTCTACCAGACAATTGAAGAAAATATTAAAATCTTTGAAGAAGAAGAAGTTGAATTTATCAGTGTGCCTGTCCCAGAGTTTGCAGATAGTGATCCTGCCAACATTGTTCATGACTTTAACAAGGTGAGCCAAGTGTCCAGAATTGTAGAAAGAATGCAGGTTCTGTAGTTTATGCTTTTTGTAGTTTTAATTTCAATATTTGCTAATTTATTATATTTAGAGTTCAGTTTAATAAACTGTCAACATTTGGTGGGCTCTGCTTTGTCTGAAGCAGACCCTGGTGACCCAGCCTTCTCATATCTTGTCTTTCCTTCCCCTTAAAGCCCACCTCATGACTGTTCCTCCTTTGCTGACAAACTAATATTTTTTATATGTTCCCACATTTTCTTAGATAAGAGGTAATTTATGTTCCTGTTTTTTGGTAGCATTTTCAAAATCAACAATTTTGTTAATCTGTTTTTAAGTTCTCGTTCTACATTTTCCCCCAGCTTTTGAGCATTTTTATGTAATGCAGAAAAGTTGAATACCCAAAATCCTCCACTTTGTTCCAGATATTGTCATATTTGCTTCATCTCTTTTTCTGTCATTTGACATAAGTACTTGTGCTGTTATCTCTCAAGAATGAGATGTCCTCCTACATAACCACATCATTATCACATGTAAGAAAATTAACATGGGCCGGGCGCGGTGGCTCAAGCCTGTAATCCCAGCACTTTGGGAGGCCGAGACGGGTGGATCACGAGGTCAGGAGATCGAGACCATCCTGGCTAACATGGTGAAACCCCGTCTCTACTAAAAATACAAAAAACTAGCCGGGCGAGGTGGCGGGCGCCTGTAGTCCCAGCTACTCGGGAGGCTGAGGCAGGAGAATGGCGTGAACCCGGGAGGCAGAGCTTGCAGTGAGCCGAGATTGCGCCACTGCACTCCAGTCTGGGCGACAGAGCGAGACTCCGCCTAAAAAAAAAAAAAAAAAAAAAAAAAAAAAAAAAAGAAAATTAACATGATCTTGTAGGACAGTAGTCCCGCCTTATCCATGGGGAATACAAGCTAAGACCCCCAGTGGATGTCGGAAACCGCAGATAGTACCAAACCCTATATATACTATGTTTTTTCGTATTAGTGTACGTATATACATATGTTAAAATTTAATTTATAAATTAGCCACAGTAATAGATTAACAATAATTAATAAAACAGTTAAAATACTATAATAACAGTTATGTGAAGGTGGTTTCTCAAAATACTTTATTATATTGTACTTAACCTAGGTATTTGTGGACTGTAGTTAACTGAAGGTAACTGAAACTCAGGAAGCACAGCCTCAGATAAGAGAGACTATTGTATTTAATATGTTTACATTTATATTTGTGTTTAAATTTCCCAATTTTTGTCCCGATAATTTTTTGTTTTTTCAAATCAGGATTCAGAGATTCAGAAGTTCATGTATCACCTGTGATTTTTGTGTCTCTCTGTATAAGCTTGCCATTTTGAACACTCCAATATATTACTGAAGTTAGCTTTGCAAACATTTCGTGCCTGATACATCTGATGGATGTTTAGAAACCAGTTTGAAAATTTACTTATTTCAAGGAAATAAACATCTAAAGCAAATAGTAAATAATAATAGCTAACACCGAGCTCTTAGGAATCAAAATGTTATTGTTTGGCTTAACTTATTCTTGAAAACCATCCTATGAGATAGTATTTCTCAACCAGCATTTCTCATTTGAACCATAGAACACAAAATCATTTAAATGACTGTTTCTCCAGTGTTCTAAGGATCGTAATGGTATTCAAAATACATAATGAGAAAAGTTAATCTTTATGCACAATGGACAGATAGCCTTAGAGGGCATTTGAGCTTATAAGTGAGAAAGTTAAATCGCTTAATTATATAATAAGTATTTGCAGTTAATTTGAATATGTATTATTATTTATTATAGAAATATACCCTTGACGAGCATTTTATTTACTGGTAGCAATATTTTTTCCTCTCCCATTCCCACTTCCAACTTTATCCAGCCAAATTCTGAATTTGTTGAAATGCAAGTGATTTATACATTCTAAAGCCAATTCATTTTAATGATACAAATTATTCTTAAAAATCCAGTTGCTGCCTGTTTTGCTATTACTGTGACTACACTGTATCTTTTTCTTCCCAGAAACTTACAGCCTATTTAGATCTTAACCTGGATAAGTGCTATGTGATCCCTCTGAACACTTCCATTGTTATGCCACCCAGAAACCTACTGGAGTTACTTATTAACATCAAGGTATTAAGAATGTTGACTATTTTTGATGAATGATGCCTTTATAGTGTTTTGGAATATCCTGTTGAGAAATTAGCCCTATAGGAGCTCATTTTATCAGACTGTAGTTAAGAATTGTACAAGGAGGAACTAATATGGTTTTTGTTTTTAATGTTTTATATCATGAAATTGAAATACAATTTCTCAAATAATGTTTTAAGTTTTCCTAAAGAGCCAGAGAGTAAATACTAGCCAGCTACCTAATTCTGATGCCATAGACAATATGTAAAACAAATGAACATGACTATATTCCAAAAAAAAAAACTCTACTTATAAAAACAAGTCGGGGGCGGAGGCTCATGCCTGTAATCCCAGGACTTTAGGAGGCCTAGGTGGGAGATTTGCTTGAGCCAGGAATTTGAGACCAGCCTGGACAACATAGAACATAAAACAAACAAACAGATGGTGGGTAGTAGTTTGGCAACCTGTTCCATACCATAATGTGTAAGAATTTTGTCTTATTACTCTAGTCTACTCAGTGTATGTTCTGAGATAGTCATGTCATGTATTCTTTTCTGAATGTAGGCTGGAACCTATTTGCCTCAGTCCTATCTGATTCATGAGCACATGGTTATTACTGATCGCATTGAAAACATTGATCACCTGGGTTTCTTTATTTATCGACTGTGTCATGACAAGGAAACTTACAAACTGCAACGCAGAGAAACTATTAAAGGTAGTACTTTTTAAATGTTAAAGTGTTGGGCAGAAAAGTTCATTGCATTAAACTAGATTTAGGTGAAGCCTAGTCGTTGTTACCAATATATACTTGCCATGAGTGAGATAATATTGTGTCGTTATATAATATTCCCAGGTTTCTATAGAATTATCTTAATTCTATTTAATAAGTCCGCTCTTTTCAGATGGAGAGAAAAGGTCAATGTGAAATGTCGTTGCTTTGAGATGCTGGAACCTCATTTTCCATATCGTTAGTCACCCTATCCAACTTCGCATCCTAACCACTGTGGTTCAGCCATACTGAAAGGGTTTTTATTATCCAGAGGGTCTCTTGGGACCAGGTCTTCAGCTGTGTTTTCAGGGATCTGGATACTAAGCAGGCTGTTTGCCTTTTGGATCATATGGGGAATAATCACTGTCAGGGTAGTTGGAAAGGAATTTGGGTGAAGAATTAAGAGCATTGATACAACTAATGTTGTAGCTTTGCCAAATCATTTAACCTTTATTTTCTCACCTGAAATATAAGGATTACAATATCTCCCCGTTTCCTTTTAAGATCATTGTGAAAATAAAAGAAAGTACATGTGGCAGCTGTGGAAAGTAAGAATTGCCATTCAGATACACTGTGGTGTGATTTCTTTGGAATTGTGTCACCCAGTAAAAGTGCTTTCCTGGCTTTTTGCTAGCATTTTAAATAATACTGTTCTCTCATCTCCGGCTGTTGAGTCATCTGAAACCAGCTTGATTTCATTTTTTTTTTTTTTTCCCAACTTTTATTTTAGATTCAGGGGGTACATGTGCAGGTTTGTTTCAAAGGGTATATTATATTATCTGATGTGAGGTTTGGGGTACAAATGATCCCATCACTCAGGTAGTGAGCATAGTACCCAATAGGTAGTTTTTTTTTATTATTATTATACTTCAAGTTCAAGGTTACATGTGTACAATATGCAAGTTTGTTACATAGGTATACAGGTGCCATGTTGGTTTGCTGCACCCATCAGCCTGTCACCAAATTAGGTATTTTTCCTAATGTTATCCCTCCCCTAGGTCCCCACCTCCCGACAGGCCCCAGTGTGTGATGTTCCCCTCCCTGTGTCCATGTATTCTTGTTGTTCACCTCCGACTTATGAGTGAGAACATGCGGTGTTTGGTTTTCTGATCTTGTGATAGTTTGCTGAGAATAATGATTTCCAGCTTCATCCATGTCCCTGCAAAGGACATGAACTCATTCTTTTTTATGGCTGCATAGAATTCCATGGAGTATAGGTGCCACATTTTCTTAATCCAGTCTATCTTTGATGGACATTTGGGTTGGTTCCAAGTCATTGCTATTGTGAATAGTGCTGCAGTAAACATACATGTGTATGTGTCTTTATCGTAGCATGATTTATAATCCTTTGGGTATATGCCCAGTAATGGGATTGTTAGGTCAAATGGTATTTCCAGTTCTAGATCCTTGAGGAATCGCCACACTGTCTTCCACAATGGTTGAACTAATTTACACTCCCACCAACAGTGTAAAAGCATTCCCCAATAGGTAGTTTTTCAACCCTTACCTCCTCCCTCCCTCCCTCCCTTCCTTATAGTCCCCTGTATGTATTGTTCCCATCTTTATGTCAGTGAGTACCCAGTGTTTACCTCCTACTAACAAGTGAGAGCATTGTAAGGTAGGTATTTGGCTTTCTGTTTCTGGGTTAATTCATTTATGATAATGGTCTCCAGCTGCATCCATATTGCTGCAAAGGACATGATTTCATTCTTTTTTATTGCTGTGTTGATTTCTTACATTTAAAAATGCTCTTGGTTCATGATTTTTTTTAAAGTCAGCCTTACATATGCCATGAAATTTACCCTTTTTAGTGTGCAATTCTGAGTTTCCACAAAGATACACATGGTCTTGCAAGCACCACCGTAGTCAAGATACAGAACATTTTCAATACCTTCAAGTTCATGAATTTGTAAGCAATCTGTGTAGCATTATTGATGTTGCTGTGATCTGTCAATATATTAATAGTTCAGAAAAGGGAGAAAAATTATTTTTCTTCAGCATAAACAAATTCAAACTGTAGAAGTTTTTGTGGAGAATAGAGTGAAATACTTCTGTACATCTAAATAATAACTATAAAAATAAGTGAATATTTATTACTAAAGAATCAAAATTTTAAAAAACTTTTTCCCTCTCCAACAGGTATTCAGAAACGTGAAGCCAGCAATTGTTTTGCAATTCGGCATTTTGAAAACAAATTTGCCGTGGAAACTTTAATTTGTTCTTGAACAGTCAAGAAAAACATTGAGGAAAATTAATACCACAGCATAACCCCACCCTTTACATTTTGTGCAGTGATTATTTTTTAAAATCTTCTTTCATGTAAGTAGCAAACAGGGCTTTACTATCTTTTCATCTCATTAATTCGATTAAAACCATTACCTTAAAATTTTTTTCTTTCCAAGTGTGGTGTCTTTTATATTTGAATTAGTAACTGTATGAAGTCATAGATAATAGTACATGTCACCCTAGGTAGTAGGAAGAATTACAATTTCTTTAAATCATTTATCTGGATTTTTATGTTTTATTAGCATTTTCAAGAAGATGGATTATCTAGAGAATAATTATATATATGCATACGTAAAAATGGACCACAGTGACTTATTTGTAGTTGTTAGTTGCCCTGCTACCTAGTTTGTTAGAGCATTTGAGCACACATTTTAATTTTCCTCTAATTAAAATGTGCAGTATTTTCAGTATCATATTTAACTATTTAGAGAATGATTTCCACTTTTATGTTTTAATATCCTAGGCATCTGCTGTAATAATATTTTAGAAAATGTTTGGAATTTAAGAAATAACTTGTGTTACTAATTTGTATAACCCATATCTGTGCAATGGAATATAAATATCACAAAGTTGTTTAACTAGACTGCGTGTTGTTTTTCCCGTATAATAAAACCAAAGAATAGTTTGATTCTTCATATCTTGAGAGAATCCACATAAAGGAAGAAACTATTTTTTGAAAATTCACTTATATATATACAATGAGTAAAATCATAGATTTTTCTTTAAATAAAAATAAGTCATTTTAATAACTAAACCAGATTCTTTGTGGATACTATTAAAATAACATTTAAGCCTCAACCTTGAATGATGTTGTTTAATATAAAATGCTTTTATTTTTGATGGAAGGGCTATCAAAGCCTAACGTTTCCAAGAAACATAAAATAACTGTGCTTCTCTGAGAATGCCCCCCTCAGAAATGGAACATTTTGAGTTAATAATGATGATTCTTATATTTCTAAGGTTGCTTCCTCTCTGAAATAATTCAGAATCCACCCCCATTTAAAATATCTATGATTCATTTCACCTCAGATTCCTAAGACAAAAAATGTCAATTCTGACTTTAGGAAGTCAGAGTTTTTAAAGCTTCAAACTCTTAAAGGATTTGGTCTAGAAACCAATTCTAATTCCAAAGGATATTATTTACTCATGGCTGTTCATTTCATTTCACTAATATTGTCAGAGCTTTAAGCCAGTGAGTTGGGTATTCAGGAATTAACAATTTTAGAAGATAATGTTTCAGTAAAATGAGAATTGGCTTTTCCTACTTTCCAGGCTCTAAAATTACATGAATTTTCAGGTAGCTGTGAACATTTAGGAGCACATTGTTCATTGAGCATCTTTTATATGCCCAACATACGATACTGTGTTGAAGATACATCTGCAAAGAAGAAAAAAAGCCACTGTCATCGTGGAGACTCACAATCTAGGAAAAGAGACGGACAACAACCATCTAGTTACAATACATTTGGGATCAGTAGTATGAAGGAGAACAGGTGTAGGTTCTTTGGAAAACATTTAGGAGAGTCAGTGAGACTTTCAGAATGTGAAGTGCATGGGATTAGGTCATGGAAGATCGTATATGTCATCTTAAGGACTTCATTCAGTAGACCATGGGCCACTATTGAAGCTTTGCATTTTGGAAGGAGCTTATTAGTTTGTTTTCCCGTTGATTATAGTAGTAATGCAGTATTAGGGTAGCTGAACTGCAATAATAATCCCAACATCTCACTGGCTTCACGCAGTAGGAATATGCTTTCATCACAGTGCAGTGTGGCAGGCAGCCTCCAGACTCCCAGGGACCCATACTTACACTTTACTAAATATAATTGTTTCATTCGAATTTTTAAAGGTTTTTGTATAATCATCTTAGTAAAACCTTTGATAATTCTTCACAACATTTGCAATCATTGATTTGGCCACATTGGTCTAACATGATACCCATGATTTTACTTCATTTCCATTACTATTCTGATAATTTCCTTTAGAGTCAATTGAGTAGAGAGTACCCCTCTCACCCAAGCTTAGTCATGTCCCAGGAATTTTGGAACTCCAACTAAGGTTTCAGGCTCATTATTCATTCTAGGGCTGAATGAGTAATGTGCCCTTTGAACTCTTGTACCATGCTGGAAACTGTGGTGTTGGTGTGGCATGGAAAAAACAGGGTGAAGGATGTGGATGAGAAGATGACAAAGAAAATCAGACATGCAGAGAGGACTGCCTGGTCTCTCAGTGGGTTCCAGGGAGACTTGGCTATCCTTCCCTGTTCTTGAGTTCTGTCTAGTCCATTTGGGCTCCTATAAGAAAATACCATAGACTGAGTGACTTTAAACAACAAAAGCTTATTTCTCATAGTTCTGGAAGCTGGCAAGTTCAAGATAAAGTCACCTGCAGATTCAGTGTCTGATGAGGTCCTCCTTCCTCACAGACAGCTGTCTTCTCTCTGTGACCTTATATCACAGATTTCTCTGGGTTCCTCTTAGAAGGACACTGATCCCATTCATGGAGGTTCCACTCTGATGACCTAACACCTCTCAGAGGCTCTTTTTCCTAATACTATCACCTTGGGGGTAAGGATTTCAACATGAATTTTGGGGGGACACAAACATTCAGACCCTAGCAAGTTCCATAATGCAGCCCATCGTGTGTGTGTGTGTATTTATTTATTTATCTAAGATAGCTCTGGTTTGCTGCTTTGCAACACATTCTGCCCCTATTGCATTGGTTTAAAAAAACAGTACAGAGTCAAGATGAGACTATGTAAATCTTGACAAGTTGTTAGGATTCTGGCCGTGATTGCTCATCTGTGATGCAGGAGTGAGTGTCTGGCTCAAAAGGTGGCCGAGAATTAAAATAATAGGCATGAAAGTGCTTCGTATAGCTCTTTACAGTTGTTGACAATGCCTTTTTTGAAACCTATCACTGCCATATGTTAGCAAGTAAACACTGATCTTGTAATGTGTAATTTTTCATTTCTGCTTTTCCTATATCCCTTTTTAGACTCCACATCCATATTAGTGAGAAGCAAGAAAAAAAAATGTACACAGTGTTCTAAATGTTGTTTATCTCGAATAATAGAAGTAGGAGTGTAAAACTTAAAGGCTGATTAATAATGCAAATGAAACACGGATTATTGAATGGAAAAGGTCTGATTCTATGTTTGAATGTGGTTACGAATTAATGTTGGCAGAATCTCTAAGATTCTGCTAAGTGCACATTTAATAGTTTACTAGAGATTTTCTCTTCCACCTAGCAAAGAGTTTGTTGCCCAGAGTTATATAAATCCTACTCTGTTGGACACTAATCTTTGCATGTTTAACTCTTTGAGACTTAGGTTCCTAGATAAGGACTTCATGTGTATCTATTTAGAAAAAGAACATTTCTTCATCTCCACAAAGCTATACAGCCATCAGTTTGTTGAATATCTTGTCCAAAGTTATTGCTAGCTTGCTTGTTTCTGAGTCTTTGTGGCTAATGCTTTTTTGAGGAAGAAGCATGATTTAGTCTCAGCTGTCTATTGATCATTTTAGGCTTTTATCTTACTGAAAAAATTAAGAACAATTTAATATTTTTTGAACTATTTACTGAATTTTGAGGCCATAAATTATTTCCTGTTAGCACACATGTATGGATTGTAGATTCTACACTTTTAATCTTCCAGCCACCTATTGCAGATTGGTTCTGAGAAGCAGGATGAGTGGGAGTGGGCTCTTTAGGGGTCAAAATTGAGACCTAAGTGGTATAAAACAAGATAATCTAGCTTTCTCCCACTTACAGTAATTTGATGGGACTTCTATATCTGATTTTTAAGCTTGCATTTTAGTTTCTATTTTCATTGTAAAAATATCAAATAGGCCGGACGCAGTGGGTCAAGCCTGTAATCCCAGCACTTTGGGAGGCTGAGACGGGCGGATCACGAGGTCAAGAGATCGAGACCATCTTGGCTAACACGGTGAAACCCCGTCTCTACTAAAAAATACAGAAAACCAGCCGGGCACGGTGGCGGGCACCTGTAGTCCCAGCTACTCGGGAGGCTGAGGCAGGAGAATGGTGTAAACCCGGGAGGTGGAGCTTGCAGTGAGCTGAGATCCGGCCACTGCACTCCAGCCTGGGCAACAGAGCGAGACTCCGTCTCAGAAAAAAAAAAAAAAAATCAAATAATACAGAAATGTTGAAGGTAAAAAGTAAATGTTCCCCCCATTCTACCATCCTCCTTCCTCAGTCCCATTCCCCAACAGTTTAATGTGCAATGCAATAATGTGATACAAAATGACCTAGTTCTTGCCTTAGTGACTAAGAAGATGCAAACACCTTCTTTTCAAATGATGTGGGCTTACCCCCATCACAATGGAGTGTATTTAAGAAACCCAAGCCAGAAACCCCAAGTCTTCACAGTCACCATGTCCTCCCCCTCCCAATAGCTTCCTGCTGTTTTTCTGCTCTAGTGGTTCTCCTGCTTCCCCAGACCCACCCGTGAGCCACAACAATCTTTCCAAAACACGAATTTGATGGTTTCACACCCCAGCTTAAAACACTTTCCTGGCTTCCCCTGGTTCTTAGGATAAAGACCAAAATACTTAATGCTGCACAGTCCAGTCCCAACCCACTCTCCAGCTTCATCTTAATCACACCCGTCTTTGCTCCTAGTGTCCTACCACATTGGCTGCCTTACTGTTTCTTGGTAAATGCTATTCTTACTTCCTGAAGATTATTTCCATCTGTTCCCCCCACACCCTTCAGTTAGCTTCCTCTCAACCTTCAGAAGTTAGTTCAGGTGACCCTTCCTCAAGAGAAACCTTTCCTGAACCATTAGGAAAGGCTTCTCTTGTTTCTCAGTCTCATAGCATCATCTGTCTCTTTTGTGACTTGAATATAATATTTTATATTTTGTCGTCGTTGCTTGTTTGGTTAATATGTTTCCTCCACTAGACTGCTCAATACCTTAGTAGGGCACCTGACACGTAGTTGGAGCTCTTACTGAATGAATGAATGATTCCTTCCTGTACCACTCTAGTCTTGCCCACTGTCATTTTTATTCTGGGTACTACATTTCCCAACCAGCTGTCTGGCTTTCTCCTCAGATCTCATCCCCATGGATCTGAGTGAGTTGCCTTGAATATAAATCTAATCATGTCTTCTGTAAGATTCAGTGATGGTGTCCTGCTACACTTCAGAGAAAATCCTTTTTTCAAGCCCTAAAATCTTGCCCTCACTAGACTTCTCTCACTTTTTCTCTATTTGCATCTTAACCTTTCAGTTTTGGCCTCATATAAGCTTACAGCCCTGCCTGAAACAGTTGTCTCTGTCCCTACTCCACCCCCTGCCCTCCACAAAGAAAAGTTAACTCCTATTAATCTTTCAGATCCTCAGATTAAAAGTTTCCTGAGATGCCACCATAGCTCTCTGTTTCTCATACCTTTCATGATACTTTATCACCTGTCTTCATGCAGTCCTCCTCTTGCCTATTAGCAAAATGCTAATACTGTGTCCTCAGTATTTGGCACATGATAGATATTCTTGACATGGAAGGAAGGAATAAACATCTTGGTAACTATAGCTAGAAAAAAAGAAAATAGGGTATCTACTTCATTAAAACCAAAGGGGTTTTTTTGGTGGGGGCAGACAATCTTCATTATTCAGATGGACAATTAATGTTTGTTGAATGAATGAGCGCTACATTTCATGGATTAACTTGTTCAGCTGGAAAGGGTTATACTTGGAGGCCATTTCATCTTGGCAGGCTTGTTGTTCAAAGTTAGAGCCTCATTTTAAGTAAAATGTTCTGTGGGGGCCATATTAAGATTTTTGCATGACAGAATTATATATATATCCACAAATGTTTCAAGCCAAGATTATGTCTTCTTCCATAATGCCACCTTCTTCCAGGATAGTATTTTAGGCCAGATGGTTTTCCACATTTAAAACATACCAACATTCTTTTAAGACCCAGTGATTATCAAAAGGGACTGGCACTACATTTTAAAATGTAGGGACAATTTTTGATTGTCACAGGACTAGAGGATGCCCTTTGTATTTAGTAGGTGAAGCCAGGCAGGATGCTAAATGTCTTAAAAGTCCAGGAGTCTGCACAACAAATTATTGCCCTTCCTAATTTGCCAATTATGCCCCTGCTGTGAAGCATGAAAGGAGAGAGAAGAGCTTTCAGAATGCCAGGGATAAATATATCCATTAAGCCTTCAGACTAAGATGCAGGAATAGTTTTCCATTTGGGTATGAATACGGCAACTTCTTAGAACATTTCTTCAAACACATAATTAGCCAAATACTAGTTTAACAGCTAAAACTTACCTAGTTTTAATCAACTCCAGGGAACATTCCACTTGAACCCCTAATTATCTGATACCCAAGTTCTGTTAAAAACACTGCTGAGGCATTCAGGAAGATGAGCCTGTGAAATTTGAGAATCTTTCATGTCTCTGGAATGAGTCCCTAGATTCTAGCCCTGCAGCTAGTTGATACTCTAAAAAACTACTATGAATGCCTTCCTTTAGCTCCCCATAGAAATGTCTTTGTAGAACCATGGCATGATACTATTGTCTTGACTTTTGTTGAGGATTGATAGAAACAAAAATGAGCCAGAAATGTTTCTTCAGCGTTTGTAAAAGTGCTATTAAAAGCATTATGTAATATCTAGTATTTCTTATCTAAGTGTTTAAAAATTGTGTTAGGAAAATTTTTTTTTCACTTAGGATACATGTTAATATTAGATAGTACATCTAAATAATTTATTTGCTTCCCTTTTGCCTTGGTTACTGGGAAACTCAGAGCCAAGCTCGGTGCTTAGGTTAATTACTTTCAGCCTAGGTTTTTCTGTATATCACCCTTTGGTAGGGCTTGAAGTAACCCTTCAGTTTGCTCATATTTTGTTGTGAGTTTTATAGATAGTTTACATGCAACGAAATGCATATATCTTACGTGTTCAACTCAGCGAGTTTTGACACTTTTGTATGTCCATGTTAATGGTCATCAAAACATTTTCATTGCCCCAGAAAATACCATTGTGCCCCTTTCCAGCAAATATTCCTTCCCTTTGCTAAAACTGCTTTTGCATTTCTATGACCATAGTTTAGTTTTTGGCTATTCTTGAATTTTATTTGAATGGAATTGTACATACATAATCTTTTTTGTTTGGCTTTTAAAACTCAATATAATATTTTGACATTTGTCCATGTTGTTGCATGAGTCAGCAGTTGTTTATTTTCAGTTGCTGTGTAGTAGTCCATTTCTTTTCTTTGTGTGTGTGTGTGTGTGTGTGTGCGCGCATGCTTTTCAAATTTATTTTTTATTTTTTTGAGACAGAGTCTGGCTCTGTCAACTCAGGCTGGAGTGCAGTGGCATCATCTCAGCTCACTGCAGTTACTGTCTCCCGGACTCAAGCCATCCTCTAACCTCAGCCTCCCAAGTAGCTAAGACTCTACAGGCGTATGCCACTGTACCTAGCTAGTTTTTGTATTTTTTTAGTAGAGACGGGGTTTTGCCATGTTGTCCAGGCTGGTCTTGAACTCCTGGGCTCAAAGCAAGCCACCCTCCTCGGCCTCCCAAAGTGCTAGGATTACAAGTGTGAGCCACTGTGCCCTGCCAGTATTCCATTTTTTGTATATACCGCAATTTATCATTTTTTTCAGTGTAAGTATTTTGATTGTTTCCAAGTTGCGAAGTATGAATAAAGTTGCTATGAACATGCATGTACAAGTCTTTGTAGACAGCTCATGTTTTAAAAAGTATTTAATGATTTCATTGCAAAATCGTCTTTATTGTAAACATCTTTTTGAGGGTAGATTGGTAAAATATAAATAATAAATACATAACAATGCAGGAGTCCAAGTATTATTAGGGTTACAGTCATAACAAACACTAAGAACCATTTATAAATTTCAGTTTCTCATTGTTTTAGAATGGAAGGTCTAACCAAATATGTAATGTATCCCTTCAAGTAAACTAGTGTAACTTGGGTACCTTCTCATATAAATTCCCCTTACGGCATACGTTGCTGTCTTTTCCAAATTCCCATTTTGCTTGTCCAGTAGGCATTATCAGATACAACGTGTTCAAAGGCAAACTTGATTTTCCTCCCATGGTTTCCTCAGCTCCTGTTCTTTCCAGTTGCACAGGCTAAAAATATGAAGTCATTCTTGATTCCTCTCTTTTTCATAAACCTCCCATCAAATCCATCAGCAAATCTGGTGTGCTCTACCTTCAAGATACAGATTATCCAGAATTCAGCCGCTTCTCACTGTCTCTACTGCTAACATACTAGTCAAAGCTGCTATCATCTCTTGCTTAGACTGGTGCAATGGCCTCACAACTGATCTTCCTGCTTCCATACTTGGCCCCTGGAGCCTCTTCTAAACAGAGTAGCTAGAGCGATCTTTTCTAAATCTAAGCCACATCATGTCACTCCCCTGCTCAAATCCCAACATTTTATTCAGAATAAAAGTCGAACAATGCCCTACCTGTAGGTAATCTAGGCCTCCAAAGCTCTCCTTACATCGCCTCCTATAACTCTCCCCCTTTCTCACTCCTCTACAGCCACACAGCTGCCTCACTTTCCTTTGAATGGACCAGGGGCAATCCTGCTTCAGAGCCTTTGCACTTGCTGTTTCTGGGCCAGGAATTCCATACCCTCCTTCCCTCACATGTATCTCAAGGCTCACTGCCTGCCTTCAGTTAAGTCTGCTGGAATGTCACTTCGTTAGATAGGTCTTGCCTGATCACCTTTTCTATAATGAGTCCCACCTCCACCTTCAATGCTGTCAATGTCTGTTTATAGTGTATTCTTAACAATACAAATTAGCACAATGCAGGCCAGACCATGAAGACTGCTTCAAGTTCGAGGATGGGCAAAAATAATGACTAGGACTTGGCTCAAGATTCCTAAAACAGCTAATAAGCAATGCAAAGAATAAATGAGAGAGTAATTGGAGACAAGCTTTCCCTTGTCTTCCCTTGCTTTCTCACAGAGGCTCCTCCAGAAGGTGGTCGTTTGCATAGCCCATGTGGAGTGAGAGGTCCACTAGGGCAGAGAAGCACAGAACCGTGGGCACCGCTTCCCTTCCTTTAACCCCATCATTTTGCTGCCCAGTGAGCCAGTCAAGAAGGCTTTTGCCCGGGTATCCTTGTGGCTATGAGCATTGCTCCTTATCTATGCCTGTGCTCTAAGACTTTTCCATTCTGCCCTCTTAGGGGCGTTCCTGGCCATGACCACACTGTCTTATTTTTCTCCATAGTACTTATCACCATCTGATCTATATTTATGTTTGTATTTGTTTATTGTTTGTCTCTCCAAATAAAACGTAAATTCCCTAAAAACAAGAGACTTTGTTATTTTTGTTCATGTTATATCCTCAGCACGTAGTAAAGCACCTGGCACGTATTAGGTACTCACTAAATATTTACTGAATGAATTTTGTTCAGTAAATTTAACATGGTTTTATGTAGCCTCCTTTTTAAAAATTGGCTCTGTTATATAGACTTCAGGGGCAACTGATAACAAACAAAACCAAACTTGCCTTTTTTTGCTTTTTTTTTTCCTTTAATTGTAGTTTCAGAATTTCATCTGGGAGTGGGAATGGCCACAGGAAAGCAGGTTATGTACACCTCAGATTTGGTGCTAGTGATGTTGCCATGTTAAGAAAGTGAGCTGGGCCTTGTGCCTTCAGTAGACAGAATCAAAATTTATTACCTTATTTTAATATCCAAAGTTCAAATTACCTCTAATGTAGGGATCCCTTAAATGTGATAGTGCTGAATCACAATGGAGAAAAAAATGGCAAAGAGTATATTGAAATTCAGACTGATTCACAAGTAAAAGGCCTCTTGGAGACAACACTATGAGAAAGGGACTGCCTTTTAAAAAAATCTGCATGTTTTGGGGTCTGAATGGGTTTGAATAGTAGAGACGCAAAATAGAAACGGTAGCTGCTTCTCATTGATTCATTCTAACATAATTTTTAAATTTTTAACTTTTTTTTGAGACGGAGTCTCTCTGTCACCCAGGCTGGAGTGTAGTGGCATGATCTTGGCTCACCGCACCCTCCGCTTCCCAGGTTCAAGCAATTATCCTGCCTCAGCCTCCCAAGTAGCTGGGACTACAGGTGCCTGCCACCATGCCTGGCTAATTTTTGTATTTTTAGTAGAGATGAGGTTTCACCATATTGGCCAGGCTGGTCTCGAACCCCTGATCTTGTGATCCGCTCGCCTCGACCTCCCAAAGTGCTGGGATTACAGGCGTGAGCCACTGTGCCTGGCCAAATATTTAAATTTAAAAAAATATGTTTTTATTTTTTGTAGCAATGAGGTCTTGCCTACATTATGTTGCCCAGGCTGGTCTCAAACTCCTAGTCTCAAGAGATTCTCCCAGCTCAGCCTCCCAAAGTGCTTGGATTACAGGCATGAGCCACTATAACCAGCCCAACAAATAATTTTGTCAAGTATCTAGTGTAATTCTATTTTTTGGAAGTCAACATTTTCATGATAGTGAAATGCTTTCTACAACATGACCCAGAAAATCAAATTTCCTGGTAGTTGATTAGTAACATAGTAAGCACCCATGTGTGCAGATTGCAACACTAAACTCTGCCCTAAAGGAAGTTGCAAGTCTTATCTGCCCGGGAGTATTGGTTGAAAGGGGAATAATAAACTTGGCTATCTTTCTCTGGGGAGTTGATCATAATCCCCAAAAATAATAATCCTGGAGGCCATAATCCCAGATGTTGAAATCCTGAAAGAGCAAAATCCCAAAAATATAATTCTGGAAAAAAAAAACTTTAAAATTATTTAAAAGTTGTTTACATTTTTCAAAGGGGATTTATTTGAGAAACAAAAATATGACAATACTTCATAGGCCACTCTACATGTTAAAATAGGTAATAGTAACATATTTTTGCAAGCATAAACAGGTATACCAATGGCGGTTGCACAGGTATGACAATTATGAGCAGATGCACCATATTCATAAAGAAATAGCTTATATAACTGTGGTCATCTGAAATACCATGATGGACAACCTAAGTCTATTGAGGAGATCAATCGAAATCCATGATGGGTCATCACCACATAGGCAGTCGTCCAAAGAACTAAAATCTCAAGAGATTTTACCTTTCACAAATGCAGATGTACCAAAAGGACATCGTTTCCCTTATTGAGGAAGTTTCAGTATCTTCACGTACACAAAAATGTACATACAAAGTACAATGTTTACACACAAAGTCAATGTTGTGAGAACACTTGTGGAGTCAAATTTGCAAAAAAAAAAAAAAAAAATTGCATAAAATGAATTAGAACTCTCTAAGTCTTTACACAGTTCATATCTCAGGTATTGGAAATGATTCAAAGCATAGCAAATTGTTGAAACCAATGCTGACAATTTAAAATAGTAGGAACAAATTTTTAAAAAATCCCAAAACACAAATAATAAGAAAATTCAACATATGAAAAAGGGTATTACAGGGATAGAGTATGAGCAATTGCACCAGAGCTAATTTCTAAGAGCTGGCCAACTTTCATGATCATTTTGAAATCTTAGGTCTCTATGAATAGCTGCTTTTTTTTTTTCCTTTTAAAGCATGGCTCTCTTTCACATTCCTTTTCTATTTGGCGCTACTCTTTTTGAAATTCTTCTAGGATTCAGTATACATGGACATAAGCATTCCCTATAAAATTTTTGCATTTTCTACGCCATGCTTCTTTGTTGTTTTGCGCACATGAAAATCCATTTCACATGCACACATATACAGACCACAAATTCAGGAGAAACAATATTAGTGCTTGAACAGCAACACCATCGTGTAAGTGTCTTCTTATTCTACCATGCACATAATTATTTTTGGACCAGTCAGTAACTTTGACGACTTTTTCAGGCACACACTGCTTCAATTTATTGAAAGGTCCTGGCATGTCATCAGCTAGAGGGAATGCCAATGCAGGCAAGTGACACATTTTTAAACTGAAGTTTTCGTCATTGCTGTATTGCATGACCAATCCACTCATCTGAATTTTTCAAATGCAAACACGTTGGGTTGAATGTGAGAAACAAACTTTGTTGGCAACACCTCAAAATTTGCTTTTAGAAACCTTGGTTTTACCTAATTCCAAATCTGTCGTCATGGTTTGGGGATTCAATTAAAATCTATTTTCTTTTACACTAAATCTTCAAATAAGCATTTATGAAGTATTTCACTTTTTCCAGTCATTAATACATAAATGAGCAAACAAGTTCTAGAATTTTCAGATTCCACAGGGGCATGAGTTGTATGTAGTTAATAAGAAACAGTTTTGAAAGTGCCGTCCATTAGCCAAAGTGAAGCATGTGCTAGTTTTTCTATGTTAGATTTAATGGTAAATATAAATCTATTTTATTTGGCAGTCAAATCGCTAATCAATAGTTCAACATTTAATGTGATTTTTAACACTGGAAAAACCTCAATATCAGCAAGTGTCTTTAGTTCTGAAAGTCACTGAGCTTGTCAAATTCTTTTATTTGCTGCTGAAGGGCGTTGTTTAAGGTAAGCATGGTGCTTTGTGTGAAGGCACAAAAGTTGTACACGATTGGATAATTTGGCAGGAGAGATTCCTTGTATTTTTCTCCTGCATTTTAACTTCTGTGATCTGCGAAAGAGTTACTGCAACCTTGTATTTGGAGAGTGGTTATTGTTCACGAATTTCGAAGGTATATGATATCCATTTAAAGTCTAGTTCCTGCCTGGACATTGCAATTAAGTGATTTTCTGCTTTTGCAGTACCGATAATGCTTAGCTTTTAAACTTTCATCTTTACCATTGGTAAGTACACATATCACAGCATTTTTGTGAGGGGACAATTTCACAGAACTCTTCCATTGTGTTTTAAGGAATACAGTTAGAAAGGATGATATTCGGCTCCCCAGTACCAAATCTGTATTAGCGTTCTCCAGGGAGACACAACCAATAAAATATGTATATGGATATATGAGAGAGGATGTATTAGAGGAATTGGCTCACACAATTATGGTGACTGAGAAGTCCCACAACAGGCTGTCTGCAAGATAGAGGCCCTGGAATGCCAGCAGCATGGCTCAGTCCAAGTCCAAAGGCCTCAGGGCCAGGGAAGCTGATGGTTAATTCTCAGTCTAAGGCTGAAAGCCCCAGAACCTGGGGGGCCATTGGTGTAAGTCGTGGAGTCCAAAAGTCAGCAAACCTGTCATTCTGATGTCCAAGGCAACAGAAGAAAAATCCATCCCCTCTCTCAGAGGGAGACCAATTTGCCTTCTATATTTGTTCTCTCTGGGCCCCAGGCAATTGGATGCTGCTTGCCAATGTTGAGGGCACATCTTCACCACTAAATCCACTCAGATTCACACACTAACCTCCCCTGGAAACACCCTCACAGACACACTCAAAATAATGTTTTACCAGCTCTCGGTCTCTTGGTATTTCTTAATCCAGTCAAGTTGACACCTAAAATTAGGTCCACAGTACCCCTTGTCAACTTGGCACCCATATGCTTCTCCTTCAACCATATTTAATTTCCAAATAAAGACAATAGCAAGGTAATAGTTCCACCCAACATGATATACCTACCCTGTGATTGTGATTTTGGGGATTTTAGATTTTAGGGATTTTTTGATTTTAAGGAATTTCAGCATTCAGGATTATGGCACTCAGGACTTTGTCTTTTGGAATTATGATTCAAATTCCTTTCTCTGTAATCTATTGCTTCCAGTGGAAGAAAAGATATTGACATATCAGATTTGATATAATGTCTGCTCATTTTGGAGGCCGGCATGAGGCTCAGGCCTGAGAGGGTTGTGAATCTTGAATATGTAGCTCATCCTCCCCAGATACTTAAAGAACATGGTCAGAAAGATGGTTATTATGGTCTTGCAAGCACAAGGGCATTCTACCCACCAACTTCTAATAAGAATTAATAAATAGAGACAAGAGAGTAACCCACTTTTTAAGTATCAGAGTATACACAAAGTCTGAATCTGCAAAGTAAAAAATGCATGTGAATCCTTTGCTCAATTAAAGTCTGGTATAGATCAACTCTAGGCACAAGGAGTTTGGCGAAGGATGGGGAGGGCTGGCTCTGGTTGATCACAGATCTACAAACACAGGGCATTGCAGACAAGGAAAATTTAAACCAGAATGGAAAAGTCACAGAGAAGAGTTCAGACGGGCTGGGCGCAGTGGCTCACACCTGTAATCCCAGCTTTTTGGGAGGCCCCGGCGGGCGGATCATCTGAGGTTAGGAGTTTGAGACCAGCCTGGCTAACACGGTGAAACCCCGTTTCTACTAAAAATACAGAACAGTAGCTGGGGCATGGTGCCACGCGCCTGTAATCCCAGCTACTTGCGAGGCTGCGGCAGGAGAATCCCGGAAGGCGGAGGTTGCAGTGAACCGAGATTGCGCCACTGCACTCCGGCTTGTGCAACTAGAGCGAAACTCCGTCTCAAAAAAAGAGTTCAGACCAACAGAAAACAATCAACTCCACATGAAAACACAAGGTAACAGGCAGAAACTTCCTTGACTCAGTGTTGATGACGATTGTCGATGCAGTCCCCTTAAAATCATGTTCTTAAGATGAGTTGCTACCAATTAACTTGTTACCTCTCAAAGAATCAAGCCTTAGCTAAAAAATGGAAGGTCCTTTCTTCCGTGAGTCATACATTACCCAAAATGCTCGGCTTCCTGGAATGACTTAAAAATTTTGAATCTCCTAGCAATGACTTTGAAATACAATTTCCAATGTTACTGACGTACCCAGCCGTTTCTAGATGTACAGCATGTCCTTGAATAATGTTGGTTCATTCGACATTGTTCTTTATAATGTTGATGAGCGGGAAAAAAAAAAAGCGAGTCCTGGCCAGGGCCATTGTCTGGGTGGAGTTTGCATGTTCTCCCCTTGTCTGCGTAGGTCTTCTCTGGGTACTCCAGTTTCCTCCCACATCCCAAAGTGGTGCACATTAGGTTAACTGGTGAGTATAAATTGTCTCAGTGCGAGTGAGTGTGGGTGTGAGTGAGAGTGCGCTCTGCAATGGTATGGTGTCCTGCCCAGCACTGGCTCCCGCCTTGCGCCCTGAGCTGCCAGAATAAGTTCCAGCCACCTTAAACTGGAATGTTTTAATTCATCTTTCTTACATGAATATGTAGCTCACGTTTATTTTGATGTTTAATACTAAGTCTTTATTTACAAATTTGGTGATGTTTTTGTGACCAGAAATATAGAGTAGGAAGTTAACTCTTATTTACATCAATTAGCCTGTTGTAAAATTGGTTTTGTTGTATGTTGTGTCGCTTAAAGTCACAGTTTCTAATAATTTATCGATGGCATTAAGTGAGGACTTACTGGATAGATGAAGTGTTCACATGGTGTGTGATCAGAACAGGGGACAAGGCAGGAAGCACAGCAGGAAACAACCAGGAACAGAAGAGACATTTTTGTCCACGGACTACCTTTTTGTTTTTTAAAGATCACATACATTTATTACTTTTTATTAGGGAAATTTTTAAACACAGACACAAGAGTGGCAAAAATGGTATAATAAATTCTCATGAGTCCATCACTCAGTTTTACCAATTAGCAATAATTTATCTTTCTCATTTCATCTCTATCCGCTTATTTTATTTTATTTTTATTTTTGCCGGAGTATTTTAAAGCAAATTCCATGCATCTTATCATATCACCCATAAATACTGCAGTATATATCTCTTTTTTGAAACAAAATCCCAGTACTATCATTTCTGTCTTTAACAAAATTAACAATCACTTTTTATTGTCTAATGCACACTTAAATTTGTGTTCAGATTTGCTCAGTTGGCTCCAATATCACTTTTTTTTTTTTTTTTTTTTTTTTTTTTTTTTTTTTTTTTGAGACGGAGTCTCGCTCTGTAGCCCAGGCTGGAGTGCAGTGGCCGGATCTCAGCTCACTGCAAGCTCCGCCTCCCAGGTTTTACGCCATTCTCCTGCCTCAGCCTCCCGAGTAGCTGGGACTACAGGCGCCCGCCACCTTGTCCGGCTAGTTTTTTGTATTTTTTAGTAAAGACGGGGTTTCACCATGTTAGCCAGGATGGTCTCGATCTCCTGACCTCGTGATCCGCCCGTCTCGGCCTCCCAAAGTGCTGGGATTACAGGCTTGAGCCACCGCGCCCGGCCTCCAGTATCACTTTTTATACTTGGTTTATTTGAATTGGGATTCAAACAAGGTTTACACTTTGCATTTGGTTGCTGTATCCCTTAAGTCTGTTCTAATCTAAAAGTTTCTGTTTCTTTCTCCACCTTCCTGCCATTTATTGATTGAAAAGTTGGGTCATATGTCTTGTAGAAGTCGCCCCATTCTGGATTTTTCTGATGGAATCCCCATGGTGCCATTTTAAATGTCCCTATATGCCCGTGTGTGTGTGTGTGTGTGTGTGTGTGCGTGTGTTTTGAGACGGAGTCTCGCTCTGTCGCCCAGGCTGGAGTGCAGTGGCCGGATCTCAGCTCACTGCAAGCTCCGCCTCCCGGGTTTACGCCATTCTCCTGCCTCAGCCTCCCGAGTAGCTGGGATTACAGGGGCCCGCCACCTCGCCCGGCTAGTTTTTTGTATGTTGTTAGTAGAGACGGGGCTTCACCGTGTTAGCCAGGATGGTCTCGATCTCCTGACCTCGTGATCCACCCGTCTCGGCCTCCCAAAGTGCTGGGATTACAGGCTTGAGCCATCGCGCCCAGCCCCATGTGTTTTGTGAACAGATAGGTAGAGAGGGCTTCAATTCAGTTCTCATTATTGTTAATTAGTTAATCTGTGGGGCAAGAATACTTTATTGATTGTGTTATAATCTTCTTGTTGCATCACATTAATAGAGAGTGATGTTCAGCTTAATTGGTTCAGGTAGACTCATCTAATTTTATTTAAGATTCTTAATTATGAATGTAATATGTTCATTGTGGAAAAACTAGAAAATACAGATAGCAACAAAGAGGAAAATAAAAAGCAAGGGTATTCCTATAATCCAAAGACGCCTACTGTTCACATTTGGCATATACCTTTTCGGTTTTTTTTCTATTTTGGTTGATCAATCTTAAAACTGCCTTCTTTCTCTTCCTTACTGAATTTACACTGCCCTCTTAAAGATTATCCAATATGCCCACTGGTAAACAAATATTTGGGGATGCATATTATTTTTGTGATTCTGGAAAGAAGGAAAGAGGGAGGGAGAAAATACAGTTTGGGCACCTGCTATGTGGCAATTACTTTTACATTACTTGTACTTATCTTCACAATGACCTTGTAAGGGAGGTCTTGTATTCCCACTTTATAAAAGAGGAGACTGAGACTCAGATCTCTTGGAGTCTTTAATTCTAAGTCCAAAGAGTTGTGGAGTCTTCCGATTCCAAGTCTAAAGTCCTAATATTTATTTTCTTCCTGAATGTTGTGGTATTGATGTTAAACAAGACCATTCTGTCTAGCCAGTTAAGAATGTACTTGATGGGCATGAAAAAACCTAATAGTGGCTTAGAATGCTTGAGAGATTTTATTTGACATTTAGCTAGGCAAGTTCATTTAGGCATATGAAGACAAGTACAGAAAGTTCTCCATTTTCATAGATTAAGAACACAGTTTTGCATGCTTTCCATGTTTGGCCTCGTCTTTGTTGTTGCTCTTTTCTTGTGGTACTGGCTGTTAGAGTTTTTAAGTTAAAATAGGTAAAAGAATAGAAAGGTAGGCAAAAATCTGTAATGGAGGACGTTGGGTTTTGGATTATCTATAAATCTTATGTCATACCAATGTTAATCACATGAGTTAATTCAAAGAAGCATAGAATATTAGAATTGACAGGTGTCTTAAAGATTACCTGCTGGAATATTCTCAATATGTAATGAAGAGGCCAGAATTCCAATGGGTTGAGTGATTTTTCAGCAGCTCATCCAACTACTTTGATATCAAGGCTGAATTGAACTCAACATCTTTTACTCCTTCAGTTGTATATTAGCATTATATGAGTTCAATCTGTTCTGAGGATTTTTTCTTCTATGAATAGAAGAAAATGCTTAAGTAATCTTTTCATTACACTTAGGATGAGTAGTGAACTTACTGGATTCAGAAGCATGTTTTGCTATTGTAAAACACATACCAAGAAGGGTTTCCTACTATCGTGAAAGCTGAGGACCAGTTTTCCAATAAGGACATCAGATAGGGAGAGAAAACACATTTTAAATAAGGCTAAGATTATATTTTCTCTTGGTTTTCTTTATTTTTACCTAATTGCCTACATGATTAAGTTTAAATAAATATGTGTTTTAAGAAACATTCAACCTTTTAGTTCCAAAAGAAAGGTAATAGAGAATAAGGTTGCTTGTAATATTACTGATCGTACTCTTATATAGAAATGAATATAAAAATGTACAAATATGGAAAACTCACTAGTGAAAATTGATGGAAAATCTTTCATCATGCTACACCTTAAAATGCAAACATAAAGGGCGGAAACAAATGGCAGGAAACAGCTAATTGTTCATTCAGCCAGATTCTTGGGACAATGGTTTGAAGCAGCTAGATGATATGCTTAGTATCCAGTTTCCTACCATTTCATATAAACATTGCCTCTCTGTTTCCTTCATGGATAAATTTAACCTTAAAATCAGTCCCAGTGTCTCCAGTGCTGTCCTGTTTGTAGGGCAGTAATCAGTCAACAGGTTTTTGACACTTTGTGGCTTACAGGATATCTTTCAGCAGACAGACATGTTCATTAGTTGTCTAGTTTCTAATGATATTTCTGGACTGTGTACAGGAACTGATAGTGCCATGTGGCAAATGGCTATTTATTCTGGCTTCTGAGCAATTGAAATTCAGGGAACTATTTAGTTCCATGGTACTTGACAGAAGGGAACAGATTTACTAGACAAGGTTGAAAACAATTCTGCCATTGTGAGCTGAGAATAAATTGATAGTAGTGTAGCATCATTTCTATATGCATATCCAGTAGTAAAGAATAGTATAGAGATACCATCCATGTTCAAACAAAAGGTATTTTTAAAAATATATAATGAGACCTAATGTGATGGCTCATGCCTGTAATCCCAGTGCTTTAGGAGGCCAAGGTAGGAGTATCACTTGAGGCCAGGAGTTCCTGAGCAACATGGCAAGACCATGTCTCTACAAAATTTTTTTAAAAATAGCCAGCTGTAGTAGTGCATGCTGGTAGTCCCAGCTATTCAGGAAGCTGAGGTGGGAGGATTACTTAAGCCCAGGATTTCAAGGTTACAGTGCGCTATGATTGCACCACTTCACTCCAGTCTGGGCAACAAACCAAGACCTCTCTCTCTCTCTCTCTCTCTCTCTCTCTCTCTATATATATATAAATATGTTATATATGATTATATAATTATATAATATAATTAAACAATTATATATTATATTACATATATTATATATACTATTAAATATCTCATGTATTATATCTTACATATAACAATATTTTATATATAATATCACATAAAATATATCACATATAATATACGATATGCCATATATAATATCATATATTATATATTATATTATACATGATATATTATATTATATATTATATATCTTTATGGGTAATGTATATTATCTTTATGGGCAATGTATATTATCTTTATGGGCAATACATATTATCCTTATGGGCAATGTATATTATCTTTATGGACAATACATATTATCCTTATGGGCAATGTGTATTATCCTTATGGGCAATGTGTATTATTCTTATAGGCAATACATATTATCCTTATGGGCAATGCATGTTATCCTTATGGGCAATACATATTATCTTTATGGGCAATGTATATTATCCTTATGGGCAATACATATTATCCTTATGGGCAACGTATATTATCTTTATGGACAATGCATATTATCCTTACGGGCAATACATATTATCTTTATGGGCAACGTATATTATCTTCATGGGCAATGCATATTATCCTTATGGGCAATACATATTATCCTTATGGGCAACGTATATTGTCTTTATGGGCAATGCATATTATCCTTATGGGAAACGTATATTATCTTTATGGGCAATACATATTACCCTTAAGGGCAACGTATATTATCCTTATAAGCAATACATATTACCCTTATGGGCAACGTATATTACCCTTATGGGCAACGTATATTACACTTATGGGCAACGTATATTAATCTGATGGGCAAAACATATTACCCTGATGGGCAACGTATATTACCCTGATGGGGAACACATATCACCCTGATGGGCAAAGTATATTACCCTGATGGGCAACGTATATTACCCTGATGGGCAACACATATTACCCTGATGGACAACGTATATTACCCTGATGGGCAACACATATTACCCTGATGGGCAACGTATATTACCCTGATGGGCAACACAGATTACCCTGATGGGCAACACATATTACTCTGATGGGCAACGTATATTACCCTGATGGGCAACGCATATTACCCTGCGGGGCAACGTATATTACCCTGCTGGGCAACGCGTATTACCCTGATGGTCATCGTATATTACCCCAAAGGGCAACACATATTACCCTGATGGGCAACGTATATTACCCTGATGGGGAGCACATATTACCGTGATGGGCAACGTATATTACCCTGATGGGCAACACATATTACCCTGATGGGCAACACATATTACCCTGATCGGCAACGTATATTACCCTGATGGGCAGCACATATTATCCTGATGGGCAACGTATATTACCCTGATGGGCAACACATATTTCCCTGATGGGCAACACATATTACCCTGATGGGCAACGTATATTACGCTAATGGGCAACGTATATTACCCTGATGGGCACCGCATATTACCCTGATGGGCAATGGATATTACCCTGATGGGCAACGTATATTACCCTGATGGGGAGCACATATTACCGTGATGGGCAACGTATATTACTGATGGGCAACACATATTACCCTGATGGGCAACACATATTATCCTGATTGGCAACGTATATAACCCTGATGGGCAGCACATATTACCCTGATGGGCAACGTATATTACCCTGATAGGCAAAGTATATTACCCTGATGGGCAACACGTATTACCCTGATGGGCAATGGATATTACCCTGATGGGCAACACATATTACCCTGATGGGCATCGTATATTACCCCGATGGGCAACACATATTACCCTGATGGGCAACGTCTATTACCCTGATGGGTAACACATATTACCCTGATGGGCAACGTCTATTACCCTGATGGGCAATACACATTACCCTGATGTGCAACGTATATTACTCTGATGGGCAACACACATTACCCTGATGGGCAACGTATATTACCCTGATGGGCAATGTATAATACCCTGATGAGCAACGCATATTACCCTGATGGGCAATGTATATTACACTGTTGGGCAACGTATATTACCCTGATGGGCAACACATATTACCCTGATGGGCAAGGTATATTACCCTGATGGGCAACATATATTACCCTGATGGACAACACACATTACACTGATGGGCAACGTATATTACCCTGATGGGCAACAAATATTACCCTGATGGGCAAAGTATATTACCCTGATGGGCAACGGATATTATCCTGATGGGCAACGGATATTACCCTGATGGACAACGTATATTACCCTGATGGGCCACACACATTACCCTGATGAGCAACGTATATTACCCTGATGTCCAACGCATATTACCCTGATGGGCAACGCATATTACCCTGATGGGCAACGCATATTACCTTGATGGGCAACACATATTACCCTGGGGGCAACGTATATTTCCCTGATGGGTTACACATATTACCCTGTTGGGCAACGTATATTACCCTGATGGGCAACACATATTTCCCTGATGGGCAATGTATATTACCCTGATGGGCAATGCATATTACCCTGATGGGCAACACATATTACTCTGATGGGCAACGTATATTACCTCGATGGGCAACACATATTACCCTGATGGGCAATGTATATTATCCTGATGGGCAACACATATTACCCTGATGGGCAAGGTATATTACCCTGATTGGCAGAACATATTACCTTGATGGGCAACGTATATTACCCTGATGGGCAACACATATTACTCTGATGGGCAAGGTATATTACCCTGATGGGCAACGTATATTACCCTGATGTTCAACGTATATTACCTTGATGGGCAACACACATTACCCTGATGTTCAACGTATATTACCCTGATGGGCAACCCATATTACCCTGATGGGCAACACATATTACCCTGATGGGCAACGTATATTACCCTGTTGGGCAACACATATTACCCTGATGGGCAATGTATATTACCCTGTTGGGCAACGCATATTACCCTGATGGGCATCGTATATTATGCTGATGGGCAACGCATATTGCCCTGATGGGCAACGCAGATTACCCTGATGGGCAGCGCATGTTACCCTGATGGGCAACGCATATTACCCTGATGGGCAGCACATATTACCCTGATGGGCAGCGCATATTACCCTGATGGGCAGTGTATATTACCCTGAAGGGTGACGCATATTACCCTGATCGGCGACGCGTATTACCCTCATGGGCTACGCATATTACCCTGATGGGCGACGCATATTACCCTCATAGGCGACGCATGTTACCCTCATGGGCGACGCATGTGACCCTCAAGGGCAACGCATATTACCCTCATGGGAGACACATACTACCCTCATGGGCGACGCATATTACCCTCATGGGTGACGTATGTTACCCTCATGGGCAACACATATTAACCTCATCTGCAACGTATATTACCCTCTTGGGCAACACATATTACCCTCATGGGCAACGTATATTACCCTCATGGGCAATACATATCACCCTCATGGGCAATCCATATCACCCTCATGGGCAATATATATTACCCTCATGGGCAATACATATTATCCTCATGGGCAATGTATATTACCCTTATGGACAATACATATTACACTCATGGGCAATGTACATTACCTTTATGGGGAATACATATTATCTTCATAGAGAATGTCTTTATATTTACAGAGAATATATATTTTATTTATAGATTATGTATTTCATATTTACAGAATATGTATTATATTTATAGATTATATGTTTTATATTTACAGAGAATATATACTATATTTATAGATCATATATTTTATATTTACAGAGAATATATACTATATAGATTATATATTTTATATTTACAGAGAATATATATTATAGGTAATATATTTTATCTTCATAGGTAATATATATTATCTTTATAGGTAATATATTTTATCTTCTTAGGTAATATATATTATCTTCGTAGGTAATATATTTTATCTTCGTAGGTAATATATACTATCTTCGTAGGTAATATATTTTATCTTCGTAGGTAATATATATTATCTTCGTAGGTAATATATTTTATCTTCATAGGTAATATATATTATCTTCATAGGTAGTATATTTTATCTTTATAGGTAATATATATTGTCTTCATAGGTAATATATTTTATCTTCATAGGTAGTATATATTATCTTAATAGGTAATATATTTTTATAGGTAATATATATTATCTTCATAGGTAATATATAAAGGTAATATATATTACCTTTAATATATAGTATACATAATATATATTTATATTTATTATAAATATAAATATAAAAACAAATATTACCCTGATGGGCAAAGTATATTACCCTGATGGGCAACGGATATTATCCTGATGGGCAACGGATATTACCCTGATGGACAACGTATATTACCCTGATGGGCCACACACATTACCCTGATGAGCAACGTATATTACCCTGATGGGCAATCTATAAAGATAATATATATTACCTATAAAGATAATTACCTATATTTATAGGTAATATCTTTTATATTTGTAGATAATATATATTATATTTATAGATAATGCATTTTATCTTTATAGATAATATATATTATATTTATAGGTAATATATTTTATCTTTATAGATAATATATATTATATTTATAGATGTATTTATATCTATAAAATTAGATATGTATTATATTTATATATAATATATTTTATATTTATAGATAATATATATTATATTTATAGGAAATATATTTTATCTTTATAGATAATATATATTATATTTATATGTAATATGTTTATATTTATAGATAATATATATTATGTTTATAGATATATTTATATCTATAAAATGAGATATATATTATATTGATAGATAATATATTTTATCTTTATAGACAATATGTATTATATTTATAGGTAATATATTTTATATTTATAGATAATATATATTATATTTATAGGTAATATTTTTTATCTTTATAGATAATATATATTATATTTATTGATTATACATTTTGTACTTGTAGATAATGTATATTATATTCATAGGTAATACATTTTATCTTTATAGATAGTATATATTATATTTATAGGTAATATATTTTATCTTTATAGATAATATGTATTATATTTATAAGTAATATATTTTATCTTTATAGATAACTTATTATATTTACAGGTTATATATTTTATCTTTATAGATAATATATATTATATTTGGAGATATATTTATATGTATAAAATTAGATATATATTATATTTATAGATAATATATTTTATATTTACAGAGAATATATATTATATTTATAGATAATATATTTTATATTTAGAGAGAATATATATTTATAGATAATATATTTTATATTTAGAGAGAATATATATTATATTTATAGATTATATATTTTATATTTACAGAGAATATATACTATATTTATAGATAATATATTTTATATTTACAGAGAATATATATTATATTTATAGATTATATATTTTATATTTACAGAGAATATATATTATATTAATAGATGATATATTTTATATTTACAGAGAATATATATTTATAGATGATATATTTTATATTTACAGAGAATATATATTATATTATTTATAGATTGTATATTTTATGTTTTTATATATATAAAAAACACAATATTGGCTGGGTGCGGTGTCTCACACCTGTAATCCCAGCACTTTCGGAGGCCGAGGCGGGCAGATCACGAGGTCAGGAGATCGAGACCATCCTTGCAAACACGGTGAAACCCCGTCTCTTCTAAAAATACAAAAAAATTAACCAGGCGTGATGGCGGGTGCCTGTAGTCCCAACTACTCGGGAGGCTGAGTAAGGAGAATGGCGTGAACCCGGGAGGCGAAGCTTGCAGTGAGCCGAGATCCCGCAACTGCACTCCAGCCTGCGTGACAGAGCGAGACTCCGTCTCAAAGAAAAAACAAAAACTAAAACCAACAAAAACCCCACAATATCATTAAATAGCTGTCCATTCCCTGCTTCCCCCAGCCCCTAATAACCACCATACTACTGTCTGTGTCTGTGAATCTGACTGCTCTAGGTACCTCATATAAGAGCAATCACACAGTATTAGTCTCTTGTGACTGGCTTATTGCACTTAGCATAATGTTCTCAAGATTTATGTATATATATACATATAAATATGTAGGGGGGATGTGGGTGTGGGTGGGTGTCAGAAAAAGTAACTCGGATGTACCCATCAACCACCTTCAACAATTATCAACTCATAGCCAGTCTAGTTTCATCATTAAGTATATAGTTACTCTTGAAATGTCATGAAAGATCTCATAAATGTTTTTTCTTCCTGAGTTTGTATGTTTGAATCAGTAACCAGATAAGATCTATACATTTGCTATTGACTTATAATGTTTTTAATTAACTTATTTATTTATTAGAATTTTTTTTTTTTGTAGAGACGAGGTTTCACCTTGTTGCCCAGGCTGGTCTCGAGCTCCTGGGCTCAAATGACCCACCCTCCTCGGACTTACAAAGTGTTGGGATTACAGGTGTGAGCCACTGCACCTGGCCTGATAATATTTTTTAAATTAAAATTTAAAAATTTTTAATTGTGGTAAAATACACGAAACTTAAAAATGTGCCAACTTAAGCATTTTTTTGTTCTGTTTTGTTTTGAGATGGAGTCTCGCTCTGTCACCTAGGCTGGAGTGCCATGGCACTATCTCAGTTCACTGCAACCTCCGCCTCCCAAGTTCAAGTGATTCTCCTGCCTCAGCCTCCTGAGTAGTGGGGACTACAGGTGTGCGCCACAACACCCAGCTAATTTTTGTATTTTTAGTAGAGTTGGGGGTTTCACCATGTTGGCCAGGATAGTCTCGATCTCTTGACCTCATGATACGCCTGCCTCGGCTTCCCAAAGCGCTGGGATTACAGGCATGAGCCATCGCGCCCGGCCACCATTTAAAGCATTTTAAGTGTATATTCAGTAGTGTTAAGTACATTCACATTGCATGTTTTGCAGCCAATCCTCAGAACTCTTTCTGTGTTGCAAAACTGGAATGCAATATCATTACATAGCTGTCCATTCCCTGCTCCCTTAGCCCCTGATAACCTCCATACTACTGTCTGTCTCTGTAAATCTGACTACTCTAGGTACTCATGTAAATGCAATCACACAGTATTCGTCTCTTTGTGACTGGCTTGTTGCACTTAGCATAATCGTTCTCAAGGTTTATGCATACATACTATGTGATAGAATTTCCTTCCTCTTTAGGTTGAATAATATTCCGTTGTACTTATATACCACATATTTTATCATTTTGTACATAGTTTGTTTATTCATCTGTCAACAAACATTTGGGAGAATTCATATATTTATAATGTTGTCTTCTAATCCACAAACATTGTATAATTTATCATTTATTTAGGCTACTGAATCAGAATTACCTGGAAGGTTTATTAAACACAGCCCGCCCCAGAGTTTCTGATTCAGCACATCTGGGGTGGGGCCTGATAATTTGCATTTCTAACAATTCTCAGGTGATGTTGCTGCTGCTGGTCCAGGACTATATTTTGAGAACCATTGCCATACAGTTTTGAAGATTCAGAAAAATTTGGCTAATTTTTGCCAAATAAGAAACAATAGAGGCCGGGCGCGGTGGCTCAAGCCTGTAATCCCAGCACTTTGGGAGGCCGAGACGGGCGGATCACGAGGTCAGGAGATCGAGACCATCCTGGCTAACACGGTGAAACCCCGTCTGTACTAAAAAAATACAAAAAACTAGCCGGGCGAGGTGGCGGGCGCCTGTAGTCCCAGCTACTCGGGAGGCTGAGGCAGGAGAATGGCATGAACCCAGGAGGCGGAGCTTGCAGTGAGCTGAGATCCGGCCACTGCACTCCAGCCTGGGCGACAGAGCGAGACTCCGTCTCAAAAAAAAAAAAAAAAAAAAGAAGAAAGAAACAATAGAGCATATGATATTATTTCAGTTCTATCAAGATTCATTTTAAATAATAGTTGTGTCATCTAAAAACCAAACTTAGAAATGTAGAATCTATAGATCTTTCCTACTGTAGTACGTGTGGTTCTTTATGCTCTTTGTCAGACAACCATTGAGATCAGGAGGCACAGAGCTGCAAATCAATTTATGACCTTTGTGAAAGGGAAAATTTAAAGGTCCTTTATCTCCCTCTAGCCTTTAATTTAAAATTTTGCAGGTTGGATACTTGCCAAAAAAAGCAATTAGGGAGATTCTTAAACTTTGCATTAACTTATTGGGCAGAAAGATGAATGAAGGGCCATGTAAATAATACATAAATATAAAAGCTAATTCCAATAGTGTGCACATTAGGGAATTCTAAAGAACCCTGAAGGAGCCAAGGGAAGGATATTGGAAAGAAGGATTTTATTTATCTTATCTGCTCCATCTCTTCTTAGTTTAAATCCCATTGAACCTCCAACTTAGATAATATTAGATTCACCCCTCCTTTATTGAAACATATAGTGCACAAATAATCCTAAATTGTTGGGTTGAATTGGAAACGGATGGGAGGTAAGAGATGTCACAGCATTTTCCTTTCCTGGCAGTAAAGTTTTATCAGTGTTCTTTCCTAGTTGGTGTGGCTAGAAATGGCAACCAAGAAAGTGACTCAGTTTACCCCTGATTTTCAGTTTGTATTGGGGCAGTGAGTGGGACAGGCCCACCTCTATCTGCACTCAATGCTGTTTGACTTGGGCAGCACTTTCCATACTTGCCACCTCCCCATATCCTCCAAACCTCCCAACAATTCAGTAGAAATCATCTGTTCTCCATAATTTTCGCCAGGAAACTAGGACAGTGGCTCTCAATGTGTAAACTGAAAGTCTCTGATGTTCCCCAAGATCCTTACAGGGAGCCCTTGAGATCAAAAGTATTTCTTGATGATGTTAAGATGTTATTTCCCTTTTTCACTTTTATTCTCTGAAGTATGTAATGGAGTTTTCCAAAGAGTTATATGACAGGTGATATTGCAACTCACTGAATGCAGAAGAAGACACAAGAATCCAGCTGTCTTCCACTTACAGATTTGCTAAAGTAAGATGTGACTCTCCTCACTAAATATTTTTATTTTGGAACAAATTCATAAAACTATGTCATTTTTGCTAACATATAATGGGCTCACTATTTTTATTTTAATTAAACTGATAAATATATATTTAAAATGTTCTTAGTTTAAATTTCTAATATAGTAAATATTGATAGATACAACCTACATAAACAAAAGCTATATGGAGTCCTCAATAATTTTTAAGAATGTAAAGGGATTCTGAGGTCAAAATATTTGAGAACTGCTGGGCTAGGATTGCTCAAGCCTCTCTGGGGCATATGCTAATTACCTTAAAGTCATCCAGTCATCACCCAACTTCCCACCAATGTCCTCGTACTCACTTCTTGTCAGCCAATCCTCACAGTCAGGAGGCAGTAGTGTTAGAATGGTTGAAAGTGTAAGTACAAAGAGATTGAGTTCAAATTCTTTCTTGGCTACTTGTGAAGTTTGTAACTTTAAGTAATTTACTGTGCCCCTCAAAAGTCTCAGTTTTCTCATCTGAAAAGGGGTACAATGGTAGTACCTACCTTATACATTTGTGAGAATTAAGAAAGAAGGCACAGAATATGTATTAGCTATAACAGATGAAATTCTTTAAAGTTTTATTTGTGGTTATCTAATCATAAGGATTGGAAAGAAGTAAAGACCATGCCAACTTGTTTTACTTCTTTGAAAAAGAGAAACAAGAGGCTTAGTAATGTTTAATGTTTGGTTTAACATGTACAGTGGATGAGAAGGCATTCTGTATTGACCTCCTCAATCTGGCCAGAAAAGTGTTGTGATTTCTAACAGTTAATTGTAAAATTTTGTTTCCCTAAGTTCAATGAGCCCTCCACTTCTAATGAGGTGGCTTTGGGGTAGAGAAATCAAAAGGCAGTTGGCTTTGTTGGGACAGACAGGTCTGGATGGAGCATTATAAGGGTGAGGCTGCTGAGTTTCCCATCTTGCTTATACATATGATGCTTTGAAACCTACGCTGATCTTTTGGAACTCTGGCCTAAAGGACAGGCCAGGTGAACAGAAATAGAGCCAGTGTCTCCACGGGCAACACAGCTATCCTGAAGAGGAATGTCTGTGTGTGCATCTGCCACCAGAAGTGGGATGCTAGAGAGGCATTGATCTCTTTTTTTGATATTGAGTTTTATCCAAGTACTCATTAAGTAGATCCCTTTTATTTTCAAAATATCTGGGGTTAATGTGCTTTATTTGGTTGGACCTAGTGAGTGAGCTCTGGAGAACTGGAATCATTTTATGTCAATTCCTGATCTTTGCTCAGATTCATTCTGTAGTGCCTGTCTCTTCTGCTTCTTAGACAAAGATTGAACTTGCAGGTTGGGCACGGTGGCTCACACCTATAATCCCAACACTTTGGGAGGCCGAGGTGGGCAGATCACCCGAGGTCGGGAGTTCGAGACCAGCCTGACCAACATGGAGAAACCCCGCCTCTACTAAAAATACAAAGTTAGCCGGGCATGGTGGTGCATGCCTGTAATCCCAGCTACTCAGGAGACTGAGGGAGGAGAATTGCTTGAACCCAGGAGGCAGAGGTTGCAGTGAGCCAAGATGGCACGATTGCACTCCAGCCTGGGCAGCAAGAGTGAAACTCCATCTCAAAATAAATAATAAAAAGATACATGCTTCTATCTCTATCTGCCTTCTGTGCTGCCAGCTCCTGCTCCTAGCAAGAAGCAAGACAACTTAGTTATTTTTCAACCCCTAGTTCTCTCCTGGTAAAACTGTGAAGAATCTATTTGCATATCTAGCCATTCTACATGCATAAAAATGCTATATCAACACAAAGAAAAGACTTGTTCATAGGCTCATAGTTCTGACACAAGGCTTACCGGCTGAACTGCCCACAGTCAGGACCTACAGAGAACTCTAGCTAGTCTGATACTCCTATTATGCAGCTAATAGGTGGTCCTGTATCCTACAGCTATGGACAAAGTCCCACATACAATCAATTTTCCACTGGACTGGGAGGGAGATTGTTAGCTTCCTATGAACATAAGCAGATCCCCTGATGGAGCCATCTACATAGGATTCTGTATAGGTTTAATGACCCACCAGAGTTGGTAAATGATCCACAATTTCATTCACCAGCATTCTCTAACCTTCACTTCCTGGACCCAAACAGGGATTGGCACCAACTTTACTGTGCCATTAATTTCAGGAGTCATTCGCTGACCTTCTCCAGCAGTGGCAGAGACTCCCCAACTCAATCAGGCAATAAAACCAGCTGGACCAAAAATGTAACAACAGTTCAAGTTTACTTTATCCAGGGGCCTCAAGTACTCAAGATTGACATCCCTACCTCCCCATCTCCAAGGATGCTGTCCCCCATGCTGACACCCAAGAGTGAGTCAGGGCAGCCAGGTACCATTGCCCACAGGTGGCTCAGCCTTGTCCCTTTCAAATGGCCCTCCCCGGGGGCTTCTGTTTCTCTTACTTCTAGCCATTTGGTCTTAGCCATTGTGTTTACTGTGATCCATATGCCAAGCCCCCACATCTTACATAGGCCATTGGAAATTTGGGTGCTCTGGGAAACCTCATTAATCAAACCATGTCCTGCAAGGCTGACTGCCAACCAGCCAAAAGACTGACCTGGGTGCCACAGAGATGTCCTGAAGGCCTCCTCCTGGTGAAGCCCATCATCCAGAAAACACTGGGCTTGCAGATCCAGACAAGAGAACATGAGGATGTTCTTACCACATCAGGCAGTAATACAATGGCCTCCTAACTGGTGTCCTTGTGTCCGTGCTTTTCCTCTTCTCGATTTCCCACACAGCAGTCAGGAAATCTGATTGTGTCCTTCCTTTGTTTAAAACCCTTTCCTGTGTCCCACACGGTGGCCTGCATGATCCTTCATGCTCTTGACCTTGCCAACCTCTCAGGTCTCATCTCATGCCACCTTCTTCCTCCCTGCTGTGCTCAGGTCACATGGCCTTCTTCTAGCTCCTCAAGTGCTTCTAGGCCCTTCCAGAGGCTGGTCCCTTTGACACTTCAGAAAGACATTTTATTTTATTTTATTTTATTTTGAGGCAGAGTTTCACTGTTGTTGCCCAGGCTGGAGTGCAATGGCACGATCTCGGCTCACTGCAACCTCCGCCTCCCAGGTTCAAGCAATTCTCCTGCCTCAGCCTCCCCAGTAGCTGGGATTATAGGCATGTGCCACCAGGGCCAGCTAATTTTGTATTTTTAGTAGAGACGGGGTTTCTCCATGTTGGTCAGGCTGGTCTCGAACTCCTGACCTCAGGTGATCCACCCGCCTCGGTCTCCCAAAGTGCTGGGATTACAGGCGTGAGCCACTGTGCCCGGCCAGACACTTCAACTCATTAATTTCCACTCATCCTTCAGAGCTCAGCTCAAATGTCACTTCCTTGGGGCAGCTGTCCTTGAGTCCTCACTCCCCCATCATATCTTCCCTAGCTCTGCATCCCGTTCCATCATAGGTTGTAATTACAAGTCTGAGTAATGTGTGCCTCCTTTAGTGGCTTATAAGGTTCATGAAGGCAGGATCTATATCTATCAAAGTTCCCCCTGAATTCTGAGTACCCACACAGTAGGTGTGATAAATATTTATTGGACAAATAAATCAACAAAAATAAATATGGAAAAGTTTCTACTGTGGGCTTCACCAGCTGGTGAGTGCAGATGTAGTCCTGTAACTTCATGTACTTTCAATAGCTCTATCACATTTGTGACAGCTATGAAGTTTTTCCTTCTATGTGACGTGCTGCAATTAGACAGCTACAGGAATGAGTGATTAGCTTCTCCTCTAGTTTCTTCTCCTCCATCTCTCTCTTTCCTCACCTCTGGCCCACCCCAAATACTTATACAGGCGAGTGTGGACACACACACACACACACACACACACACACACCCAGTGAGGAGGACTGAGAGCACAAAAAGTTGTATACAATTCATTGTAATATGAATTGGGAAAAAGCTTCCTGACTTCAGCCTAAAGATTCCCTGGGCTGAGGGGAAAGGGAACTTTGTCCACACGGCAAATGGCGTGAGGAGAGAACTTACCCCGGTGGGTCACTGAAAAGAGTGCTAAGCCTGCTCCGATGGGGAAGAGGAAGATGACAGAAATGTCAGGTAAGTTTGTGGGAACTGAGAGGGAGGCAATCTAGAGGTGTTCTCAGACAAAGGCCCAAGGAGACCCAAGATCTCAGTGACTAAGGTGCTGCATGGCAGATATGAGTCTGGGACAGCTTACAGTGTCCCGTATGTCACAGTGTGGCCTGGAAGCAGATGGATGGTTCTGGGGCCTGAGAGTGCTGCAGGAGTCCATGGGTCTTGGGTCACAGCCTGCAGTTTCCATGACTCAGCCTGGCAGTGGAATGAGTTCCTGGGCACCCCATAGGCTTTATAGAAGGTGAAAGGATAGTTGTCAAGCCTGCAGGAGCGTTTTAAATGGGATCATAGGGACAAGGTAGCAATCATCTGCATGTCAGGAAACGAACACTAAACAGGATGATGGATGGCCCAGTGAAGGCCCAGGTGATAGCAGTCTAGGACAAGGTACCCCATCTCCCCACATGTTGACATGCTGGAAGCACCCCAGAAATTAGTTATTTCCCTGCAGTTACATATTGACTAATTTTAAGTTGTTACCACTTAGAGGATGGAGGATCTAAATAGAAAAAAAATTAGAAAGAAATATACATTTGTTATGTTTTTATACAGCTGGATTTGTGGGCTGCAAATCGAAACCATTGCATGATTCTCTTTTAAAATGCAAATATCCCTCATATGTACATCATGTGGACAAAGTGTTTATTTTATTAATAGTATCCCCTAACCTAGTTTCACTATTAAAAAGTAGGTCTGAGTGGGGTGTGGGTCCCTAGTGGCCTAGTGTGAGAATAGAAGGTGTTTTGTTTTGTTTTGTTTTTGAGACAGTCTTGCTCTGTTGCCCAGGCTGGAGTGCGGTGGCAGGATCTCAGCTCATTGCAACCTCTGCCTCCCGGGTTCAAGCGATTCTCATGCTTCAGCCTCTTGAGTAGCTGGGATTACATGCGCCCACCACCATGCCTGGCTAATTTTTGTATTTTTAGTAGGGATGGAGTTTCACCATGTTGGCCAGGCTGGTCTCAAACTCCTGACCTCAAGTGATCCACCCACTTCGGTCTCCCAAAGTGCTGGGATTACAGGTGTAAGCCACACTCCCAACCTTAGAGGGCATTTTAAGGGAAGAAGAGAGGAGTTGGGAAAGGATCTTCTTTCTAATGGGAAGAGAAAGAAGAGACAACGGAAAAAGGAAGAAGAAAAAGGGTCCGATGAATGTCCAATATTCCTTTTGTTTTCATTGTGGTTCTCATACAGAATTCATAAATACTTTATATGGTTCTCATACAGAATTCATAAATACATAAAAACCTAAACCATGGAAATTGGAATTTAATCTGAGGTATGAAAAAAACTGCTAAGTTTAAAATCACAACCCAGGTTGAATTTCTGACTTTGCCCATTAATAGATGTGTGACCTAGAGCATTCTCTTAACTTCTCTGAGCCTCAGTTACTTCAGTTGTAAAAAGGGTCTAATAAAACACATCCCACTGAATGAGAGGATTGATCCAATTACATGAAAGAGCTCTGAAACAATAAAAATTTGCACCATCTGGGGTATCAGTTTGTGGTGGAGGAGACAATGGGGAGAGATAATGTAAGTGTGGAGCACATCTGCGGTCTTTAAACAGAGAGCTCAACACAAAGACATGGGCATGTTGGAAAAAACTATTTCAGAAGAGGGGAAAGGGAGAAAAGGGGATATGTGGGTATTAGAGGCAAACCCAGATATCCTGCCTTGAGGTCAAATAATTACAACATTAAATCCTGTTTACTGATGCTTAGCTGTCAGTCACTTGCTCATTTGCCTTGGAGATACATTTAGAATTAGTGTAGGGTATAATTGACCTGTACTTAGAGTTCCAGAATAGGACAATCACTTCCAAATGCCCTCAGTATAAGAAATTAACAGTACTTGGGGCATTACAAATTAATATTCAGTCTTTCGACTACTAGAAATCCTTTTTAGTTATTGTACTTACTATGAATGCCCTTGGCTGTCAGTTCAACTAGTCATTCTCACTTTGTGACATCCCTGGAAGTTTAACACTTCTGTGAGAAAGTCCTTATCAGTATTCTGAAAACTGGGAATTAGGAAGTCGGCTTCCAATCAAGCTTCAGATGACATGCAACATGCGTTAAGGTTGGAAATAACGGCAGTGTTTCTAATTTAGCATTGTGTTGGAGTCCTAGTTACGAAATGACATTAAGAAAATTCCACTTCTCAGAATTCTTGTGCAGTAGCATTGGGTAGAAACCCCATTGCGTTCTGTGACCTGGGGTAGGGATGATATTTCAAAAACACGTGCTCAGGTTGCCCATGGTGATAGCTAAACTGTCTTCTCAGGAGAGGAGCAGGCCTTATTAACTGGAACTCACTAGGTTTCACAGAAAATTTTGAAGGGCTTAGGATTGTGAGTTTGGAGGTAGACGCCAAGCAGAGGTAAACATTTTGTATAACAGAAGAAACATGTTTGATATGGGAGAGAGACAGAAATCTTGTGGAAAACTCCAGAGCCATAAAATCTGGGACAGTGTTAAAGACGAGCCCCCTGGAAGTGAGAAGCCAAGTGTGGGTTTTGAGGAACAGACATATTAAGGGGGATTCTCACAAATGTTTTATTTTGACAAATATCAATCCTTTAGAAAAGCTGCAAGAATAGTACAGTAATTATTCATATACTCCTTACATATAATAAACAGAGAAAGAAGGTATATATTTTAATAAATATGTGTATATACACATTTTGTGTATAGATAGGCAGATAAATAGATAAAGAGACAAATGTGCACATGTATGTAATTTTCTGAACCGTTTGAGAATTGGTTGTAAACATCATTACACTTCACCACCAAATACTTCAGCATGTGTCTCCTAAGAACAAGGCCATTAGTCTTACATGACCACAACATAATTATTCCACTCAGAAACCTAAACTTGATACAACACAATATCTAATATTCAGTCCATATTCAAATTTCCCCATCATCCAAATATCCTTACTAATCTCCAATATAAAGAGATTTAAAATATGTTCTCCATGTTCAACATAAATGTCTTCTCCATTTTTCCTACAAAATCATCAAAAACAACTACGTTTCCCATTTATACTTTTACACCAGTAATTTCTTTGGAGGACCTTGCACTTGTCCCACATCCAGATTGGCAGGGGATAAAATAGAAATAATAGGAGCTGGCAGAAAAGAGGCTGGTTGATGCTTATTACATTCAAAATAACTATTTGGAGGAAAAAGCACTGATTCTGTTCCTGGGGTGTTGAGTCTTTTCTTCTGACCTCATATTTTCATCCTGTCCTCTCTTCGTCTTTTGTATGCGATAAGTCTCCCAGAGTGCACCCTTGCAGTGCTCGTCTCCCAGATCTTCCTAATAAATTATATAAAAACTTTCTCTCATAGGTTTTGTTTTTTAAAAAAACAAATTTTAATTTTAGAGCAAATTTTTTTTTTTGTTTGATGGTTTGTGTTTTGGTGTGGACAAACCATATTCAAGCCGTAGCAAAGTCCAACCTAAAGCACTAACGTGAGTAATGATTATCTTCCTGTGAGTGGTGGATGGAACAAGAACTTCACATTTCTTTTTTATAATTGACACATAATAATTGTACATATGTATGGATACACAGCAATGTTTCCATATATATAGAGTGATCAGATCAGGATAATTATTAATAGCATATCTGTCATCTCAAATATTTATCATTTTTTGTGTGGGGAACTTCCAATACCCTCCTTCTAGCTATTTGATACTGTATAATATAGTATTTTTTTTTTTTTTTTTTTTTTTTTTTTTGAGACGGAGTCTCGCTCTGTCGCCCAAGCTGGAGTGCAGTGGCCGGATCTCAGCTCACTGCAAGCTCCGCCTCCCGGGTTCACGCCATTCTCCTGCCTCAGCCTCCCGAGTAGCTGGGACTACAGGCACCCGCCACCTCGCCCGGCTAGTTTTTTGTATTTTTTAGTAGAGACGGGGTTTCACCGTGTTAGCCAGAATGGTCTCAATCTCCTGACCTTGTGATCCGCCCGCCTCGGCCTCCCAAAGTGCTGGGATTACAGGCTTGAGCCACCGCGCCCGGCCATAGTATTGTTAATTATAGTCATCCTACAGTGGTATAGAACACTGGAACTTATTCCTCTCACCTAGCTGTGAGCAGTTTTTCATTAACAGAGAAGTAGATAAAATGGTACAGTTCCCATACCTTCCCACCTCTGGCCCTACACATAGTTTCTCCTATTATTCACATCTTTTTTTTTTTTTTTTTTTGAGATGGAGTCTGGCTCTGTCACCCAGGCTGGAATGCAGTGGCACGATCTCCGCTCACTGCAAGCTCTGCCTCCCAGGTTCACGCCATTCTCCTGCCTTAGCCTCCCGAGTAGCTGGGACTACATGCGCCCGCCACCACGCCCGGCTAATTTTTTTTCATATTTTTAACAGAGACGGGGTTTCACCATGTTAGCCAGGATGGTCTTGATCTCCTGACCTCGTGATCCACCCGCCTCAGCCTCCCAAAGTGTTGGGATTACAGGCGTGAGCCACCACGCCTGGCTATGCACATCTTTTTTTTTTTTTTTTTTTTTTTTTTTTTTGAGACGGAGTCTGGCTCTGTCGCCCAGGCTGGAGTGCGGTGGCCGGATCTCAGCTCACTGCAAGCTCCGCCTCCCGGGTTTACGCCATTCTCCTGCCTCAGCCTCCCGAGTAGCTGGGACTACAGGCGCCCGCCACGTCGCCCGGCCAGTTTTTTTTTGTATTCTTTAGTAGAGACGGGGGTTTCACCGTATTAGCCAGGGTGGTCTCGATCTCCTGACCTTGTGATCCGCCCGTCTCGGCCTCCCAAAGTGCTGGGATTACAGGCTTGAGCCACCGCGCCCGGCCGGCTATGCACATCTTAAGTTGGTATGGTACACTTGTTACAAGTAAGGAACCAACACTGAAACATTATTATTAGCTAAAGTCCATACTTCATTCAGATTTTCTTACTTTTTACCTAATATCCTTTTCCTGTTCCAAGATTCCATCCAGGATACCCCATTACATTTAGTCGTCTTTTCTCCTTAAGCTCCTGAAACTGTGATAGTGTCTCAGACTTTTCTCGTTTTTGATGTCCCTGACAGTTTTGAGCTCATAGGTCTTTTGGTTAGTTATTCTCTGTACACTGCTTAGCAGAGTACCACAACAAATATTATTTTGAATTAAGTAATATCTATCATTGGTGAAAAGCAAATCATGTTTGAAGTAGCTACATGGTAAGGATGATCAAGTTATCACTGAAACTTGTTTGAACAGCTTTGGTTTTGTATAGCTTATTTTCTGACTACGTATTGATTAAATATGGGATATGGAGTTCATGGCTTTCATTGAAGGGATGATTTTATTTGGGTGGATTGAGTAAATGAAGCTCAAAGCAAAAAGATCAACTGAAAGGGCAGAACCAATCAGAGGTGTCTTTTTTTTTTTTTTTTTTTTTTTTTTTTTACCAGAGCCTTATGTTCTTTCAGACTCCACAGGGCATCAGATAGTCTCTTTATTTTTGCAAGTGTCCTGGGGGTAATTTGGCTGAGACATGCTACTATCCTTTAGCAAACAGATAGTTTCCTTGTTCTTTGCTTTCTAATTTTTTTTTGAAAATCGAGGTATAATTTACAAATAATGACAAACACAGATCTTAATTTCCAAAGTTTTGACGAATGCATATACCTGTGTGACTTACACCTCAAGACACAGAACATGTCCATCACTGCAGGAAGTTAACCCATTCCCTTTCCAAGTCAATGTCTTCAATCCCCAGAGCATCCACTGGTCCAATTTCTTTCACCATAAATTATGTTTTCCTGTACCAAAATTTCACATAAATGAAATCATACAGTTCATACTATTTTGTGTCCAGCTTCCTTAGCTTAGCATAATGTTTTTGAGATTCATTCATGTTGTGTGTATATCAAAAGTTCATTCTGTTTTATAACTGAGTTGCATCCATTGTACTGTATAAATATATGACAATTTCTTTATCCTTTTTTATATTGATGGACATTTTTTCCTGATTTTTAGCTATTACAAATGAAGTTATTATGAATAACAAGGTATTTATAACATAGGTATAAGTCTTTGAGAGGGACCTATGTTTTCCACTTCTCTAGGGTGTGGAATGGCTGGGTCATTTGGTTGGTGTATGTTTAATGTAATCAGAAAATGTCAAACTATTTTCCAGAGTGATTGTACTATTTTATATTTATCTATTGCTATGTAATTAACAGCAACAACTTAAATATTGCCACAAACTAAACAGTTTAAGCAACACACATATACTATCTCACAGTTTTTATGGGTCAGGAGTCTGGATACAGCTTAGCTGATTCTTTTCTGAAAGGCTGTAATCAAGTTGTTAGCCCAAACTGGATTTTCAGATGGCAGTTCAACTGGGGAAGGATCTGCTTTCAAACTCACGTTATGTGTTGGCAGAATTCACGTCCTTCTGGTTTCACAGCCCAGGGCTTCAATTTCTTTCTGGATGTCAGCTGGAGGGCGCCCTCAGCTCCTAGAGGCTGCCTGCAGTTCAAATAGAAAGTAATTCTCTGTTGGCAGAAGTTATGGCCTTGCTCCAGAACCTCAGGGGTGTGCCTCCTATTGGGACTTTCCGGGGACACCAGATAGCATTTATCTACAGCAAATACCTCTGACACTACTGGATCTGCTGGATTATATAGTTCAAGTAGCAGCTTTCACCACAGCCTGGAGCTAATCCTGAGATGTCTCTGCCTATAGTACCCACTAGCGACTGGACATTTTCTAAGCCTCCTGATAAATGGGTTGAAGCTGTATTCCCAAAGACAGTACGTGCTGCCTTCAAAATCAAAGGAGGCCCACTAAGTGATAAGCCACTTTCTTAGTGGCAGGGGGTAAGAAGTGCAGTAAATTGTCATTTACATTAAAGGTGATGCTCCTAGCCTACCCAGAGCATTGAATCTGAACAACTTCATCCATGTGGCAAGCCCTCAGTTATCTTGGAGTTTATCTCCCATGCTTTGGGTTACATGTATTTTACTGGCCACTTAGCCTGTTCTACTCAAAGTGTAGTCTACAGACAGACGTTGGCTGGTGAACACTTGGTTACAGCCTGTGGAAAGATAAATTCATAAATTGAAAATCTATATAAAATTTCTAAATACAGTTTTATAGCAATTTGCCAGTGCTATGACTTCCAAGCACATGATCTGAAGACTAATCTCATTGAACAAAGTATAGATCATTGTGATTATTGTCAAACTCATATGGTGATTTGCACATGCAGCAAGATATATACTGTTCAAGTTCAGTTATTTCCAAAAGTATTGCTCTAAAACAGTTTGGAAAAAAAAAAAGAATTGGAGAGTTTCAGAAGCATTGATCCAGAGTGTTTGCCCCTTTGTACTTTGTACTCCCGGACAGAGAGCAGGGGAATTAAAATAGCCCTGGGCCGGAAAGGAACTGTGTACTCTTATCTTTTGTGTACGAGGGCAAACTGCTTTTGATCCTTCCTACTGATGGGAATCAAGAAAGGCACATTTACCAAGTTAGCAACAGTATACCAAGGTCTATGTTGATTTGCTCAGGGGAAGACACCACGTGCTGTATGGCAGCACCTCTTGGGGCTAATACCTGGTTAAGAGTATAGTTGTCTACTGTCATCTGTCATGATCCCATTTTTGCAGGGGTCAGACAGGAGAATTGAATGATAATATAAGGGAAACTACAGCCCTGCATTCTTTAAATCTTTGATAGTGATGTAAATCTTTGCAATTCTTCCTAGGATGCTGTCTTGCTTCTGATTTACTATCCTGACTTGGGGTGACAGTGGCAGTTTCAAAGGCTTCTGCTTGGTCCTCCTACATAATGATTATTAATCCATAGGCCAGAGAGCCAATGTGAAGGTTTTGCCAGCTAAGATTATCTACCCTAATTATACATTCAGTGATTTAACCATAAAATGCATTCATTGGTCAATCAGACCCACTGTGAGTTGGAACTGAGCCCAAACTCCACTGGTCCCCGTTCTAACTGGAGAATTACATTGGTATCAGGGTCAGCTCAGACTTTGTATCTAACAGTTCTTGAATATTTGATATTCCTCTTTCTTCCAGTGCATGCTCTCACCTAGCAAATGGCCACAAGTTGTTTTGGGGAGCTACCTATCAAAAAGAGTCATTTCATAATTTATAGGCAAGAGAAGACTCCTCAAGTTTGAGGTGCTGCTTCTGCCAGCCAAAGGGTTCAGAGCACTAGTGGGCTGGAGTGAGCACATTCCATCTTGCAGAAGCCATTTGTGAGCATTTCTTTTTAATTCTGTGTTTGGTGACATTATATTGGTAGCTTGAAACTGACCAAGGTGGGAGTGTTTACATTACGGAAATTGGCAAATATTAAAATGTCCTTTTCCACCACCCCCTCCCCTGAGAGTTTGTTGTTAAATTCTTTTACAGTACGTTACAGATTCAGGGGTAAATTGGATGATTCGATATTCTCAGGTTCATCTATCCAAATGCCCCATCCTAGGTCTTAGAGTAATACTCTTTTTCCTTTCAAGAACAGGATGTGGGCTAGGAGACACTGAAAGTCCATGCATTTGGTTGCCTTTTCAACCCTTCTGCCCTTAAAATCAGCTCCTGTGGCTGTTTTTTAGTTTGGTTTGCTTTAGGCTACAGGAAGTCACACTTACTAAAAATTGCCAGTAGAGGCCCTCTGGCTTTCATGGTGTGACTTAAGGTGAGAGGTGGCTGCCCTGCGGCATCATTTTATTTTACAAGGTATACAATTCCATCAACAGAATCAAGCCCCTCTATAGTCCTTACAGTTATTGTCCCCACACTGTTCAAACAGTATGGCTTCTACCTATCCCAATGCCCCACCTTTTATCTGCACTGCAGTGTCTGAGTGTCTGCACTCAGGATGTCTGCACTGAGTGTCTGCACTCAGGATGGAATGCTAGAGTGTATTACCAAACTAGCTACCTCTTGGTAACAAGCCTGGCTGATTGATCAGTATCACGAGGGTCATATTTTGAGAGGTAGTATGGACTACTGTGTTTCAAGACAATCTGTCTGGGTGGAGGAAGGAGAGGAGTTTATCTGCGGAACCCATCTTGTTTTGATTAAAGATTTACCCCAAGGACATTAACTCCACTGCACTTACAGCTACACTTTGTTAGAAGCCCAACAGTTAGGCACTATCTCAGCCCTCTTGGGGTGGGAGGTGAGATGTGTGTGGCTTGGGGAAAGGGAGGGGAACTATCGGGATGTGCCCATGTAAAGTCTGTTGCTTCTGTAGTCTCTGGGCAAAGCCCATACAGTTGGTTGCTACGGTGGCAGCTGGGGAAATAAGTGGTCAATGACCCTGGAGTCAGGCCAAGCTGTTTGGCTTATAGGTGACATATACACTGCTTGATAATGTCTAACACACTGCCCTTCTTGAATCTTGGTTTTCAGCATTTCTTTAATTCCATTTAGTGTTATTCCAATAAATTCTCATTTTTTGCTTGCTAATCAGAGTTGATTTCTGTTTCATGAGGCCAAGGAAACAATTTTAAGCAATATATTTTTTTTTTGAAACGGAGTCTTGCTCTGTCACCCAGGCTGGAGTGCAGTGGCCGGATCTCAGCTCACTGCAAGCTCCGCCTCCCGGGTTTACGCCATTCTCCTGCCTCAGCTTCCCAAGTAGCTGGGACCACAGGCGCCCGCCACCTTGCCCGGCTAGTTTTTTGTATTTTTTTTTTTTAGTAGAGACGGGGTTTCACTGTGTTAGCCAGGATGGTCTCGATCTCCTGACCTCGTGATCCGCCTGTCTCGGCTTCCCAAAGTGCTGGGATTACAGGCTTGAGCCACCGCGCCCGGCCTTAAGCAATATTTTATACTCTCCTTAGTGCTCCAAACACTGCTGTATACTTATTCAGTGCTAATGCTCGATGAACTGCAGAAACTTGTCTATGTACTGTACCACTTACCTATCACTGTATAACAAACTGCCCCCAAATTAATGACTAGAGCAATAATGATTCACTGGTTCTCCTGCTTATCTTCTCTGATAGGTGGGTGGGTATGGGCTCACACTCTCTCTCCATGTGGTCTGTCATCTTCATAGGGACTAACCCACACTTCTTACTTGGCACCTGGATTTTAGGACAGCAAGCCCTAATGCTCTTATCAAGGTGCTTGCTGAGGTCCTATTGGTCAAACAAGTCACAAGGCCAAGCCCGGCATCAATGTGGAACTCTGCACAAAGGCATGAATGTCAGTAGGTGTGATTCATTGTAGGCCATCAGTGTTACAGTCTACCACGGGGTATTTACATTGTTCTTTAGAGCACAGACTTCTGGTGGTCCCCCAACAGCTGTTCTCCCTTGCTTCTGTATTAAGACATCCCTGAATTCTGTTAATGAATTCATGATTCTCAAAAAAAAAAAAAAGTTTTTCCCTGTATCCCCATAGTAAGGTGTGGCTTTGTGTCCACGTTTTGATCAATGGGATGTAAATGAAGGTGTATTGTGGCAGTTTCCAGGAACTTTCCTTAAGTGAGAACAGGCGTGTGCCTCCGGCTTTTTCTTTATGCCTTCCCGCACCCCGCTGTTTTAAAATGTGGGTATGACTTTTGGCTGCCATCCTGGACCCTTAAGCACCCTCCGGGGATGATAGAGTTATGAGTTGAAGGTGCCTGTGTCCCCTGAGGACTTCACTGAGGAGAACCTTCACTTAGTCCTGGAATTCCTACCTCTAGACTTTTACCTGGGATACTAATCTTTTATTTAATCTATTGTTATTTTGGATTCTGTTATTAGCAGCTAACATAATCCTGTCATGCTGTTGAAGTATAGTCTCTCTATATGTTTTTAGACCATACTCGACAGTATGTAATTTTTTTTTTTTTTTTTTTTTTTTTTGAGACAGAGCCTCACTCCGTTGCCCAGGCTGGAGTGCAGTGGTGTGATCTCAGCTCACTGCAAACTCCACTTCCTGGGTTCAAGCGATTCTCTTGCCTTAGCCTCCTGAGTGACTGGGACTACAGGCGTGCACCACCATGCCTGGGTAATTTTTGTATTTTTAGTAGAGATAGGATTTCACCATGTTGGCCAGGCTGGTCTCGAACTCCTGGCCTCAAGTGATCTGCATGCCTTGGCCTCTTAAAGTGCTGGGGTTACAGATGTGAGTCACCACACCTGGCCCACAGTATGTAATTTATTACCTTCCACTCATCTTCACCCAGAACATTCTGATGGCTTTTATTGATTAGAAGAGGAGGAAAATGCATTAAGTTTAGTTGGCAGAAATTGTGTGAATTTAAATCAGTCCATTTAGAGAAACGTGTAGCTCATCAAGTCATTAAGAAAACAAAAAAGGGCCGGGCACGGTGGCTCAAGCCTGTAATCCCAGCACTTTGGGAGGCCGAGACGGGCGGATCACGAGGTCAGGAGATCGAGTCCATCCTGGCTAACACGGTGAAACCCCGTCTCTACTAAAAAATACAAAAAACTAGCCGGGCGAGGTGGCGGGCGCCTGTAGTCCCAGCTACGTGGGAGGCTGAGGCAGGAGAATGGCGTGAACCCAGGAGGCGGAGCTTGCAGTGAGCTGAGATCTGGCCTCTGCACTCCAGCCTGGGCGACAGAGCGAGACTCTGTCTCAAAAAAAAAAAAAAAAAAGAAAACAAAAAAGAGGAAACAACAAAATGTTTGTATTCCTGTAGCCCACAGGAGACAAATCTAGAACAATGCTGGGGTCTGGTCAAGTAGGGAAAGCTCTCAGTAAGACCAAGCACAAACCCCTCTTCTGGTTTCCTTGGTTTGGGGCTGTCTCATGTTAATGATACCTTTGATGAGAAAAACTATATGCAAATGAAACAATTCGTTGTCCCCACTTGGAGGTGCAGTGGTGGTGGTAGGGAGAACTAGGGAAGCATTTGTGCATTAGACAAAGGTTGGGATTACAAGGGTTGTAAACGAATGAGATGTGCCTTCAGTCACAGCCACTTCTTAACTGCTGTATGTCTATGTGACTCCTGATGACTTGGTCAAAGAAAATATCAACAAACTGCCTTAGCTGTTTTCCTTGATGGGGAGAAATCAACACATTTGGAAATGGAAGAGTTTCCTCTCTTGGTGCAGTGGCTTTGTGCATTGACTTGAGCTGTAGTAATCTGGCAGTTTGTTGCTTCAGTCACTGACCCTGGCCCTTGCCACTGCCAGGGAGAGTTGAGCCTGCACTGAAGGCATAATAATACTGGCTCAATACAAACATTATGGAAAATGTTTTAACTTTTTTTTTTTAAAGGTCTGTCTATCTTTACACCTCTGTTACCCACCCCACCACCCCAGAAATGAGCCAGAGCCTTTGTGATGGCTAGATTTGTTTGAATATTTAATCTCCTTCCCCATCTGTTTTGAGAAATATCTAGTCTCTTTATCAGAAGAGAGCTTAAAGTCTCACCAACATTCTTGTCCCAGGTATCATGAGCTGCACTGTTTCCCTCAAATTTATATTTTGAAGTCTTAACTCCCAGTACCTCAGAATGAAACTGCATTTGGAGATAGGGTCTTTACAGAGGTAATTAAGTTAAAATGAGGTTGTTAGAGTCATTCATTGGAAAAGTATTTGTCAAATGTCTACTATGTGCCGGGCACATGTTAGGCATGCAGCCCCACTGGTTAGGAGAACAGATATAGACCTACCTTCATAGACTGTCTGGCTTCGTGGACATGCAGCCTGTGTAGTCACATAGTTCTCCATGTTAGAAAGACTCTGTGGTTGGTTTAAGGCTCTGTTGTCACCATCTTGAAATTCTTAATAATTTTTGAATGAGGAGTTCTGCATTTTTTTCCCTCTGGACCCTGCAAATTATGTAATTGGTCCTGCTCATGGAAATTGGTGTACTAGAAGAATCAATCGTATTCTCTGCACTGAGGAGTGTGGTTTGGTGGCATGGAGAGAAGGCCAGTGTAGAAGAAGTAGTAGAGCATAAAAAGATGAAGATGATGATATTCACAATGGCGGGAAGGAGGGGAGCCTGCTGCTGGGGGATGAAAAGATAAATGAGTGGAGCAGCAGGGATTCTTTTTTGTTTTCTTCATTTTTCCCCCCAAACCTTATTATTAACCCTGAATAATTCAGATAAACTGAACAGGTCTCTATTCCTTGAAACCTGAAAGACTCTAACATGCACATATTGGAAGTTATTTAAGTCATGGGATTGAAATAGAGTAAGAAGAGAGGAGAACTGAAGATGCTTGAAGACCAGTGTTTCCCACACTATCTGTGAAAGAACTTTTCATTCTTTTTCATTACCCTTTTGTCATGAACTGATATTAACACTTTGGAATGTAAAATAGAAACAAATTGCAAAAAATTATAACGAAAACAGAGGCACACCAAATATTGTACAAGCTCACTTTTTTATATTAAACAGAAATAGAATTACATTTCAATAAAAATAATCAGAACAAACATAAATGAAAGAAAAAAATTACAAAATGTACATTGTTTATTGAAAGTGTCCCGATAGATCATTAATAAAGAGAATTGCCATTATCCTCCTAATACTTATCATTTCACAGCCATAACAACTAACAAAAAGTTGGGAGAGAAGTAGCAATTTCCCACTAAACAACCAGCATGAATGTTAATATTTGAAGTTTTAATGTGACAAATGAGTGGGCTCTTTGCTTGTTAAATTATCTAATCTAGGTTGAATTGGTGACATGCTACTTGCAGGACATGATGTATATCTAAATTGTTTTTATATTTTATTTTAACAACACTAGTAGTATAAAAACTAGTCTCTCAAAAGTATGTTGAAGGGAATGGAAGAAGAGTTAAAGCAATTTAACAAAAGCAGGATAATCACTTTTAACTTTTATCCTTAATGACGGAAACAATGCGTTATTTTCAAAATTCATCTTCAATCTTTCATCAGTAGCCAGTTTCAAAAACTGTCACTCCAATTATCTTTCAATGAAATAAATGGATTTTGGATCCATGAATTTCTTGCATGTGGGGCTTATTTTGATAGAAAATACTCAGATATTTTATCAAATTTATAATTAGTTTTTAAAATATTTTGTATATAAATGTCCTCTAAGTTTGATGGCTTTATTGTTTCATTAGTCTGTAATGATTTTAGCACTTCACTATGAGTTATGGCTAAAAACTCAATAACAGGGGATTATACTTCTGAGTAAAATTAGTACAAACTCCTAGTTGTTTAATTCTTTGGAATTACTTCTCTGATCATTATTTAGTTTACTACTATGATTACTAACACATTACTGATGTGTGTCTTGTACTGGCAAAATTGGACAGTAAGGCTTGTTTTGCCATCTATATAATTTAGGGTGAAAACAAATGACACAAATTTTTACTTCCCTAATTTAGGTAAGAATTTCCAAAAAATAGGCTTGATTAAAAATGAAAATGATTGTAAAAACAACAAGTTATATAAGTAAATACATATTTACATTTTCATAGATTTTTACTCTTGGGTTGCAGGTGACAAACTTTGAAATTTTACTCATTGTAATGTCGTACTATTGCACATGACAGGGACACAACCATGCCACCTGCAACTCAAGAACCACGTTGAAGAATACCTGAACTGTTTAACAAGCAATGTCCAATGATCATGCACTTGGATAGTCCTGAAATGTCAAATCAATATAAACACTGCTAAGCACTTATCCTTTTAATTTCTGTACTTATTTCCTTGTGGACTAAACACAAACAGTTTGCAGACTGACACTGGTCCAAGAACCACACTTTGAGTAGCATTACTCTAGGGAACACTTACATTGAAGGGACTGGCAGAAAGAGAACTAGTGAAGGAATTTATGAAGGAACAAGGGAGGAGAACAAGGAGACCACAGATTTCTGGAAGACTAGGGAATTTTTAAGAGGAAGTGGTTAGCTATATTGACTGCAAGAAAGGTCAGGTAGGTTGAGGACCAAAAGAAGCCATGGGATTGACAATTATCATCAGCGACATTTGAAAGAGTGATTTCAGTAGGGTGCTCTTGGTGGTAGTGAAAGAAAGCCAGGGACCAGCAGGCTGAGACATTGGGGAAGCAGAGACAACCAATGGGGACTACCCTTCTAAGGAGCTAAGTGGTTAAGAAATGGAAATAGTGTGGTAGCTTGGGGGTATAAAAACTTTGAAGGAAGACTTTTTAGACTGATGAAGACCTTTTAGATCCTTCCCCAAATTTTAATATCACTGAAGGGGTCTCAAGCTGAAGAGAGTTCCCTCTCTAGATAGAAAATCTAAGAAATATATATATATTTTGTAGGAGTCTTACAGCAATCTTCTTAAAATTACCAAGCAGGTTGGAAGAGATCCATGAATTTCAACAAGTTCAGGGGGAACTTCTTTTAAGATTCTGCTGAAACTTTTTTTTTTTTTTTTTTGAGACAGGGTCTTGCTCTTGTCACCCAGGCAATTGTACAATGCCTGTACAATACAATTTTACAATTGTACAATGCCTGTACAATACAATACAATACAATACAATACAATACAATACAATACAATACAATACAATACAATACAATACAATTGTACAGGCAATTGTACAATGGCACAATCTCAGCTCACTGCAACCTCTGCCTCCTGGGTTCAAGCGATTCTCCTGCCTCAGCCTCCAGAGTAGCTGGGATTACAGGCATCCGCCACCACACCCAGCTAATTTTCTGTTTTTAGTATAGATGTGGTTTCACCATGTTGGCCAGGCTGGTCTCAAACTTCTGACCTCAGGTGATCCACCTGCCTTGGCCTCTCAAAGTGCTGGGATTACAGGCGTGAGCCACCGTGCCCGGTCTAGACTCTGCCGAAATTCTAATATTTCTTTGGTAGTGCAAAAGAAAACTGTAAAGATTTTGATGGTGAACTCAATTGCTTCTGAGTTGTGTAGATGAAAAATATATTTTATTATTTTTTTCCTTCAACTTTTATTTTAAGCTCCCGGGTATATGTGTAGGATGTGCAGGTTTGTTACACAGGTAAATGTGTGCCATGGTGGTTTGCTTCACAGATCAACCCATCACCATGGTATTAAGCCCAGCATCCATTAGCTCTCCTGACCCTCCGCCCTACAGGCCCCAGTGTGTGTTGTTCCCCTTCCTGGGTCTATTTTATGGTATGTATGTGTGTGTATATATATGTATCTATTTATGTGTATATATTATGATATATACACCACACTTTTAAAAACTATTATTTTAGGTTTAGGGATACATGTGCAAGTTTGTTATACACGTAAACTGCGTGTCTCTGGGGTTTGGTGTATACAGATTTTTTCACCACCCAGGTAACAAGTGTAGTACCTGATAGATAGTTTTTTGATCTTCTCTCTTCTCTCACCCTACACCCTCAAGTAATCCCCAGTGTGTGTTGTTCCCCTCTTCATGTCCACGTGTTCTCATTGTTTAGCTCCCACTTATAAGTGAGAACATGCAGCGTTTGGTTTTCTGTTCCTATGTCAGTTTGTTGAGGATAAAGGCTTCTGGCTCCATCCATGTTCCTGCAAAGGACATGATCTCATTCCTTTTTATGGCTGCAGGGAAATATATTTTACATACTAGTGAACATAGTTAAATTAATCCATGATCAAATATACATTCTTTTGTAAATTGAGAAATCTCTTTATCATACTTGTACTACGGTAATAAATAAACTGGTTTTAAAGCAAGTGATATCTACATATGAAGAGAGTTTACTTCAGTTCCTAGAACTTTCCCTCGCTTTCCTGCTGTCCCTACTTTTAGTAAGCAAGCATTTATTGTATGCGTAACACTGGGCTAGGTACTAAGGCAACGAGGATACCCAAGATTTGGTCTCTATCCTGAAGGCACACACAGGAGAAACATTATCAGTCATGATGCTTTCTGTTGCAAACAAGTAAAAACCTCATCTCAGCTTAGCTCAGCTCCAGGGCTGGCCCAATCAAGAGGCTCATTTATAACACTAAGGATCCAGATTCTTTTGAAATTCCTCCTGCACCAATCTCAGCATTTCTACCTTCTCTGTAGGTTGGCTTGTCTCACGTTACAATGGCTGCAGCAATTGGAAGTGTCACATCCTCAGTAATATTTAATATTATTATTTAATAATATTTAGAACTGTGCCACCCCTGTATTTCAATTTATCAGGCTCCTAGCAGACTACTCCTTATCTTTCAAATGTCTAAACTGCATCCTGAGCTCTTGCCTAAACTAATCTAGGGTGAGGTGAATGGAAGTAGCACTTTAATTGTATTCCTTCTTTGTAGTTGGACCTGGGCCTGGACCCTACCTCCTGACATTTGCCCTCCAAGAAAGATTTCTGAAGTTAGGTAGGACTGGCTGTTGAGTAGGCCAGTGCTTGCCAAACCTTTACACATCTTCACACATGTCATGATATGCAGACAAAAAGATAATCCCTTATACAAGTTGCTGGGATAAACTCAGGAGGCTTACAGCCATGACCTGCTTGAAGGTTCTTCCTGCCTTAGACCTTGCTCAGGTACTCCAGGATGAGTGGATTTACATCAGAGCACAACTGTATTTTATTCACAGCACAAACCATCTCACTCCTTCTCAGTTGGTGAGTTCAGAGTGAGCAATAACAGTGCCTGCCAAAGAGAAGAAAATATGTACTCAAACTAGATAACCTATTGATATGAATACCAAGACATAGAAGTGATACAGCTTTAAGCCAATGTTTGATGGTGGTAGTCCCAGCAAGCTCTTTTCTGATGTCATTGTGCCTTTGCACATGCTCCTTCTCTCTCACTGTTTTCTTCATCAACATAATGTAATGGACAAGTGGAATCAAATAGAGTTGAGTTCAAATCCTCTGCTACCCATCTGCCCTGGTATTGGACAAATTAATTAACTCCTCTGAGCCTGTTTCCTCATCTGCAAGCTAGACTAGCTAATACTACCCATTTGAAAGGGCTGTTTCTTAGCTAAATGCATGCGGGGCTTAAAACCTAGATGACGGGTTGATAGGTGCAGCAAACCTCCATGGCATACGTATGTCTATGTAACAAACCTACACGTTCTGCATTTGTATCCTGGAACTTAAAGTTAAAAACAAACAAACAAACAAAAAGGCTGTTCCTGGGGATTAAATAAGATAATTATGTAAGGTGACCAGCACAGTTCCTGGTACATAGTAAATGTCAGGCCTGCCTGACAAATTTCTATTCAACAGCTACTGCTCCCCTGAAAATCTTCCTTAGACGTTTCCACGGTGCTTCCCGTTCTTACACCACTACGATCTTTTATTACACTACTATCCGTTCATTCCCCACAGCTCCCTCCCTTCCTTTCCCTAACCAGCAACTGTTTGGGGGATCCTTTCCCGATCCCCCAAAAGGCCAGCAACTGTCTAACATTTTGTATCTTCCAGTGACTGGTAAAGTTCAGCACCTATTAGCGCTCCAAGTTTCTTTTTGTTTTGGCCGACTTTGCAAAACGGATTGAGCGGGATGAGAGGGCGGGCGCCGCCCAGAGAAGGAGAGGGGCGCGCCCGCCGAGGGTGCACTAGCCAGATACTACCTGCGGGGCCCGAGCGTCTTCCCTGTTAGACCCCAGGATAGGGATACGGCCCACAGTCACCCGTCAGACTCTTTGTATAGCCCAGTTAAGGGCAGCCCGGCTTGGAGGGGGTGGTTCCGGGTAGAAACACGTCCGGGCTGCGCCGGATGCCTCTGGGAAGGCTCCTGGACCCAAGCCAGGTTTCCCAGTTTATCCCTCCCCATCTAGCGTCCCAGCCCGCGCACCGACCGGCGCCCCAGTTCCCCACAAACTCCGGCGGGCCCGGGAGCCTCGCGGACGTGACGCCGCGGGCGGAAGTGACGTTTTCCCGCGGTTGGACGCGGCGCTCAGTTGCCGGGCGGGGGAGGGCGCGTCCGGTTTTTCTCAGGGGACGTTGAAATTATTTTTGTAACGGGAGTCGGGAGAGGACGGGGCGTGCCCCGACGTGCGCGCGCTTCGCCCTCCCCGGCTCTCCTCCACAGCTCGCTGGCTCCCGCCTCGGGAAGGCGTCATGCCGCCCAAAACTCCCCGAAAAACGGCCGCCGCCGCCGCCGCTGCTGCCGCGGAACCCCCGGCACTGCCGCCGCCGCCGCCCCCTCCTGAGGAGGACCCAGAGCAGGACAGCGGCCCGGAGGACCTGCCTCTGGTCAGGTGAGCGAGCACAGCCGCCGCCGCCTCACGTGGGAAGGGCGCCCCGTGTGCGTAGGGCAGGCGCCAAGGCTGCTCGGCGGGGACGCGTCCTCGCCGGAGGCCGGGTCCCGGCGTGAGGAGACGCCCTCCCTGCCCCCCGCCACCGCGGAGCGTCTGCAGAATGGTGACAGGATTCTGGGGTTGCAGGCGAGGAGGGGTCTTGGCTTTAACTTGACAGGTGTCGGGCGGGTGGGGCTAGGGTCCTGAGCGAAGTGACAGGTGCAGTTCCCTCTTGTGAGGTTCAGAGGCAGAGGGTCGTTGCGAGCGTCCATCAGACGCAAAAAACGAAAAATAAAAATACAAAAATGGTGTCTGTGGGAGAGTTCTTCACCGGTTGAGAACTGGAGTACTCCGGTGGTCGTCTGACTTTCAGTTTTGGTCTCACGCGATGCAACAGTTGGGAAGTATTTTCTTCTGGGCGTGCACTGCATCTGAAGTCCATTCGTGGGAGAGGCCAACCAGAAAGCCTTGGACAAGAAGCGCAGGGTCCGGAGTGTCCATTGCCTGCAGGATACTCGGCTTAGGAGCTTTGCGGCTTCTTAGAACAATAATGCATCGAGGCCTTGGGGACTCAAAGCCATCTGTAGTGATTGATGGAACGTAACTCTTTAGAGGAACTGATACATGGGCAAAACTTTCGTGAGACGTTTACCAGAAGTGCTTGAAAGTTTCTAAACTTTTTTTTTTCTGTTGGATGAACTCTTCTTGCGTGTTAGTCGGCTTCAGCTTGTCACATTATTACTTCCATTTTGCCTTTTGACTTTGAACCAGCAAGGATCCTGGTGTCCCGTCTTTTTGCCTTTGTTTTTGGCACAAAATTAGTGGTTCTGTGCTCAAATGGAAATTTTCGTTTTCCCTTATTAAGTGGAATCTAAATTTAAGCAAGTCCATGCGAATGCACTAGAACTTGAAGGGAAGTGTTTATTGTATTGCATCATCTTACTTTTCTTGATTGTGCTACTTTATGGTTAAATAGCTGTGACTGAAAGAGTGTAATTGTCATTATTATTGTCAGCACTGGTTCTACTTTGAGATTACAAGTTCATTGCAGGGGAAATGGGACTTGTTTCTGTTTTTCACTATTTTCTCCCCCATTCTTGCCCATCACCAAATCCTTTCACCCTCACCCATTTCTTTCCACTCGGTAGACACTAACAGAATTAACGGCAGAAAAGATTGAAGTGGGATTTAGGAAATGGCTCGTGGAAGGCTATTAAAAATTTATATATTTAAATGAACTGTCTTATAGGTCAGTTAAAAACCATATTCGTTAAAAAACCAAAACAACAACAACAAAAAAATTAAAAACCACGTCTGGGGCATGTTCTGGGAAAAGACATGACTTTAGTTTCTGATTAAATTCTGATGTATCCAATTCTTTAAAATTTCCCTTTGGAAAATGCAGTAATGGCTACTCTAAAGAATTCCATGTTATGCACACAGCTTTGGAAGCATACTCTAAGGTAGGGTAACCAGGAATATTGACGTTCTGACCACTGCTTGGAAAAAAGAGGACTGTTTCTTTCATTTTTTAACTCATTATTTTATATATTTTAAGTAATGGAACTATAAAAAATTCTCTTGTAAGTCAAATCCATAGAAGATACAGTCTGTTCTTGATTATCCTTACCCACAAAGGGTTTCATTAACATAGACAATTGAACTCTGTAAATTAACCAGCAAGGGTAGAACCACTGCCATGCAGTCTGATGCTGAGCATCTTGCCTGGAGATGGAATCAGGGCTCAGTCCAACTGCACTTCCAGTGACAGATTCCATTCCTAATTTGAGAGTTGAGATCTTATTTCTGTTGCCTTATCTCTGGCCTAAGTAATGTAGCTGGAAGGGAAAGTGTCACTAGGAACAGCATACCACATTCATTGTTGAAATAATCAAAGGTTAATCATGTTTCGAGCTGGGCATGACGGCGTGTACCTGTAGTCCATGCTACTCAGGAGGCTGAGGCAGGAGGATCACTTGAGCTTGGGAGTTGGAGGCCAGCCTGGGCAACAAAGCAAGACCCCAGTCTTTAAAAAAACAAACAAAAAAGTTGACCAGGCATGTTGGCTCACGCCTGTAATGCCAGCACTTTGGGAGGCCAAGGTGGGAGTATTGCTTGAGGCCAGGAGTTTGAGAGGAGCCTGGGCAACAAAACAAGACCCTGTCTCTACAAAAAAATTTAAAAAAATTAGCCAGTCGCTGTGGCACGCCTGTAAGCACATCTACTTAGGAGGCTGAGGTGGGAGAATCCCTTGAGTCCAGGAGTTTGAGGCTGCAGTGAGCCATGATTTCACCACTGCACCCCAGCCTGGATGACAGAGTGAAACCCTATTTCAAAATAAGAAAAAAAAAAAAAAAAAAGAATTATGTTTTGAAGGAGGAATTGGCAATCTAGAATAGTGGTCGAGGGCATGGATTATAGAGTTAGACTGTTAGGCTCACATGGTGGTTTACCTCTTACTGGCTGAGACCTCAGGTAAGTTCTTTAACTTCTCTGATTTGATACACATCTGTAAATGTCTACTTTTACAGATGAGAATACTTATCTAAAAGGGCTGATGCCGGGATTCAGTGAAACCATATGTTTAAGGTACTTTCTACAGGATCATAGTAAATACTCAAAAATTATTAATTGTTCTTTGTACCATTCTTATTATTAGATGTCACATAGAAATTAGATGAATGAAAAGAAATTAGCCAACAAGAATTTATTGAATGCTTGTCTTTGTTAAGGAGAAAGGACAAAAATAAACAGTCACATCATGTAAGATGTGCTAGTAGATAGAGAGGTTATATGAAACATTGATAAGAGTAGACTACAGTTCAACAAAGTCGCTGGCGTTGAATTGTATAATATTATCTATGGGTTTTTATCTTCTTCTTGTTATCTTTATCCTATTTTCCCAAACAGCTTTAGCTATTACATTTACTTTCCTTCACAGAAGTGTTTGCTGCTCTGAAGTATATTTGACTTATCATGCAAGCAAATATTTTTCACTGTGTGGTATCCTTATTTTGGAATGACCATGAAAAAGATAATCATGTTTAAATTTGAAGTGTAATTTTTTCTAAGATAAAATAAGATCTTAAAGTATTTAATAATGTTCTCTTTCACAATAGTGTTATGTGCAAACTGTTGAAACAAGTGTGTACTGAATCAGTTTGATTTATAAGTATATGCCAATTATATGATTATTTTCATTTGGTAGGCTTGAGTTTGAAGAAACCGAAGAACCTGATTTTACTGCGTTATGTCAGAAATTAAAGATACCAGATCATGTCAGAGAGAGAGCTTGGTTAACTTGGGAGAAAGTTTCATCTGTGGATGGAGTATTGGTAAGGATTTTCTTAAAATGTTTTGAAATTTTTTTTTTCTCATTTTAAAAACAACTTCAAATCACTATACAAAAATTGAAAGATAGAAGAATATAAAGACAATAAAAGCTAATAATAATTCCACTACCCAGAGGAAATTTACCTCTGCTAACATTAAAAAATGTTTGAGGCTGGGCACGGTGGCTCACGCCTGTAATCCTAGCACTTTGGGAGGCCGAGGCAGGCGGATTGCCTGAACTCAAGAGTTCGAGACCAGCCTGGGCAACATGGTGAAACCCTGTCTCTACTAAAATACAAAAAAAAAAAATTAGCAGGGTGTGGTGGCATGTGCCTGTCGTCCCAGCTATTTGGGAGGCTGAGGCAGGAGAACTGCTTGAACCCAGGAGGTGGAGGTTACAGTGAGCCGAGATTGTGCCACTGTACTCCAGCCTGGCAACAGAGCGAGACTCCATCTCAAAAAAAAAAAAAAAAAAAAAGTTTGAAAAAAATCTCTCCATATATGCCTCCCACCAAACTATTTTAAAGCAGGTCTTAGTTATATTTTATTCACTATAATATAAGGACTTTTAAAAAAACACCGCCATACCTTATAAAATAATTTTTATACCTTCTAATATGCAATCAGTGTTCAGATTTCCTGGTTGACTCAGAATTAGTTTTGTTAGAATTCAGGATCTTGAAAATATTTTGATATATTCCTTTCATGTTTTTCTTTGCATATGTATAAATGTATATGTTTAATAAAAGCAGCAAATAATTACTAGAGTTTTATATGTACTGGGGCAATAGTATAAGAACTTTACGGCCGGGCGCGGTGGCTCAAGCCTGTAATCCCAGCGCTTTGGGAGGCCGAGACGGGCGGATCACGAGGTCAGAAGATCGAGACCATCCTGGCTAACATGGTGAAACCCCGTCTCTACTAAAAAATACAAAAAAACTAGCCGGGTGAGGTGGCGGGCGCCTGTAGTCCCAGCTACTCGGGAGGCTGAGGCAGGAGAATGGCGTAAACCCGGGAGGCGGAGCTTGCAGTGAGCTGAGATCCGGCCACTGCACTCCAGCCCGGGTGACAGAGCGAGACTCCGTCTCAAAAAAAAAAAAAAAAAAAAAAAACAACTTTACATTGCTGGGCATGGTGGCGTGTGCCTGTAGTCCCAGCTACTTGGGAGGCTGAGGTGGGAGGATCACTTGAACCTGGGACGCGGAGGTTACAGTAAGCCAAGATCACACCACTGCACTCCAGCCTGGGCAACAGAGGAAGACCCTGTTGCAAAATAAATAAATAAATAATAAATAAATAAATAAATAAAAATAAGGCTGGGCGTGGTGGCTCAAACCTGTAATCCCAGCACTTTGGGAGGCTAAGGTGGGTGATCACTTGAAGTCAGGAGTTCAAGACCAACCTGGCCAACATGGTGAAACCCCGTCTCTACTAAAAATTAAAAAAATTAGCCAGGCATAGTGGCAGATGCCTGTAATCCCAGCTATTTGGGAGGGTGAGGCAGGAGAATTGCTTGAACCCAGGAGGCAGAGGTTGCAGTGAGCCGTGATCACGCCACTGCACTCCAGACTGGGCAACAGAGAAGACTCCATCTCAAAAATAAAATAAAAAAAACAAACAAACAAAAAAAATCACCTTTACAAATCTACAAATAACTCGTTTAAAAACCACTGAGATATGAAATGTAAAATCTTTGTTTTCACAGATGAAGACACCGAGTAGAGTGAGGTTGAGTAACTTGACCAAGGTCCCTAGTAAATAAGATCTCAAATATAAATTTGAGATTATACATGTAGTTATGTGTAGTTACATGTAGTTACACATAGTTTTGTATTTTCCTGTTTTTTTCTCATATGAGCATTTTCTTATGTTATTAAATTTTTTTGTAATATAGTTTCTAGTGATAGTATAATATTTTAGCTATTGGATGTATTTTAATTTGTTAACTCCTACTGGATATTTGGGTTTTTTCCAACGTTTTGATGCTATAAAATAATGTAATAAACATTTGTATTCATAAGAATAATGCCTGGCACAAAGTGAGTCCTTGATAATTTGTTAAATAAATTAATGAATGAATCTCTGATTATTTTTTTAGAATAAATTCTTATAAGATGAATTACTAAATCAAAAGCTATGAACATTTTTATGACTCTTGATGATTATTGGTAGATTACACTTCAGACAGATACTTTTAATGAATTTACTTTCTCAAAATAGTAGTATAAGAGTATATATCTGTGTTTACTGATCTGATTAACACAGCAGAATGTGTTTATGTATGTCCATAAGAAAATTGTTTAAAACCATTAAATAAAATCTCTGGCAGTAAAAAGGAGAAAACAAGTGTCATAATTTCCAAAGAATTGAACATAGTCTCACATTTCTTATCTAAAAAGAAAGGAATACTGAAGTATCTTGAATGCATGACTTGGGTATTACAATCCCCGGGCATCTAGTGTATATTTTAACTGACTTGGGTACTTCATGTACAAAGCTGTTTTTGTGCATATACAATTAAATGGAATCAGAGCTCCTTCACTTTTCTCTTCCTAAAATACTAGATTGTTAGTGTTCAGAAATTTTGGAAGGGATAGCTGATTATAGAGAGTATTAGTGAGTATACATACTGTAGTTTTCAATTTATAAGTGCATTGTGTTCCAAATCTGTTTGCAAGTTTGATATAGTAGTTAGGTTTCCAGCCTAGTTCACATAACTCATTTTTTTTTGTACTAAACTATAAAAATAATAGTTTTAACAGTAGAGGCTCTTTTGAGCTTCAGAATTGAATACATATTTAAGCAAATGTTACTGCTTTATTACCCTTTTTTCATCCTGGCTTTGTCTCTACCTTCCCTGGGAACTGGCCCAATTTAAATCTTATTTCCTAATGGAGCTCATGATGGGGACTAGGATATGTGAAATTATTTATGGCTAGGTACTGGAGGAAGGTAAGAAAGGAATTTCATGTTACTTTTGGGATTTGAGGTATGCTTTTGAAGGGTATGACAGAAGATGATGTCCTGTTGTCGTGTTATAAATCAACAGACTTTTCCTTGAAATATGATTTTAAGTGACAGTTAAGTTTTTGAGGGTTGGCCTGAGAATTTAACCTTCATGTATATAATAATATCTAAGGGAGAATGTGATAGAGTGTGTTCTAAGAAGCAAATGTAATGACAGAATGAGTATGTTTCCAGTGCAGCTATTCTAGTGGCAGTTGTCTGTCTTCTTTGAAACAAGAGGAGGAGTATTGTCAAAAAGGAAACCCTTTTTAACAATAGAAAGTAGGTGATGTTTATTGGGATAGAGGATGGGTTAAGAGCAAGGATTAAGAGTCAAACAGATATACTATGTCCTAACTCCATTATCCTGAACATGTTATCTACAATTTTCGAGCCTTAGTTTTCTTATCTGTAAAAGGGACTGACAATAATTTCTGGATCTTGGAGTTATTGTGCAGATTAAATAAATTAATGCATATAAAGCTCTTATTAGAGTCAATGAGTGTGTATATTAGGTCTTGCAAACAGAATAATTTTACTTAAGAAATACCCCAGAAAATTTTATCATTAATGTAATTTTTTTGGAGAATTTAGGATATCAGTTAAAATGGTTACAATTTTAAATGCATTGTAGTGATTTTGATGCAGTATGTTTGTTAAAACTCCTATTTTTAAGTACTTTAGAGTCAGAAAAGTTGTTTATGCATACATGAAAGCATGTATTAATCCCTTTAAAGTTTGTGGTATTTTGTCTAGAAAAGTGTTTTTTTTTTTTAAATAAATATTTAGTGAAGTGTAATAATAAAGATTAATTCTTCATAATCTTCATAATATTGTTCATAAGGTTAGATTGTGTTCATGTTGCTTAGCATATGAATAGGACTTTCCATTAAGAAATTGGCTAAGGTGCTGTTCATATTGTGACTTAAGGTGAATCAGCTGTTAGAATTTTGGTGTACTTTCTGCATCTTCATTGGCAGTGTAGTAGAATGGAAAATGCCTTGGACCTCAAGGCAGAAAACTTTGGTTGTAATTATATTGTAGCTATATGATTTTAGGCAAATTGGTTAATTCTATGAGTCTCAGTTTGCTAACCTGTAAGGCAGAAATAATGCCTGAATATGAACCTCATAGGCTTTTTGTTATACATACATATATATGTATATGAAATGTATGGGTATATACATATCTCAAAGAGCTTTGGGATATATTACCCTTGATAGAGCCACTTACTTATTTTTGTGATATGGTGGTTATATTTTAAATAAATACAGTCATGTGTTGTTTAACAATGGGGACACATCTGAGAAATGCGTCATTAGGTGATTTCATTGTTGTGTGAACATCATAGCATGTACTTACACAAACCTGGATGGTATAGCCTATGCCACACCTATGCTGTGTGGTATATAGCCTGTTGCTCCTAGTCTGCAAACATGTACAGCATGTTATTGTACTGAACATTGTAGGCAATTGTAACACAATGGTAAGTATTTGTGTATACTTGTGTATACATAGAAAAGGTACAGTAGATCATCCATATCCTTATTGATTTTCTTTCTGTGTATTTTACTAATTACTGAGGGAGAAATATGAAGCTTCCAACTGTAATTAGAATGGCCTTTTAAAATTCTGTTTTTTATTAATGTATTTTTTATTTTATTTTATTTTATTTTGAGATGGAGTCTTGCTCTGTCACCCAGGCTGGAGTGCGTGGCACGATCTCGGCTCACTGCAACCTCCGCCTTCCGAGTTCAAGCGATTCTCCTGCCTCAGCCTCCCGAGTACCTGGGATTATAGGCATGTGCCACCATACCCGGCTAATTTTTGCATTTTTAGTAGAGACAGGGTTTCACTGTGTTGGTCAGGCTGGTCTTGAACTCCTGACCTCGTGATCTGCCCTCCTCGGCCTCCCAAAGTGCTGGCATTACAGGCATGAGCCACCGCACCTGGCCTCTATTAGTGTATTTTAAAGCTTTATTCTTGGGTGCATACAAGTTTAGAATTTTTATGCCTTCTAGGTAAATTGGTACCTTTATCATTATGCAACGTGCTTTTTTAATCCAAATTTGTATCTTTTGTTCTACAGTGTCCACATATCCATTCCACTTTTCTTGTGATCACTGTTCACATTATATATCTTTTACCTTCATTTTGATTTTAACCTGTTTATTTTTTATATTTAAATGGATTTTTGTTTTGTAATCAGCATTCATTAAAAATTTTTAGCTGAATACTTTTTACTTTTGTTAGGGTTCCCTGTGTCTCTTCCTTTCATGCTGTGCCACAGATGAGCCATTATTTATATATTTTCTCTCATTGGAGGTTCCTTTTTTTAGGGGAAATTAATCTGAAATATAAGGAAAGGATATGTTGATTTCAAAAAACGTTATGTTTTTATTCCTTATCTGGCTTGTTCTTGTTGTGAGGGTGGGAGCAATACTCTGCAGCTTTCTACATTCTAGGAAGAAGTTACCATTTTACATTACCATTTGCTTCCTTTACAGGTTTGCCTTGATATTGTCTATCCATAGGACTAATTAAAACGATACCAGACTCCTATTTTAAACCTATCCATTCAGTCTCAAGTTATCTTTTTGCATTGCCTCTCACATCTGTCCCTTCCTTTCTCTTACCAGCAGTGCTTGGTTTTTACTGTTTGCTTTGGTTTTAGTTTCCTTTTTATTTTTTTAATTTCAGAAGGTGGAAGCTTATGTCATTGACTTGGGCATTTTTTTATGCATGTTTTAGTGCCTCTTTCTGACTAGTCTCTTGTTTTCTCCATCTAATCCATCCTGTGCCTGAGTTTTAGAAAAGACTGGTTTACAGTTTGCCCCTTTTGCTTTAAAATTTATTTTTCATTGTTACAACCCACTCTCAATAGCCTCCATTGTAACACCCTCCCATGCTCCCACCACCATTATGAAGAAGTAAAGTCCAAACTGTCTCAGTATTTGTAGTTCTCCATAGTCTGTGCTTTAACCTTCCTTCCAGTCTTATTTTTTATTTCCATTGATGGCCCCCAATGCCTGTGTTCTCCTCCCTTAGTATTCATATTCATGCTGTCTCCCCTTTTTTTGGAATACTCTTCTTTTTTCCTTTAGCCTAAATTCTGTTTTTAAGATGTAGTTAAAGCTTCTTCTTTATGCATGTCTCTTATAAGATATTATTATTTGCAGACTTCCCCCCCATTCTGTGAGTTGCCTTTTCACTTTCTTGATGATGTCATTTGCAGCATAGGATTTTAATTTTGATGAAGTCCAGTTTTCTATTTTTTTTTGTTTTTTGTTTTTTTTTGTTTTTTGGTTGCTTGGGCTTTTCATGTTGTATCTAAGACGGCCATGACTAACCCAAGGTCATGATGACTTATTCTATGCTTTCTTCTAAGAGTCATATGGTTTTTAGGTCTTACTTGTAAATCTTGGGTTTTTTGTTTGTTTTTTTTTTTTTTTGAGTTAATTTTTGTGTATGATGTGAGGAAGAGGTCTAACTCCAGTCTATTGAATGTGGATATCCAGTTGTCCCTGTACCACTTATGGAAAAGACTATTCCTTCTTCACTGAATTGTTTTGGTGCCCTTATTGAAAATCAGTTGACTATAAAAGCCAGGTTTATTTCTGGAGTCTCAGTTCTATTCCATTGCTCTGTATGTTTATTCTTATGGTAGTACCATGCTATTTTGATTACTATAGCTTTGTAGTATGTTTTGAAATATGGAAGTGTGAGTTCTCCAACTTTGATTTTCTTTTTCAAGATTACTTTGGTTACTCTTGGTGCTTGAATTTCTACGTGAATTTTTAGGATCAGTTTGTAAATTTCTGTTTTAAAAAAAGGCAGCTGGGATTTTGATAGGGAGGCTCATGCCTGTAATCTCAGCACTTTGGGAGGCCGAGGTGGGTGGATCACTTGAGGTCAGGAGTTTGAGACCAGCCTGGCCAACATGGTGAAATCCTGTCTCTACTAAAAATACAAAAAATTAGCTGGGTATGGTGGTGGCACCTGTAGTCCCAGCTACTGTGGAGGCTGAGGCAGGAGAATCACCTGAACCCGGGAGGCGGAGGTTGCAGTGAGCTGAAGTCACGCCACTGTGCTCCAGCCTGGGCAAAAACAAAAACAAAAACAAAAACAAAAAAACAGCTAAAATCTATGTATTTAACAAAAATCTCTAATACAATACCATTTTATTTATTATAGTCCTCATGTTGTACATTAGATCTCTGGACTTGTTCATCCTATGTATTTGCTAGTTCATATCCTTTGAACTACATCTTTTAAAAGGATGAAATTGGGTAATGTGATGCCTCTAGCTTTGTTCTTTTTGTGTAGGATTGCCTTGGCCATTCAGGCTCTTTTTTGGTTCCATGTGAATTTTAAAATTGTTTGTTTGTTTTTTTTTTTCTTCTAATTCTGTGAAGAATGTCATTGGTAGTCTGATAGGAACAGCATTGAATCTGTAAATTGCTTTGGGCAGTGTGGCCATTTTAATGATATCGATTCTTCTCATCCATGAGCATGGAATGTTTTTCTATTTGTTCGTGTCATCTCTGATTTATTTGAGCAGTGTTTCTTGTAGAGAGCTTTCACCTCCCTAGTTAGCTGTATTCCTAGATATTTTATTCTTTATTGTGGCTACTGTGAATGGGTTGCATTCTTGATTTGGCTCTCAGCTTGGGTGTTGTTGGTGCATAGGAATGCTAGTGATTTTTGTACATTGATTTTATATCCTGAAACTTTGCTTATCAGCTGAGGGAACTTTTGAGCAGAGACCATGGGATTTTTCTAGGTATCGAATCATCATCTGCAAACAGGAATAGTTTGACTTCCTTTTTTCCTATTTGGATGCTCTTTATTTCCTTCTCTTGTCTGATTGCTGTGGCTAGGACTTCCAATACTATGTTGAATAGGAGTGGTGAGAGAGAGAGCATCCTTGTTTTGTTTTGCCTTTCAAGGGGAACGCTTTCAACTTTTGCCTCTTAAGTATGATGTTGGCTGTGGATTTGTCATAGATGGCTCTTCTTATTTTGAAGTATGTTACTTCAGTGCCTAGTTTGTTGAGATATATACCACACTTTCTTTATCCACTAATCAGTTGATGGAACTTAGGTTGATTCCATACTTTTGCAGTTGTGAATTATGCTGCAGTAAACAAGTGGAAGTCTCTTTTTGATATTACGACTTCTTTTATTTTGGGTAGATACCCAGTAGTGGGATTGCTGGATCGAATGGTTGCTGCTTCTAGTTCTTTGAGAAATTCTCATGCTATTTTCCATAGAGGTTGTGCTAATTTACATTTCCACCAACAGTGTATAAGCATTCCCTTTTCACTGAAATCCTCGCCAACATCTATTGTTTTTTTACTTTATTTTCCATATAAAAAGGGGTTTATTTAGATGTTAGAATCATCTAGTGATTGAAAAAGATTGGACATGAATCCACCCAGGTCCAGGGCTGAGCCTCAGAGCAGCTGCTACTGACTTCCGCTGGGATTTCACATGCAACAGGGAGCCCTCACGTGCTTGCTGGCCATTGTGCTTCAAATCGTTTTTCAGCGGATGGCTGTGACTGCAGTTTTCAAATATGCTCTGGCCTCCAAGGACCAGGGGGGCGGCAAGGGGGCGGCAAGGGGGCAGGGATGTCCTCTGTATAAAAAATGCTGTCCTGCGAGCTTCCCGACTGACACCTTGGGACATCTGAGAGATTCCCGGGGAGGGTAGCTTGGCGTTCCTCAGGCTACCACTGCTGCCACTGATGGACATTGTCACCAGCAAACAACCAAAAAACATCAGAGTCTGTGAACTTGGCTGCGATGATAAGAACCAAATGTTTTCTAATCTAAGACTTGCATGCAGAACACAGAAAACTGCAGTTAGAAACACCCTACAAAACTGAACAACAGTATTTTCTAAAAATACTTTTTACCTCACTTTAAATAATTTACAGACAGCTACAAAAATCATATTTACCAGGCCACATCTGTTAAATAAAAGCATTGTTTCATGTTGGTGTACGTCTATACAGGGCTATGTATAACGGACTCCTGTTTCCCCTCCCTGCAACCACAGAACCATCACACATACACAGGGATACACGCACAGATATGCCCCTTTCCACAAATGCACGGAAACCGGGACGCGAACCCACAACTCGAGGGCTTAGACCTTCACTACTGAGCTGCTGCCACTGTCCTCCGTGCGCGGAGTGTCGCTGAAGTCACTGCCCAAGGCGTCCCCGTCCAAGGCGTCCTGGTCCTGGTCGTCCCTATCGATGACCCTTCGTCAATACCTCAGGTCTAAAATGCTTTCCTCTGAGCCCGAGTTCCTCCTGTCGGGCAAACTCAGCCCTGTCTGTGCCTTCCGGCTTGGCCAGGGCCCGCCGTCCTTCTTCGCCAGCAAGTATGGGCTTCCAAAGACAGGGCTGGGCTCGGCCAGGGCCTCCCTGAAGGCCAAGAAGGACGCGCCCTGCAGAGGCGGCCTCATGTGGGGGCTGAAGAGGCCGGCCTGCCTGCCCCCCCGGGAGACACCCTTTCCAAAATGGAAGAGCTGGGTGGACAGCGCGGGGAGAAGCCCGCAAGAGGTAGGCTGGGCAGGCCCCGGGCGGGGCCCTCGGAACCCTTGGTTTTCCCGCTCCCGACGCCCCGCCTCCACTCCGCATCTCTACCTTCGGAGCGCAGCCCACAGGCTCCGGAGGGTGAAGTCGCTCCAGGGCAGGGTGTCGTCGGCTTGCGCTGGAGTCCTTCTCAGCTTCCTGGCTGGGGGTGAGGAAGCCCCGGCTTCCACAGCCCAAGTGAAAGGTCCCCTCAGCACCTCTTGCCTCGGTGCCCGCTGTGGCACTGCTGGGCAGCTGACCAAAAGCACTTTTGGCAGCATTCTCGGCCCCTTGTGAGCTCTGGTCTTTCTGAATGTAAACATTTCTCCTGCTCTCTGAGAGCCCCTTGGCGGAGACACTGCCACTGGTGCTCCTCGGTGGTGCCGGATCCCCTTGGGCCGGAGCAGTGGGGAGCCCCTGCCCGCCCTGGCTGGACAGGCCGGCTGCGCCCTGTGCTCCAGCGCTCTCTGCACCTCACGGCCCTTCTGCTGGCTGTAGGACCCCCCTGGCCCTCTGGCTCCGCGTGCACACGCCAGGCGGTGGGGCCGGCTCCTTCCTTCCCAGCAACTCTGGCCTGAATGAGCCCCCAGTCCCGAGAGCAGCAGGTCCCTCTGCCTGAACTTCTGAACTGCTCACCGACTCCTTGGCCTTTTCTGCCAAAAACTTACTATCTACAGTTCGATGCTATCGTCACTGTCCACTGAACTGCTGTCGTCAGACAGCGAGCCGCGGCTGGGAGCTGGGCCCTGGCATTCCCTGGGGAATGGATTCTCTTCAGAGGTGGAGGCAGAGGCGGGTCCCCTCACTCGGAAGGCCGGGGCCATGTCCTGGCTCCTGGCGCCCTCCTGCTTCTTCCTCTCTGCCATACTGCCACAGACACTGGGAGGTTTCTTCCCTGGGCCCTCGCCGCTGTCTCTCGTGGACTTGGAGAGTCAGCACTGGCGGGCTTCGGTCTTTCCAGTCTCTCCAGAGCCCGCCCAGCTGCTCCAGGAAGTGCGTCTGGGCAGTGCTGAACCTGACCTTCTGCCTGCACGCAGCCCTGGGCTCCTTGCACCGCTTCTTGAGCTTTCACTTGGACCTTAAGTCCCTGATGGCCGTGTCCAGGTCCTCGTCACTGTCCAGGGAGCTGCTCTTGTCTTCGGAGCTCTGGTTGTCGTCCAGGCGCCTCGCTTCGTCTGTCTTACCCTGGCCCTGCGTCATGCGAGTGTCGCCGGGCCCCCTGGCTGCGCCCTCCCCTCCCGGGACCTCGTTGGCTTTGCCCTGGACGGGCAGGTTCCACCTCTCATGGCCGGGCTCGGCTCACACCTGGCTGTGGTCGGCATCCTGGCCACCATCTTTCACCACCTGCCGCGTTTTCTTGGGCGTGGATGGCATCACGGCATGGCCGCCGCCTCTACGTTTCCTTTTGCAGCTCAGAGGTGGGTCCGGTGTTTTAGAGAGAGGGGCCTTGGGGCCACTGGTCTGGCTGTTGGGGCCAGGCGGTGAAAGTGGGCCTTGGGCAGCCTGCGAGCAGCTCTCACCTCTGGTCAGCAAACTCCCCGAATGTGCCTTGAGGGTCAAAACGTCTGGATTTCCTGATCGATGCTGTCGTCGCTGTCCACGGAGCTACTGTCGCCGTCAGGGTGGGAAGGCACGTTCGGGGAGTACAAGAGTGGGCTTGCAGACAGGGACCTGTTGCTGCCTTACACGGGGATGGCAGGGTAGTCTTGGAAATGCCCGAGATTGCTTCCACACACGTCAGTTCAGCGGACGTGTCTGCCTGGCGCGAGGACCATTCTACAAACTCGCTCCTGGAAGCCGGGCTCGCTGGAGGCGGAGCTTTGGTTTTCTTCGGGAGCTTGTGGGGAATGCTCAGCGTCCAGGCGTCCCGGGCAAGGGTCTGTGGCCTTGGTGGCCACTGGCTTTCTCTAGCTGGGTGTTTTTCTGTGGGTGTCGCGCAAGGCACTTTTTGTGGCGCTGCTTGTGCTGTAGTGCGGAAGGGTCAGGCGTCCTCTCTCCTCCCGGAGCTGGGCCCTCTGGGGCAGGTCCCCGTTGGCCTCCTTGCGTGTTTTCTGCAGCTAGTACACCTAGATGGCCTCCTTCGTGCCGTCGTTGCTGCTGGAGTCGGACGCTTCGGGCGCCTGTGCCGCGCTCGTGACTCGCTTTCCCCTTCTCAGGGCACCGGCGCTCCTCTTGACCCCGCTTTTATTCTGTGGTGCTTCTGAAGGGCGGCAGGGGGCTGCTGGCTTCGGGCTGCCCTTGTTCTCCTGCTTGGTCGTGACCTTGGACTTGAGGCTTCTGGGCTGCACGTTCGTCTTTGCTAACTGGGAAGGTTTGCAAAAGGCGAACTCCTTATGGGCGCCCATCAGACCCTGCCGATGCGCCACCTTTGCAGCTGACTCTTGGTGGGATTTCAAGAGTGACTTGGTCGAATTTTCGTTTGGATCTGGTTTTTTATCTATTGACCCATCACGTTTTTGGTTCGCATGCTGTCTCTTCTCATTCAGAAACTATTCTATTTCCGCCGCAATGCTCGGCTCAAAGGAGTGGTTGCTGCTCGCGCTGCCCGGGGAGGCGGAACCCTAGTCCTCATTGGATCTCACCTGGCTGCCAGGGCCACCACCTGAGCCAGGTACAAGTTTTAGGGGGACATACGGAAGTCAGGGCACTGCCGTGAGATGGTTCTGGCTTACATCTACTGCCACTGCCTGCGGCCCTGGAAGACTGGGCTGCGCCTGATTCGCCCCTGCCAGCCCCTGCCTGTGTGGCTCCACTCTTTGCCTTCAGGTACTCCTGGATGGCTTCCCCAATGTTCCGGTCCACGGAATCGTCATTGTCTTAATCTAGCACCAACGGGCCAACGTCTGCAGTTTCCTCCTCCCGATGGGGTCAAAGTCAGCAACAAGACCACAGGCAGGCAATACAGGCTACTCCTTGTGCACGGTGGGCTTGGCAGCTGGCTTGGCGTCTGCCCTCTGGCCTCTCTGTGCAGCGCGCTGATTGCTGGTGCCCCGAGCAGCCCCGTTGCGCTGCAGCGAGCGTGCTGATGAGCATCTGCACCGGGGCGCTCACCGACACGTTCTCCACGCCCTCGTCAGCCTCTGAGAAGCACCTGGGGAACCTAAAGCTCCCTGGTGGGCCAAAGGCCTCCCATTAGAACTGGGGAGCAATCCCTGGAGGAGCGTTCCTGAGAAACATTCTAGCAGACGGGGAGGGACGCGCAGAGGGACGACGCTTTATTTTTCCGCCAGCTTCATGTCCTCAAAAGGTTGGTGGCCAGGTGCGGTGGCTCACGCCTGTAATCACAGCACTTTGGGAGGCCGAGGCGGGCGGATCGCGAGGTCAGGAGTTTGAGACCAGCCTGGCCAACACACTGAAACCCCGTCTCTACTAATAATGTAAAAATTAGCCGGCGTGGTGGTGTGAGCCTGTAGTCCCAGCGACTCGTGAGGCTGAGGCTGGAGAATCGCTTGAAGCCGGGAGGTGGAGCTAGCAGTGAGCCGAAATCGCGCCACTGTTCTCCTGCCTGGGTGACAGAGCGAGACTCCGTCTCAAAAAAATAAAAAATAAAAAATAGAAATTAAAAAAAGGTTGGCAAGTGGTGCCCATGAGATAAAGCCTGCAAATGCTTCTTTGCAGTTTAAAAAGGACGACGACTATAAACCCAGGATCAGGACAACATCACGCATAGATTTATTCTTGACCTGACCAACAAGCTCTTGAAATTCTCTTTGCGTCCAGATCGACTGTGATGAAACTGCAGCCAGTGTCCCCAAACGCCCCAGGGATCAGGGCTTTATCACTCCGAGGCATCCTTTATCCACTTTTTAAATAGACTTTTGACTCGGCCCGGCCCCCTGCCACTCGCCGTGCGGACCCTGCCTGCGCTTTCGTCCTCCAGCGGTGAGGCGGCGGGCCGGGGTCTCCGGAGCTGGCCCATTTACTTAGTTTTGTTTTTGTTGCATTTGCTTTTGGTGACACCCCCTTTTTTATGTTCCACATATAAATGAGATCATGCAATAATTTTCTTTCCATGTCTGCTTATTTCACTTAGCATAATGGCCTCCATGTCCACCTCAGCCCCCCGCGCTGTGACGAGGTGCAAGGCCCTCCGCCCAGGCCCCGCCTCCGCGCGCCGCTGCAGCCGCCTCGCACACTTTTTTGACTTTTTAATAGGGTTCATTCTGACTGTGATAAGGTGGTATCTCATTATGGTTTTAATTGGTATTTCCCTTGTGATTGGTGATGTTATTTTTCGTGTTTGTTGGCCATTTGTGTATCTTCTTTTGAAAAATGTCCGTTCGGCCCGGCGCGGTGGCTCACGCCTGTAATCCTAGCACTTTCGGAAGCCAAGGCGGGTGGAACACCTGAGGTCAGGAGATCGAGACCAGCCTGGCTAATATGGTGAAACTCTGTGTCTACTAAAAATACAAAAATTAGCCGGGCGTGGTGGCATGTGCCTGTAATCCCAGCTACTCTCTAGACTGAGGCAGGAGAATGACATGAACCCAGGAGGCGGAGGTTGCAGTGAGCCAAGATTGCACCATTGCACTCCAGCCTGGACGACAGGAGTGAAACTGTGTTGCAAAAGCAAAAACAAAAAAACCAGTCCATTCACCTAGTTTGTCCACTTTTTAACGGGATTATTTGTTTTCTCCTTGCTGATTTCCTTGAGTTTCTTGTAGATTCTGGATCCTTTGTTGGATGTACAGTTTATAAATATTTTTCTCCCATTGTGTGGGTTGTCTGTTTACTCTGTTAATTATTTCTTTTGCTATGCAGAAACTTTTTAGTTTAAGTCCCATTTACTTAGTTTTGTTTTTGTTGTATTTGTTTTTGGTGACACCCCCTATTTTTAGATTCCACATATAAATGAGATCATGCAATAATTTTCTTTCTGTGTCTGCTTATTTCACTTAGTGTAATGGCCTCCATGTCCACCTGTGTTGTGGCAAGTGACAGGATCACCTTTCTTTTTATGACTGAATAATATTCCATTGTTTATATATACTACATTTTATTTATCCATTTGACTGTTGACAGACACATAGGTTGTTTCTGTATTACTTAGCTGTATATAGAAATACAGGTGGTTTTTGTATGTTGATTTTGTACTCTGAAAACTTGGTGAACTAATTTATTAGCTTCAATAGTTTCTTAGTGAATTCCTTAGGATTTTCTATATGTAAAATAATGTCATTTGCAAATAGAGATAGTTTTACTTCTTTTTTAAAAATCTGGATACCTTTTATTTCTTTTTCTTGCCTAATTGCTTTGTCTAAAATCTCCAATATAATGTTGAATAGAATGATGAGAAGGACATTGTTGTCTTTTCCTGGATCTTAGTGGGAGACTATCCAGTTTTTCACCATTAAGTAGATGTTAGCTGTGGGGTTTTTGTAGATGCCTTTCCTCAGCTGAAGAATTTTTTATTTATAGGGTGTTGAGTGTTTTGTTATGAAAGGGTGTTGGATTTTGTCAAATTATTTTTCTGCTTCTATTGATATAATAATGTAGTTTTTGTTCTTTATTGAAATGGTGTAGTATATTAGTTGATTTTCAGGTGTTAAACCAACAATACATCTCTGGAATAAGTCCCACTTGGTCGCAATGTATAATCCTTTTGATATGTTGCTAGATTCGGTTTGCTCCTTTTTTTTTTAAGGATTTCTATATGTGTATTTATAAGAGATTTTGGTCTTTAGTTTTTTTCCTTGTGATGTCTTTGTCTGATTTTAGTATCAAGATAATACTGGCCTTTCACAGAATGGACTGGGAAGTGTTGCCTCCTCTTCTGTTTTGATGGGGCAGTTTGTGAAGAATAGATATTAATTCTTCTTTAAGTATTTGGTAGAATTCATCAGTGATGCCATCTGGGCCTGGACTTTTCTCTGTGGAAAGTTTCGAAATTACTAATTCAGTCATTTTACTTGTTACAGGTTTATTCAGTTTGTCAGTTCCTTTTTGAATCAGTTTTTTAAGTTTATTTTTCTAGCAATTTGTCTACCTCATCTAAGTTATCTAGTTCATTGGCAAATAATTGTTCATGGCATTGCCATTATAATCCTTTTTATTTCTGTAAGGTTGGTAGTAATTTTTTTATTTCATTCCTGATTTTAGCCTTCTCTCTTTTATCTTGGTTAGTCTAACTAAAAGTTTCTCAATGTTGGTGATTTAACATTTTTTTCTGGTTTTATTGATTTTTCTTAATTTCTCTATTCTCTAAAAAATTTTAATCAAGTAATTTTCCCCTATTTTTTCACTATCTAATGTTTATACTTAATGTGTGTATTGGATAACTCTATTAAAGTTCATCATCATGAACTTTCATCATGAAATAGCCAGATATATCTTATATATAATTGTACTGCCTACTTTTAGAATTGCTTGTTCTTAAAGGCTTTGACCTCATAAAAGTGTTCACTCTTGGCCAATATTATTTACTGCAGTGTGTTTTCTTCATGAGGAACCATGGAAGAAATCTTTGGTTCAAGACCCATTAAGCTCTTTTTGAGGAGCTAACGAATTAATTTAATTTAACCTTATAGATACTATGAATCTTATAATTGTTTGTTACTGTTTTAACTGCCAGCTTTCATGATAGCATGCATCTTGGGGGATACTAACATTTTTCTTGTCATTTTTTTCACCTTTCTATATTTTACTTTCACAATAATAAGTAAATAAATAGACTTGTTTTAACATAAATCACACGTTATAGTAATAAAGAGCGGGTCTCTGTTGCTCTCTTTTTTTACTTTAAAATTTTTTATATTTAATTATTATGGAGGCATAGGTATACATATTTATGGGGTATATGTGATATTTTGATACAAGCGTATAATGTGTAATGATCAAATCATGGTAGTTGGAGTATCCATCACCTTAAACTTTTATCATTTATTTGTGTTAGGAGCATTCCAATTCTAATCTTTTAGTTATTTTGAAATACACAATAAATTATTGTTAACTATAGTCACTGTATGGTGACTATATAGTGTTTCCATAGAGCACTACATCTTGTTCCTTCTGTATAACTGTCTTTTTGTACCCATTAACCAACTCCTCTTTTATCTTCCCATCCCCACTACCCTTCACAGCTTCTGGTAATCATCATTCTACTCTGTCTCCACGAGTTCAATTTTTTTTTTAAGCTCTTGCATATAAGTGAGAACATGTGGTATTTGTCCTTCTGTGCCTGGCTTAGTTCACTTAACTTGATGTTCTCTGGTTCCAAATGACAGCATTTCATTCTATTTTATGGCTGAATAACATTCCATTGTTTATATGTACCACATTTTCTTTATCCATGCATCCATTAATGGGCATTCAGGTTAATTCCATGTCTTGGCTGTCGGGAAAAATGCTGCATTCAACATGGGAGTGCAGATATCTCTTTGATATGCTGATTTTATTTCTGTTGGATATATACCCAGTGGTGGATTGCTGTATCATATGGTAGTTTTATTCTTATTATTTTGATGAACCTCCATACTATTCTTCTATAGTGACTCTACTAATTTACATTGTCACAAGAGGTTGAACTTTCTTTTTTTTTTTTTTTTTTTTTTACTGTTTTAACATAATTATTTGGAACTTCATTCATGTTGGCATATGCATCAACAATTTATTTATTCTCATTACTGAGTAGTATCTCATTGCATGGGATTTTTTTTTTTTTTAACTTTTAAGTTCAGGGGTACATGTGCAGTTTTGTTACATAGGTAAACTTATGTCATGGGGGTTTGTTGTACAGATTATTTCATTGCCCAGGAATGAAGTCTAATACCTACTAGTTGTTTGTCCTAATCCGCGTCCTCTCCCACCCTCCCCCCTCTGATAGGTCCCAGTGTGTTGTTCCCCTTTGTGTGTCCATGTGTTCTCATTATCTAGCTCCTACTTATAAGTGAGAACATGCAGGATTTGGTTTTCTGTTCCTGCGTTAGTTTGCTAAGGATAATGGCCTCCAGCTCCATCTATGTCCCTGAGAAACATTTCTCTCTTTCTATTCCTAGTTATAGCCATAGAAATGACCAATGATAGTTTTTGCTTACTTTGTCCCTCCAGTTTTTCCTTCCTCTAGCATATACACAAGGATTTTAGTTTTACCCAATTGAAGTCTTACTTATCTACACCTTTTAACAAGTCATTATCAGTAATTTTGGAATAGGCATTAGATTCACATGGTTCAAGATTCAAAAGAAAGAAAAGTATAAACAGTAAAAACTCTCTTATTCCTATCCCTAAGCCACCCACTTCTCTTCAGAGGCAACTAGTAAAAGTTTCTAGTTTTGCATTATTCTATACCTTGCTTTTTTCATTTAGCAATATATCTTGATCTGTATTTAGCTTAATCCTTTTAGTGGATATATTTTTTATTTTTGGGTATATCATAATTTATTTATGAATTTCATTGTTGAGAGACATTTAGTTTGTTTTTCAATGTGTGATACTACAAACCGTTGTGGTGAATTATCCTTATATATGCATTTTCATGCACAAAGGAGAGTACTTTTATAGTGTAGATTCCTAGAAGTAGAACTGCTAGGTCAGAAGGTATTCACATTTAAAAATTTTAAATTTGCTCGTAGAATGAAGTCTTTGCTCATAGAATGGTCTCTGCTCAAATCTCACCTTACCAAAAAGGCCTATGGTGACCACTCTGCTTAATAATGTAACCTGCTCCTACTTCTCCCTGAACTTCTCTATCCATTGCACTCTATTCTTTTTCTGGCATAGTATATGGTTTACCTATTTATACTGCTTTCTGGTTACTATCTTTTTCCCTCTGCTCCAGGAAACAGGAATGTTTGTTTTGTTCACTGATATATATTTCTAGTAGTTAGAATAGTGTTTGGTCCTTAGTAGGCATTTAGTAAATATGTATTGAATAAATCGAATACAAAAGCAAACAGTATCCAAAACTGTCCTCCATAAAAATGCCCAATTTCTTTTTTTTTTCCTCCGTATCTCAATGGATTAAAAAAAAAAATGCTGACTTTCTTTACCCGCTTATTTTGGATTTTTTTGGTTTTTTTGTTTGTTTGTTTGTTTTTGAGTTTGACAAATTTATTGGTATTTTAGTAAAGACATTCATCTCAGTCGTTTCTCTCTCCTAGCTTGACCTTAGGTTGATATTTCATTTGGGTCAAGAAAAGAATATGAGAAGAGGTATGTTATTTATTTATTTATTTATTTATTTTTTTATTTATTTGAGACGGAGTCTCGCTCTGTCGCCCAGGCTGGAGTGCAGTGGCGAGATCTCAGCTCACTGCAAGCTCCGCCTCCCGGGTTTACGCCATTCTCCTGCCTCAGCCTCCCGAGTAGCTGGGACTACAGGCGCCCGCCACCTCGCCCGGCTAATTTTTTTTTTTTACTTTTTAGTAGAGACGGGGTTTCACCGGGTTAGCCAGGATGGTCTCGATCTCCTGACCTCGTGATCCGCCCGTCTTGGCCTCCCAAAGTGCTGGGATTACAGGCTTGAGCCACCGCGCCTGGCCTGAGGTATGTTATTTTAACAAACAGGAAAATAGACAAAAATGGATAGTTTGCCTACATTCAAGTGAGTTAAATTCATGTATCTTGATATAATTAAATAATGTAAGAACTAAGAGTTCTATATACATTTCCGTCGTTTTACCTGGGGATTACTCTAAACTTAAATACTAGTGAACAAAGTGTTAGGAATATACACAGGCTGCTTCTCTGAGTGATTACCGACTAAAAGAGCTCAGCGAGCAGTTACCACCAATAAAACAGTCTGAAGCTGCCTTCAAATACAATGTTGTAGTAGGAGTTTTCAAGGAAATTTTTATACTGTATGTTTTTTTTTGTCTGTGACTGTGCTTTTAAAGATGTGTTTAACTGTCACATTAGAAAAAAAGTTCATATACAATACAAAAATATGAAAAAAAATACACAAATGAACAAAGTATATGTGGTGAGATTCCAAAAAATGTTGGAAGATGCATTTTCTTTCCTTCTATTTCAGTATCTAACTGTGCTTTTTGAGAGGTCAATATGTATACATTTAAAATAAACCATATAATTTTACTAGTAAGAAAGCCAGTAGTTAAGTTCAATTCAAATTGCATTTCACAAGTTAGTAATTTAAATCCTTAGACAAAGTTACAGAAAGTGCATCTTCTTGTTTTCCATCTTCATACGATGTTAATTTTTTTTTTTTTTGGTGTTTATACCTTTTAAAAAATAAAAGCAACCAAATACTTAAGCAATGTGTACATTTAAAGTTTTGGTGGTGGTTTGTATTTTAAAAGAAACAGCTTTCTTATGATTCGCCTCAAGTTCTGGTGGAAATGCTTACAGGACCTAGTTAATAAACAAAAAACAAGAGAAGCACATTCAAAATACTGATTTACTTTGGTAGCAAATGGTTTTTCTTTGAAGACTAATGAAGATACACAAGACCCATTAAGGTGAAGTGGGCTATTTCAAATATTCAACAGTTTACATATAAAAAATTATTTTAAGAGCTAAGCATCTGTATCCACTGATAGCAATGCAATACCTAGTTTATGATGACTTGAAAGAAAACAAATGCCCATAAAGAAAAAAAGCTGTATTTTAATTTTATCTAAATTTACTTTCAGTCAATAGTTCAGTAACATTTTCCTCTCAATACAATACTCCTTCTCTCTGTAAGGCTGTTCCTGGGAGCCAGACAAGTTTAGGTAATAAGGGAGTTAAGAGAGTAACTGCTTGCAGTTTTAAATAGACAATAACTTTTTGCTTCCCTCTTAATATGCTAATAGTTGTGTCTAAAAAAATAGTCAATTCTTAAAAAGGTACCATTTCTGATTTCTTTATTATCTGTAAACTTGGGAAACTAATTACACAAAACTACCAAATAAGCAAATGTCTTGAAATCTGTATATAAAACATAAATTACCTCTAATTTCAAACTCTCATTTATTAATGTACCACTCAATCTTTTAAAAAGATGAAAAAGAAAAAAAAAAAAAAGCGGCTCCAAAGTTAGTCTTACACTTCTTTAAAAAAGGAAACTGTTCCTTTTAACTTTATACCCACCCCACATCCCAATTCAAAACATCATTTAATTGTCTTGGTCATGGACATTTCCAAGATGAGATTTTATATTTTGCTCCCATAGCTTCTGGTTATCAGAAAACCCATGCTTTCCTTTATTGAAGGAGTTTAGTCCAGCTGATGTTGATGTATCCCTTCCATGTATTCTTCATCCTCATCTTGGCTTCTGGAGGCCTTTCCTCTGGTTCACTATCTTCATCTTCATTGAAAGCTGCTGCTACTGAAAGAGTTTTTGGAGCCAGAGTTGGAACAGTTTCTTTAGGGGTACTTGATCCAAGTCTGATGGATATGGGTGATGTTTTCTTTGTCGTCTGACTACCTATGGCAAATCCAAAGTTGGAGATCTTTGCAGGCTTTGTTGGAGGTCTGCAGCTTCTTCTTCAGCTGATCGCTTCTCAGCGCTGCGACTGGAACTTTCCTCTCCACTACTCAGGCAGCTCCAGCTCATTGTGACTTTTCGGGCTTCTCCTCTCCCGCCTTCTAGTCAGCCATTTTCCCCACCGCCTTGTTTTTTTAAGATTTTAGAAATCTTTCTAATACAAGTTGAGATATAAATAATTAGATATAGAAAATAGCTACAAGGTATTTCTTTTAACTTTCCCTACCCCCAGCTCCCAACAGTTAAGAGTCAAGCCCTAACTCTTGTCCTTTCTGTCAGAAGTAGATACAAGAAGGATACATCAAACACTGCTGTAACACCTCTCTCATAGGATTCAAATCGTTGTGGAGATTATTATAGGCTCCAAGTGAGTTAGGATGTCTTAAGTCTCAATTTAATAAAACTAACTGTTTTCCTGTGCTTTAAATATCTCTACATTCTGTACAAATGTAATATAGATCTAACAGATGTAGTCTTGAAATAGATGGCTATAATGTCAGTGAAGTATTTTTTCCTTATTTATATACATTATAATTTTCCTTATTTATGTACATTATAATTTTAAAGGCCTGATAGTCATAATTATTGATGTTCAGATTGGTAGTTATTTCTGTCTCTTATGTGTTCAACTATAAACATTTAATCGACTTTATGAGACCTAGATATTTAGCAGAATTTTGGAGTAAATTATTTTATCAAAGAATATAAAATAAACTTTTCTATTTATGTTCCTTTTTAAATTTACCTCATTTATATGCATCTTGATATTGCATTCTCATATTCTAAAAACTATTTTTAAAGACAGATTGATTCAGAATTACAGTGTACTTGAAAATCATCAGGTACCCATTATTAGTTTTTGCCCACATTGAATCTGTGTTTTGGAAACTGTCTACCAAACTTTGTTTATTAAGTAATTATTTTCCCTAGTTTTATTCAAGATATACAAAGCTGCCAACTAGTGCTTTTTATCACCATCATGTAAATTGTGTTACTATACTGCGCTGAATTTTAGCAAAGGTAAAGTATTTGCTATTTTAGTTATTGTAGCTTTATTGAAAGTAAACATATAGGTTTTTTAAAGTATTGGAAAACTTGCCAGATTATCATTATATGACTTGGAACCCTAGAAACTCCCAGACCACGAGACTTAATGGTTAATGATCTCTTTCAGTTCTCTTTCAACTTGGAATTCTCTTATTCCAATGCCAACCTATTGCTCTTTTGGAAAGACCCATTCTTTCCTCTATTGTCTTGGCACCTCCTCAGGACATATTCCCCAAAATGGAAATTTCAGTTTAAGAGAATTTTTAGCATTGTGTAGAATAAGAATGATTAGACAGCTGATGTCAGCAAGATGGTGGAATAGTAGGACTGACCTTCAGAAACACCAATTTTGACAACTATCATGGAAAGAATGCCTTTATACTTGAGCATACATGGAACATTCTCCAGAATCAATCATATGTTAGGCCATAAAACAAGTATTAATATATTTAAGAAGATTGAGATAATATCGAACATCTTTCCTGACCACAATGGCATAAAACTAGAAAGCAAAAATAACAGGAAAACTGGGAAATACAAAATTTGTGAAAATTAAACATGTTCCTGAACAACCAGTGGTCAAATAAGAAATCAAAATGGAAATTATAAAAATATATATATGATACAAATGAAAATGAAAATAGCACATCAAGATTTGTGGAATGCAGCAAAACAGTTCTGACAGGAGATTTTGTAGTGATAAACACCAACATAAAGAAACAGTAGGACTTCAGATAAGTAACCTAACTTTACATCTCTAGGAACTAGCTAGAAAAAGAATAAAGAAGCCCAAAATTAATAGAAGGAAAGGGATAAGAAAGATCACAGCAGAAATAAATGAAAGACTCGAAAAACATAGAAAAGAGCAAGAAAATGAAGAGTTTTTTTTTGAAAAGATAAACAAAATTGATAAACTTTTAGCCAGAATAAGAAAAGAAGATTCAAATAAATAAAATCAGGAATGAAAGAGGAGACATTATGATACCGCATTTCTGATACCACAGAAATACAAAGAATCTTGAGACTACTGTGAACAAATTATATACTAACAAATTGGATGGCCTAAAGGAGACATACTTTTTGCCACTTACTACCAGCTAATACTGAATTATGAAGAAATATAAAATCTGAATGACCAGTAACAAATAAGGAGACTGAATCAGTAATCAAAAATCTACCAATAGAGAAAAGCCTCAGGACCTGATGGCTTCACTAGTGAATTCTACCAGACATTTGAAGAAGAATACCAATCCTCAAACTTTTTCAAAAATTTGAATAGGAGGAAACACTTCCAAACTCATTTAACAAGGCTAGCTAGCATTGCCTTGATACCAAAGTCAGGCAAAGATATCACAAGAGAAGAAAATTATAGGTCAATATCCCTGATGAACATATGTGCAAAAATCATCAATAAAATATTAGCAACAGCACATTAAAGGGATCATACATCATGATGAAATGGGATTTATCTCTGGGATGCAAGGATGGTTCAACATATGCAAATCTATAAATATAATATACCACTTCAGAATGAAGGACAAATTATTGATTATCTTAATAGATTCAGAAAAAGAATTTGACAAAATTTAACATTCTTTCATGATGAAAACTCTCAACAAGTTACGTATAAAAGGAATGTACCTCAGCACAATAAAGGTTATATGTGATAAGCCCACAGCTAACATTATACTCAATGGGGAAAACCTAAAATCTTTTCCTCTAAGATCAGGATTAAGACAAGGATACTCACTTTGCCACTTGCATTCAACATAGTACTGGAAATCTAGCCAGAAATATTAGGCAAGAAAAAGAAATAAAAGACATCTGCTACAGTTTGAATGTTTTTCCCCTCTAAAACTCATGTTGAAACTTAATTCCCAATATGGTTGTATTAAAGATGGGGCCTTTAAGAGGTGATTGAGTCCTGAGGTCTCTGCCTTTATAAATGGATTAATCTATTCATGGATTCATTGGTTTTCATGAGAGTGGCGTCAGTCGCTTTATCCCAAGCTAACATCTTAGCATGCTCAGTTCTCTCACCATGTGATACCCTGCACCACCTCAGGACTCTGAGGACCCATAGCTATTATTCAAAAAGTCAGAAGATAACAGATATTAGAGAGGATGTGAAGAAAAGGGAACTATTGTTCGGTGTTAGTGGTAATGTAAATTGGTACATCTTTTATGGAAAACAGTATGGAAGCTCCTCAAAAAATTAAAACTCAAACTGCCACATGATTCAGCAATCCTACCTTTTGGTATATATCCACAGGAAATGAAGTCAGTGTGTTGACGAGATACCTACACTCCCATGTTCATTGCAGCATTATTCACAGTTGCAAAGATATGGAAACAACCTAAGTGTCTGTCATTTGATGAACAGATAAACTAATGATTGGGTTATATACTGATAAACCCATTGTAGGTCAAAAAATCTTGTTAAAATTGCATTAAGATCATGACAAACCCATTGTAAAGTTGAAAAATCGCAAATTGAACCTTTGTAAGTCAAGGACTCTCTGTTACATATAATGGAATTTTATTCAGCCTTAAAAAAGGTAGGAAATCCTGCCATTTGCAACATGGATGAACCCAAAGGACATTATGTTGTATTAGTCAGACACAGAAAGACAAATACTGCATGATCTCATTTACATGTAGAATCTTTAAAAAGTCAAACACAAACAGTAAAAAGTTGGTTAGCAGGGGTGGGGGACCTGGGGAGAATGTGGAGATGTTTGTCAAAGGGTACAAACTTTCAGTTATAAAATGAATAAGGGTTAGATGTGGCAGCTCACACCTATAATCCCAGCATGTTTGGAGACCAAGGTAGGAGGATTGCTTGAGGCCAGAGTTAGAGACCAACTTGGGCAACATGGGGAGATCCCCATCTCTACCAAAAATTAAAAAAAAAAAATTGCAGGTGGTGACATGTACTTGTAGTCCCAGCTATTTGGGACTCTGAGGTAGGAGGAGTGCTTGAGCACCCAGGAGGTTGAGGCTGCGGTGACTATTATTGTGCCATAGCAATCCAGTCTGGGTGACAGAGTGAGACCCTGTCATGAGACCCTGTCTCAAAAACAAAAACAAAAAAAGTAGTAGTTCTGGACACTTAATTTACAGCATCGTTGATTATAGTTAATAATAATGTTTTGTATTCTTGAAATTCACTAAGAGAAATCTTAAGTATCCTTACCACATACACACAGACAAAATGGTGACTATGCGAAGTGATAGATATGTTAATTAGCTTAACTGTAGTACAGTAGTCCGCCCTTATCCTCAGAGGATGTTCCAAGACCCTCAGTAGATGCTTGAATCCACAGATAGTACTGAACCCTATATATACTATGTTTTTTCCTATCCTGAACATACATACCTGTATTAAAGTTTAATTTGTAAATTAGCCACAGTAAGAGATTAGTAACTATGACTAAGAAAATAGAACAATTATGACAAGATACTATAATAAAATTATGTGAATGTAGTCTGTTTCTCTCAAAATAGGTACTCTGCTCATCTATTTTCAAACCATGGTTGACCATGGGAAACTGAAACTAGAAAGTGAAACTATGGATATGGAATCACTTCCTATTGTATAGATATATCAAAATATCACATTGAACATCTTAAGTATAAACTTTTTCATTTGTCAATTGTACCTCCATAAAGCTGGAAAAAAATGTCACCTCATTTGTTTGTTGGTGATTTCCTTTTTTGAAACAGCACATGTGATATTTGGTAAAAGGAGTTGATATTGTTGATCCATATAATTGGATCTGAGTTGTAGGAATTAATCTCCTTACTCAATGGTTTTCAACCTTGTTTCCAAGAGTAGTAGACATCAGTGTTGTAGCTATTTTGCAGAAAAGTCAATTAGTAGCCCTTTGAGTATGGTGGCAGTTTTCTTTCCTATATGGTTATACCTTCTTGGATGGATAATTTTTGGGCTTTGAGCTCAATAATCTAAGCAGAGAGCTTGACCAGAAACTTAGTTCTAGGTAGGTTATGTATCATCTGTTCAGAAAATGAGGTCTGTAATGTCATTCTTTGTGTGTGTGTGTGTGTGTGTGTTAACCTTATTGATACTTACCAGTTTGCTATCAATGTGTGAATGGGAGCTGAAGAAATTATAGTGGAACTAACAGTCTTAACTTACACTTTGGTGGTTCAGTTGCTGCTTGTTTCTCTGAGCATATTGGAGAAAAAAAGGAAAAAAAAAAAAAAACAGAGAAAAAGTCACTCTGTAGCTACTGCCACAGCTTTTTTAAAAAAATTATTTTTATTTTTTCCTTTTTAGAACTATGTTAGTGTTAGTGCTGGACACTACAAGGCTCTTGGGGTACAGTAGTGAATTAGATACAATTTTTCTGCCTTCAGGATGCTTACATATTAGTAGTTGAGATAGGGACAAATGAGCAAGCAAGCAAGTCACAGTTCAGTTAAGAGCTTACATAGGTTTGTGAACTGAGTTCCATAGGAGTTTTTCAAATTTATTTTTATTTTTCTGACCATATACTGCATGATCTGTAAGAGTTCTTAAGGGAGGAAGTCCCAGGTGCTCAACTTTTGGGCAAATGGCCAGGTAAATCTGAATTTGCCAGGTACATATTTTTCTGGGAATAGAATCAACTTTCTTACCCACAAAGGCATTGTGTAACTGGGTGACTGATTCACATGGTGTTCACTCCTACATGTTGTTTCAAAAATGTGATTGAGTACAAGTAAGGTCAGTTTTTACATTCCTCTTCTTGGCTTTGCCACTCTTGCCTTTTACTTCTGTGCACATCCAAGAATGTCCTTAACACTCGACTACTGTAAGCTCATATTATACAGGTGAAATTTTCTGGCATCTTAGCATGTTATTCCTTTTGTTCCTATGTATCACCTAGGTAAGTAGGAAATCTAGGAGTAAAAGATAAAGGCAGCTCTTCCCCCTAGTTCTCTGTAATACCTTCATATTTCATTTAATGTAACCCTACTGCTACTGACTTATTATAGTCTCATGAACTATGTGTAAGGATGTATCTTTTGACCCTGAGATAGAGCACAAAAGCACATGTTTCTTATGACTTATTTTCATCTTTCATATTTCACAAAGTGCAAGCTAGATAGAACATTATTTTTAACTTTTGAAACTGCAACTTAAATTTATGTTAGTTATGATAGCATGCATAGTAGTAATTTTCTGATAGTTCCAAGATGATTTATGTCACCACTTGGTGGAGCTCTTTTATAAGTACGTGCATTGTTAAAAAAAAAAAAGCAGGTATAAGTTGTCACTAATTAGGGGTTATCATTAGATTGGTTCAAATGAACTCAACTAAATGATGGTATAATAGGTACTCTCTTCAAGTACTCAGTGTAGATTTTGATTTAAACTGTAATATATGTGATTAAAATTTTGATAATTTAAAGATTTTTTTCGAGTATTTCTAATTTTTTTCTCTCCTGCTTTATGTAATGTAGCACTTTTATTGACTTTTCTCCTATTTTACAATTGTAGATAATTTAGAAAATGTATGTAGGATTAATAAGGAATCCTACCATATAGAAGATAATCATGAACATTTTAATATATATTTTCATTTTCTCTTCTTTTTGTTTGTTTTTTCACAAAATTGGAATCAAAATATGTGCAGAACTTTTTATTCTGCTATTTTTTTCTTAACATTCTATGTTGGATATTTTTATATATCCTCTTAATATTCCTTGAAACTGTTTTGGGGTTTTATATTATTCTATGATATAGCTCTATCACAATATGTTTAACCATTCTGTATTAAGATTTTTAGGTTCTTCTTACTATTTTTGCTATTATAAATAACTTTTCAAACATCTATTATACTAAATCTTTTTTTAATTTTTAATTTTTGTGGGTACATATCAAGTGTACACATTTATGGGGCACATGGAATGCCCCAATGCAGGCATGTAATTCTGTTACTCTAAATCTTGATTTAACTCTATTTTTACTTGTTAAATTCTTAGCTATAAAACAGCTATTTTAAGGATTTTTATGTACCTTAACAAAATGTCCTTCAATTGACATTATTCTGAGGTTTACCATTTCTGAGGTAATTATTTTGTTTGTCAAAAGTACGTTTTTTTCTTGGCAAAGTGCTTGTTCTTTGCCCATTTTTTTCCCTCCAGTTTTTGTTCTTTTTTTGGTGGGGGGGAATTGTTTTGGCTAGGTAAGAATTACTTTTCTTCTGTTTCAACAATTTTTAAAGTGCCATCCTGAGTCCTTTTCATAATTTTCATCGGAATTTTCAAGAAAACACATCAGTTACAGATTTTAGGTTGCAAATTGTTGTTGGAAAAGGAGGCCTGGAGCTTAAAAGAGGAATCAGGCTGGAAAGCAGAATGAGATATGAGAACCATCTGTATATGGAGATGATGAGGACTATAGGAGTGGATGAGAGTGCTGAGGAAAAAAGAGAATGGTGGGAAAAAAGCACATGGGGTTGAGAAACCCCATGAAAAAGTTGTGAGAGGAAAAGAGAAGAGAATGAGGATGTGAGGGCATTTAAAAAAGCTAATGAAAAAAGTTGTGTGGAGGTATATTGAAGGAGAAAAATGGCAGCAGTGTCAGATGCTGCTTAGAGGTCTTTCTGGATGAACCCAAAAAGGCCATTTGTTTTAGAAAGCCAAGATTTTTGAGGACTTAGAGAATAGCCTCAGTAAAATAGTATTTGTGTAGTAAGAGGGGTGTATGTTCAGTGTGTGCAGTGTGTGTGCACTCTGATAGTGTGTATGGTGAGTGTGTGTGGGAATACTGAGAACAATGAGAGGTGTGTGTATACAGTGAGAGGGAGTATATGTGTAGTGAAGTCAGTAGCTTGATAAGGTCCAGGGATGGAGAGACAGATATTGCAAGCTTCCCTGTACCTGAAGGGAAACTTTGAGAGAGAGAACTGTTAGAGAAGTTATAAAAGACAGAGAAAGGAATTAATACACTAGGTCTTGAAGGATATGAGAGGCAGTGTGATCTAAAATGGGAGGGAATAGGGGTGGTATTAGAGTTGTAATTTGAGAATGGAGGAGAATATCCATTTGTCTAGGTCAGAAGAGAAGAGGAATTTATAGATGAAGATGCAGAAATATTTTGAGAAAGACCAGAATATATGATGATTAGAAATGATTTGATGTGGGGCCAGGTGTGGTGGCTCATGCCTGTAATCCCAGCACTTTGGGAGGCTGAGGCAGGTGGATCACCTGCGGTCAGGAGTGTGAGACCAGCCTGGCCAACATGGTGAAACCCCATCTCTATTAAAAACGCAAAATTAGCTGGGCATGGTGGGGCATGCCTGTAATCCCAGCTACTGAGGAGGCTGAGGCAGGAGAATCACTTGAACCTGGGAAGCAGAGGTTGCAGTGAGCCGAGATCATGCCACTGCACTGTAGCCTGAGCAACAAGAGTGAAACTCCATCTCAAAAAAAAAAAAAAAAAAAAAGGATTTGATGTGAAGAAGAATATGAGGTTTTTTAGATAATGTGCATCTTCAGCCTTCCCAACAAAATGGAAATTAAGACCCCTAGTTAAGAGGACAGAACTCTTGATGGGGGCAATGCGATTAAGGATTTTGATAGCAAAAATGTTAAGGATATCAATATAGAAATGTAATAAGAAAATACCTTTAAATGGAAGATTACTAAATTAAGTGGTAGGAAACGTGGGTTTTGGGTCTGTGACAATTAACTGGTTGTGTTGATTAAGTCTTAACTCTAGTCTTTTATTTTTATTTTTTTTTTATTATACTTTGAGTTCTAGGGTACATTGTGTATAACATGCAGGTTTGTTACATATGTATATATGTGCCACGTTGGTGTGCTGCACTCATTAACTCGTCATTTACATTAGGTATATCTCCTAATGCTATCCCTCCCCCCTCCTCCCTTCCCCCACCCCACGACAGGCCCCGGTATGTGATGTTCCCCTTCCTGTGTCCAAGTGTTCTCATTGTTCAATTACCACTTATGAGTGAGAACATGCAGTGTTTGGTTTTTTGTCCTTGCGATAGTTTGCTGAGAATGATGGTTTCCAGCTTCATCCATGTCCCTGCAAAGGACATGAACTCATCCTTTTTTATGGCTGCATAGTGTTCTGTGGTGTGTATGTGCCACATTTTCTTAATCCAGTCTATCATTGATGGACATTTGGGTTGGTTCCAAGTCTTTGCTATTGGGAATAATGCTGCAATAAACATACGTGGGCATGTCTTTATAGCAGCATGATTTATAATCCTTTGGGTATATACCCAGTAATGAGATGGCTGGGTCAAATGGTATTTCTAGTTATAGATCCTTGAGAAATCACCACACTGTCTTCCACAATGGTTGAACTAGTTTACATTCCCACCACCTGCGTAAAAGTGTTCCTATTTCTGCACATCCTCTCCAGCATCTGTTGTTTCTGTACTTTTTAATGATTGCCATTCTAACTAGTGTGAGATGGTATCTCATTGTGGTTTTGATTTGCGTTTCTCTGATGGCCAGTGATGATGAGCATTTTTTCATGTGTCTATTGGCTGCATTAATGTCTTCTTTTGAAAAGTGTCTGTTCATATCCTTTGCCCACTTTTTGATGGGATTGTTTGTTTTTTTCTTGTAAATTTGTTTGAGTTCTTTGTAGATTCTGGATATTAGCCCTTTGTCAGATGAGTAGATTGCAAAATTTTTCTCCCATTCTGTAGGTTGCCTGTTCACTCTGATAGTAGTTTCTTTTGCTGTGCAGAAGCTCTTTAGTTTAATTAGATCCCATTTGTCAATTTTGGCTTTTGTTGCCATTGCTTTTGGTGTTTTAGACATGAAGTCCTTGCCCATGCCTATGTCTTGAATGATATTGCCTAGGTTTTGTTCTAGAGTTTTTATGGTTTTAGGTCTAACATTTAAGTCTTTAATTCATCTTGAATTAATTTTTGTATAAGGTTTAAGGAAGGGATCCAGTTTCAGCTTTCTACATATGACTAGCTGGTTTTCCCAGCACCATTTATTAAATAGGTAGTCCTTTCCCCATTTCTTGTTTTTGTCAGGTTTGTCAAAGATCAGATAGTTGTAGATGTGTGGTATTATTTCTGAGGGCTGTGTTCTGTTCCATTGGTCTATATCTCTGTTTTGGTACCAGTACCATGCTGTTTTGGTTACTGTAGCCTTGCAGTATAGTTTGAAATCAGGTATCGTGATGCCTCCAGCTTTGTTCTTTTGGCTTAGGATTGTCTTGGCAATGCGGGCTCTTTTTTGGTTCCATATGAACTTTAAAGCAGTTTTTTCCAATTCTGTGAAGAAAGTGATTGGTAGCTTGATGGGGATGGCATTGAATCTATAAATTACCTTGGTCAGTATGGCCATTTTCATGATATTGATTCTTTCTATCCATGAGCATGGAATGTTCTTCCATTTGTTTGTGTCCTCTTTTATTTCATTGAGTTTATAGTTCTCCTTGAAGAGGTCCTTCACATCCTTTGTAAAATGGTATTTTCCTACCATTTTCCTAGGTATTTTATCCTCTTTGAAGCAATTGTGAATGGGAGTTCACTCATGATTTGGTTCTCTGTTTGTCTGTTATTGGTGTGTAAGAATGCTTGTGATTTTTGCACATTGATTTTGTATCCTGAGACTTTGCTGAAGTTACTTATAAGCTTAAGGAGATTTTGGGCTGAGACAATGGGATTTTCTAAATATACAATCATGTCATCTGCAAACAGGGACAATTTGACTTCCTCTTTTTCTGATTGAATACCCTTTATTTCTTTCTCCTGCCTGATTGCCCTGGCCGGAAGTTCCAATACTATGTTGAATGGAAGTGGTGAGAGAGGGCATCCCTGTCTTGTGCCAGTTTTCAAAGGAAATGCTTCCAGTTTTTGCCCATTTAGAATGATATTGACTGTGGGTTTCTCATAAATAGCTCTTATTATTTTGAGATACGTAAAATCAAGACCGAATTTATTGAGAGTTTTTAGCATGAAGGGCTGTTGAATTTTGTCAAAGGCCTTTTCTGCATCTGTTGAGATAATCATGTGGTTTTTGTCTTTGGTTCTGTTTATATGCTGGATTACGTTCATTGATTTGCATATGTTGAACCAGCCTTGCATCCCAGGGATGAAGGCCACTTGGTCATGGTGGATAAGCTTTTTAATGTGCTGCTGGATTCAGTTTGCCAGTGTTTTACTGAGGATTTTTACATCGATGTTCATCAGGGATATTGGTCTAAAATTCTCTTTTTTTGTTGTGTCTCTGCCAGGCTTTGGTATCAGGATGATGCTGGCCTCATAAAATGAGTTAGGGAGGATTCTCTCTTTTTCTATTGATTGGAATAGTTTCAGAAGGAATGGTACCAGCTCCTCCTTTTACCTCTGGTAGAATTCAGCTGTGAATCCATCTGGTCCTGGACTTTTTTTGGTTGGTAGGCTATTAATTATTGCCTCAATTTCAGAGCCTGTTATTGGTCTATTCAGGGATTCAACTTCTTCCTGGTTTAGTCTTAGGAGGGTGTATGTGTCCAGGAATTTATCCGTTTCTTCTAGATTTTCTAGTTTATTTGCATAGGGGTGCTTATAGTATTCTCTGATGGTAGTTTGTATTTCTGTGGGATTGGTTGTAATATCCCCTTTATCATTTTTTATTGCATCTATTTGATTCTTCTTTCTTTTCTTCTTTATTAGTCTTGCTAGTGGTCTATCAATTTTGTTGATCTTTTCAAAAAACCAGCTCCTGGATTCATTTATTTTTTTGAAGGGGTTTTTTTGTGTCTCTATCTCCTTCAGTTCTGCTCTGATCTTAGTTATTTCTTGCCTTCTGCTAGCTTTTGAATGTGTTTGCTCTTGCTTCTCTAGTTCTTTTAATTGTGATGTTAGGGTGTCAATTTTAGATCTTTCCTGCTTTCTCTTGTGGGCATTTGGTGCTATAAATTTCCCTGTACACACTGCTTTAATTGTGTCCCAGAGATTCTGGTATGTTGTGTCTTTGTTCTCATTGGTTTCAAAGAACATCTTTATTTCTCCCTTCATTTTGTTATGTACCCAGTAGTCATTCAGGAGCAGGTTGTTCAGTTTCCATGTAGTTGACTGGTTTTGAGTGAGTTTCTTAATCCTGAGTTCTAGTTTGATTGCACTGTGGTCTGAGAGACTGTCATAACTTCTATTCTTTTACATTTGCTGAGGAGTGCTTTACTTCCAACTATGTGGTCAATTTTGGAATAAGTGCAATGTGATGCTGAGAAGAATGTATATTCTATTGATTTAGGGTGGAGAATTCTGTAGATGTCTATTAGGCCCACTTGGTGCAGAGCTGAGTTCAATTCCTGGATATCCTTTTTAACTTTCTGTCTCATTGATCTGTTTAATGTTGACAGTGGGGTGTTAAAATCTCCCATTATTGTTGTGTGTGAGTCTAAGTCTCTCTGCAGTTCTCTAAGGACTTGCTTTATGAATCTGGGTACTCCTGTATTGGGTGCATATATATTTAGGATAGTTAGCTCTTCTTGTTGAATTGATCCCTTTACCATTATGTAGTGGTCTTCTTTGTCTCTTTTGATCTTTGTTGGTTTAAAGTCTGTTTTATCAGAGACTAGGATTGCAACCCCTGCCTTTTTTTGTTCTCCATTTGCTTGGTAGATGTTTCTCCATTCCTTTATTTTGAGCCTATGTGTGTCTCTGCACATGAGATAGGTCTCCTGAATACAGCACACTGATGGGTCTTGACTCTATCCAATTTGCCAGTCTGTGTCTTTTAATTGGAGCATTTAACCCATTTACTTTTAAGGTTTATATTGTTGTGTGTGAATTTGATCCTGTCATTATGATGTTAGCTGGTTATTTTGCTTGGTAGTTGATGCAGTTTCTTCCTAGCTTCGATGGTCTTTACAATTTGGCATGTTTTTGCAGTGGCTGTTACCAGTTGTTCCTTTCCATGTTTGGTGCTTCCTTCAGGAGCTCTTGTAGGGCAGGCCTGGTGATGACAAAATCTCTCAGCATTTGCTTGTCTGTAAAGGATTTTATTTCTACTTCACTTATGAAGCTTAGTTTGGTTGAATATGAAATCTGAGTTGAAAATTCTTTTCTTTAAGAATGTTGAATATTGGCCCCCACTCTCTTCTGGCTTGTAGAGTTTCTGCTGAGAGATCCACTGTTAGTCTGATGGGCTTCCCTTTGTGTGTAACCCAACCTTTCTCTCTGGCTGCCCTTAACATTTTTTCCTTCATTTCAACTTTGGTGAATCTGACAATTATGTGTCTTGGAGTGGCTCTTCTTGAGGAGTATCTTTTTGGCATTCTCTGTATTTCCTGAATTTGAATGTTGGCCTGCCTTTCTAGGTTGGGGAAGTTCTCCTGGATATTATCCTGCAGAGTGTTTTCCAATTTGGTTCCATTCTCTCTGTCACTTTTAGGTACACCAGTCAGATGTAGATTTGGTCTTTTCACATAGTCCCATATTTCTTGGAGGCTTTGTTTGTTTCTTTTTACTCTTTTTTCTCTAAACTTCTCTTCTTGCTTCATTTCATTCATTTGATCCTCAATCACTAATAACCTTTCTTCCACTTGATGAAATCGGCTACTGAAGCTTGTGCATTCGTCACATAGTTCTTGTGCCATCGTTTTCAGCTCCATCAGGTCATTTAAGGACTTCTTTACACTGATTATTCTAGTTAGCCATTCATCAAATCATTTTTCAAGGTTTTTAGCTTCTTTGAGATGGGTTCAAACTTCCTCCTTTAGCTAGGAAAGTTTGATCGTCTGAAACCTTCTGCTCTCAACTCGACAAAGTCATTCTCTATCCAGCTTTGTTCCGTTGCTGGCGAGGAGCTGCGTTCCTTTGGAGGCAGAGAGGCATTCTGATTTTTACAACTTTCAGCTCTTCTACTCTGTTTTTTCCCCATCTTTGTGGTTTTATATACTTTTGGTCTTTGATGATGGTGACATACAGATGGGGTTTTGGTGTGGCTGTCATTTCTGTGTATTAGTTTTCCTTCTAAGAGTCAGGACCCTCACTGCAGGTCTGTTGGAGTTTGCTGGAGGTCCACTCCAGACCCTATTTGCCTGGGTATCACCAGTGGAGGCTGCAGAACAGCGAATATTGCTGAACAGCAGATGTTGCTGCCTAATCATTCCTCTGGGAGCTTCGTCTGAGAGGCGTACCTGGCCATGTGGGGTGTCAGTCTGCCCCTACTGGGGGATGTCTCCCAGTTAGGCTACTCGGGGGTCAGGGACCCACTTGAGGAGGCAGTCTGTCCGTTCTCAGATCTCAAACTCCATGCTAGGAGAACCACTACTCTCTTCAGAGCTGTCAGACAGGGACATTTAAGTTTGCAGAGGTTTCTGCTGCCTTTTGTTTGGCTATGCCCAGCCCTCAGAGGTGGAGTCTATAGAGGTGGGCAGGCCTCCTTGAGCTGTGGTGGGCTCCACCCAGTTCGAGCTTCCAGGCTGCTTTGTTTACCTACTCAAGCCTCAGCAATGGCAGGCGCCCCTCCCCCAGTCTCACTGCCGCCTGGCAGTTTGATCTCAGACTGCTGTGCTAGCAATGAGTGAGGCTCCGTGGGCATGAGACCCTCTGAGCCAGGCACAGGATATAATCTCCTGGTGTGCTGTTTGCTAAGACTGTTGGAAAAGCACAATATTAGGGTGGGAGTGACCTGATTTTCCAGTTTCCCTTGGCTAGGAATGGGAATTCCCTGATCCCTTGTGCTTCCCAGGTGAGGCGATGCCTCTCCTTGCTTCAGCTCACACTCAGTGAGCTGCACCCACTGTCCTGCACCCACTGACAAGCCCCAGTGGGATGAACCCAGTACCCCAGTTGGAAATGCAGAAATCACCCATCTTCTGTGTCACTCACGCTGGGAGTTGTAGACTGGAGCTGTTCCTATTCGGCCATCTTCTAGTCTTTAATTTTTAATCTGTATGATGAGAGGTGAATCCAGTGACTTTTTTAGATTGAAAAATTTTGAATCAAACTCAACTAAAAATGAACAAAATATTTAAACTACAGTAATGAAGACGTTATGATACTGGTGAAAAAGGACAAGTAAATCAATGGAACTGAACAGATAATCCAGAAGTAGACCCACATATATATATTATTGTAAGTTCATTTTCTACAGAGATGCAAAGGGTATTGGAGGAAGGATATTCTTCTGAACAAATAATGCTGGAGCAATTGGGTATCCCAATGCAGAAAATGAACTTCAATCCTTATCTCACACCATATAAAAACTAACCAGAAATGAAGCATAGAACTAAACTCTAGAAGATGACATAGGAGAAAGTCTTAATGAGCTTGGGTTAGTCAAAGATTTCATAGATACCTACCACTGAAAACATAACCATAAAAGAAAAAAATGAATAAATTGAGCTTAATCAAAATTAAAAACTTCTGTTCCTTGAAATATACTTCTTAAGGAAGTAAAACACAAGCTGCATCTGAAATAAAGGTCACATTTTGCTCATAGGAAAGTTCTTAAGGTCCTTAAAAATCAGAACCTACTTGTAGAACATTTCACTTATGCATTTTGTCATATCAGATGATCCTGTATTTAATTGTTTTGGCTACTAAATGTCCTAATAAAATTTGCTGTTTTAAAAAAATGAATAAACAACATACTAAATTTTAGCAACTTTCACTTCATGTTTTAATCTTTAAAAGAGAGAGAGAGAGAAAAAAAAAGGCTGGAATTGATGAAAGGACATATATTGAGAGCAGTTATTGCCTGAGTGCAAAGAAGCAAACCAAAATGGTAAGAAATAAGCATAAAAATTTAAAGACTATGGTAGTTGGGGTTATTTATTAAAGAGACAAACAACCTTTGACATCTTATTAGTGCCCAAGAAATTGACCATATTAACATAAACACAAATGCAGAAGTTGATTTTTGTTCATTTTATTAAAATATATATTCTTAATTAGTCATCAAAACCATGAAGCAGTATATACTTTGTATCTTCAGTTTCAGAAATAGTAAGTATGTAACATAGTTGCAAAATCAGATTTATTGAGGTATAATTTACATACACAAAATATGTCCATTTTAAGTGCACAGTTCAATACATTTTAACAGACATATTCACTCATATAATCACCACCAGTAAGATATAGAACTTTTGGATCACTCCAGAAAGTTCTTTCATTCCCCTTTGCAGTCATTTCCCAACACCTCCCCTCTGTTCTGCAGGCAACTACTGATCTACTTTTTGACTTTAAAGATTGGTTTTGCCTTTTCTAGAATTTCATATGAAAGGAATTATGCAGTGCATCCTTTTGAGTCTGGCTTTTTCTCAGTGTAATAATTTTGAGATTTATCTATGTTGTTATATATATTAGGACATTTCCTTTTGATTGTCAAATAACATTCCATTGTAGGGATATACCCCAATTTATTTATCCATGCACTTCTTTTTTTTGATATTTGGGTTTTTGTAGTTTTTGGCCAGTATGACTGAAGCTGCTATGGACATTCACATATAATGTTTTCATTTCTCTTGGGTATGAATATCTGGGAGTAGAATTCCTAAGTGTTATGGAAAGTGCATATTTAACTTTATAAGAACTTCCAAATTTGTTTTCCAAAATGATTGTGCCATTTTACATTTTCACCAGTGGTGTTTAAGTGTTCCATTGCACTACATCCTCACTGTCCCCTAATATTGTCAGTCTTTTACATTTTAACTATTCTAGTGGTGTATAATTATAATTTAAGTTGTAAAATATTTACATCCCAAGTAGTTAAAATTAAGAAAAAGTTTAGAGTTGGATGGTGGTAAACATTTAATTACCTGTAAAATTTGGTAATCCAGAACAACTCACTTATCCCAAAGCTTTTATATAATTGATATTTCAAAATAATGTAAAATCATATTACATGCTTTTTAGCTCTATTGTAATCTCCAGTTAAGAGTAATTAGCCGGGCGCGGTGGCTCAAGCCTGTAATCCCAGCACTTTGGGAGGCCGAGACGGGCGGATCAGGAGGTCAGGAGATCGAGACCGTCCTGGCTAACACGGTGAAACCCCGTCTCTACTAAAAAATACAAAAACTAGCCGGGCGAGGTGGCGGGCGCCTGTAGTCCCAGCTACTCGGGAGGCTGAGGCAGGAGAATGGCGTAAACCCGGGAGGCGGAGCTTGCAGTGAGCTGAGATCCGGCCGCTGCACTCCAGCCTGGGCGACAGAGTATTTAATGAACATTAATTTGACATTTCTTTTGTTTCCAACTTAATATAATCCAAATTTTACCCATAAAATGTAATATTTAAGGGTGGTATATATTGTGGGGAAAAACGTGCTCTAAAGATAATGAAAAAGTACTCTAGTGATAATGATAGCTGTCAATCATTAAGAACTGACTGTATACTGTATACTATGCCAAAGGCTTTATAAATATAATTTCATTTAATTCTTACAAAATGGAGTACATATTATTATTTTGATTTTACAAAGAAGGCAGTTAAGGAACTGAAACATGAAACCTATTACAGGTTAAAAAATACTTGAATAAATAAATTGACAAAAGGAATGAATGAATAGAGCAAGGAAAGAATAAGCGAATAAGAATGTGGGCTTGTTGGCCGGGCGTGGTGGCTCACGCCTGTAATCCCAGCACTTTGGGAGGCTGAGGCAGGCGGATCACGAGGTCAGGAGATTGAGACCATCCTGGCTAACACGGTGAAACCCCATCTCTACTAAAAATGCAAAAAATTAGCTGGGCGTGGTGGCGGGCGTCTGTAGTCCCAGCTACTGGGGAGGCTGAGGCCAGAGAATGGCGTGAACCCGGGAGGCGGAGCTTGCAGTGAGCCGAGATCGCGCCACTGCACTCCAGCCTGGACTACTGAGCGAGACTCGTCTCAAACAAACAAAAACAATGTGGGCTTGTTTTTTTCAAACAAATTATATGTTATGGACTCTAAATCTCTTAACTTGGCTTCGATGACATTGGATTATTGAAAAATGAAACTATTTTGAGGAGTTGACTGACCCCTAAAGTTTCCACAGTAACTTATTTAATTTTTTGATCTTTCTAGTACTTTTTTGCCTTATAATATAAAATTCGAATGTCTGTTATTAGTGTGAAATGAAATCCTTTCAAATATATGCCATCAGAAGGATGTGTTACAAATATACAGTATTACAAACATTTCATTTTGTATGCTGAGTAAGAAAAAATCAGTTATAATACAGTTTTAATGCAGTATCCAGTGTGTGAATTATTTAATGAAATATTTGATCTTTATTTTTTGTTCCCAGGGAGGTTATATTCAAAAGAAAAAGGAACTGTGGGGAATCTGTATCTTTATTGCAGCGGTTGACCTAGATGAGATGCCATTCACTTTTACTGAGCTACAGAAAAACATAGAAATCAGGTAAAGTTTCTTGTATAAATATAAGCCTCTGCCATAAAAGGAAACTAATTCTGGACTTTCCTTTTAATAGACTTTAGTGAATTAGTGAGAAATGCTAAAATTAAGTAAAACATAAAGAACTTGGGCCAAATAGTGAACTGCTGCCGTTCTCTCATGGAGCCATTATGAAAGTGTATTTATGCTGTATTTCTTTAAGATGTAGCAGTTTGTGTCCTGGAAAAATTTTCATTGTGTCTCTCACTATTCATGTGTAAGCTTTCTTAATTGTGGCTGTTAATAAAGTGAATAGAAAAGCAAGGATTTGTAAATAGGCTTGTTTTATGTTAAAACCTTATATAAGTAGTTTGAGTTTATCTTAAAGGAATTTAGGTAAGATTTATTAAAGCCTAAGATTGTTTTAACATAGAGAATGTTATAATTAAATGCATTTTTTCAGATTATATATTGATTTGAACATGCTACAATACTTGAGCCAGTAATTACTTAATAGGTGTTTGTTGTTGAGTTTATAAGCCTCATAAGAAGAGTTTATTAATGTGTTTTCAATAATGTATGAACTTTATCTTCAGAAAGTATCCAAGACTTTCAGTCATTTTCTTTGCAACATATTTACAAAAATGCAACAGTATATATTTTTACCAAATAGGTAATTATGTTTCTCCTTGAACAAAGACATCTAGAATTAAACATAATTGATATTTTCTTTAAATGAGATAGATTGAATTGTTGCATTTTTGAAATACTTTTTTTGCTATATCTAAATAAAATGTGGAAACAAAGGCCTTGCTTATTCATAAATATACAAAATAACAGAAATAACATAAATAGTTCGTAGAGTCAATACCTGCAACACCGCAGGCACTCACTGCTTCTGTCCTTTCCTTCTTTTCTTCCCTTAAGTTTCCCCTAGAAAAAAGGCTTTGTTGAAACAATTCAGTTTTCATGGTAATCTCAGGACAGGTATTCCCATATACCTCAAAAAAAAAAAAAAAAAACTGGAGCTGAGAGTAGTTCTTTAATAAATGCTATTCTGAGGCAGATTTTTTTTTCTCTGGATATATCTGCACATTTATTCCTCTCTCTTTTCTTTTCTTTTCTTTTCTTTTTTTTTTTTTTGAGACGGAGTCTGGCTCTGTCGCCCAGGCTGGAGTGCAGTGGCCGGATCTCAGCTCACTGCAAGCTCCACCTCCCGGGTTCACGCCATTCTCCTGCCTCAGCCTCCCGGGTAGCTGGGACTACAGGAGCCCACCACCTCGCCCGGCTAGTTTTTTGTATTTTTTAGTAGAGACGGGGTTTCACCGTGTTAGCCAGGATGGTCTTGATCTCCTGACCTCGTGATCCGCCCGTCTCGGCCTGCCAAAGTGCTGGGATTACAGGCTTGAGCCACCGCGCCCCGCCTCCTTTCTCTTTTCTAATCAGCAGTCTGATCTTCTATGTCAGCAGTCTGATCTTCTATTCTTTGTCATTTCTACTCTTTCTTTATTTGCTTTTTCACATAGCTTGTTCTGGCTTCCCCATTCCTTTCTGTATCATGGGAACTTTAATAACCTTTTGGTTCCCCTACTGATTAGCTGAAGCTTTTATTTTCCCAGTTCTTAAGATAAGTGTCTGATTGGTCCAGCCCATTTTTTTGAGTGAGGGCTGTAACTCATTGGTTGCTGGACAGCCTATGGATGGGTCAGGTGACTATCTTTTGGTTCAGTTAGCTGCTTTGGTATAATTCCTTATACAAACTTCATGATTAGAAATTAGCATGTGAGATGTAGTTGACGGTTGCTATCTTTAATATCCTGTTGGAAAATGTATATATTGATGTTTCAAATAGGTTAATTTTTATGGAAAACAGTAACAAAGGATGATTTAAAGTTATTATTTAAACTGCTTAAATTTTTAAAACCAACTTTGCTTTTCCAAAAACAATTCAATTCTAAAATCATTGGTCGGACAAATAAAGTATGCATTTTGGTGTGCATCCCTGGTGCCACAGGGCCCAGAGCAGGATGTTAGATTCAAAGTAGGGTGAGGAGGGCATCCTTTATGTGGGGGCAACCTGATGTGGCTGCTTGGTGTGCAGTGTCAGAGACTAAGCAGGGTGTGCAGGCAACCGGTGCAGGGAGTCAGAGCACAAGTGAGGTGAGGAGAGCAGCCTGCTGTGGGGAGTCGGAGCCCTACCATGGTGAGGAAGTGTCTATGCTAAGGGGTGGGATAAGTCCAAAACTAGGAGTCGGTTCTGAGAAGAACAGAAACGTGTCCACATGGGGGAGGGGGTGGCTTTGGAGATGGAAGATGATTACTTACAGGGGGATTGATTAAATGAGTAAGTAAACTGAGGATGAATGGGTTCCAGGTTTCCCACTGTCAAAGAAGAGTTACAAATATAGAAAGGGAAACACTAAAATGAAGCATATGGTTTTATATTGGAATTGGATAAATGGATGTGAACTCATGTTTTTTAAAACATATAGACAGGTACAGAATAAATATACGCATATCTCTTCATGACCCTTCATTTTCTTATATTCTCAATGATAAATAGATATAAGCGTAGGTATATAGATAATAGAGGTGTAAGTTGAAGGCTAATTGTTTTTGCAAAAAGTAATTCCTTCCAAAGGATATAGTAGTGATTTGATGTAGAGCTAATAATCTTTTGAATTGAAATATCTATGATTTGAAAACAAAATAACATAAATTTTTAAGGTTACTGATTTACTTTTTTCTATTCTTTCCTTTGTAGTGTCCATAAATTCTTTAACTTACTAAAGGAAATTGATACCAGTACCAAAGTTGATAATGCTATGTCAAGACTATTGAAGAAGTATGATGTATTGTTTGCACTCTTCAGCAAATTGGAAAGGTAAAGTAAACATTTTATTAGGGTTATACTCTGATTTTTTATGTCATTGTTCATAATTAGATTCTGGGAATTATTTAACACATTTAGTAAAGTTAGTAAGTATTACTTCTTAAACTTGTCCCTTTTCATGTGACCTTATTAATTCTTAGCTTTCGTATTTATCCAGTAATATGCATTCTGAATGCTTCCTGCAAAATTAACCATTTTATTATCCTTTCATGTCTTCCATTTGTTTTCAAAAACTTTAAGCTTATCTCCCATTTTAGCCTTCTCTGCCAGAAAACTTCTAGTTCTGAATAGAATGGTGACATAAATTTAAACTTCTTCCTAATAGTGTTATTTAGTTTGCAATGAGAAAACACTGGCAATGGAAGGTGTATGTGACCTATATTATGAAGTAACGATTTGTACTCCCAATGGTGGCTTAGAAGACTTTTTCCATTACAGTTCAAGTAGGAGCATAATGAATATGCTTAGGTTAAGTTTTTCTATACTTTTCATCAAAACTGTAGTCTCCTACCCCAAATATTTCAGCCCTTAATTTGGCATAGGTCTGTTATCATGTTTGTTTTGAGGCTCGTTCCATTTGCGGTTAAGAGAATATGAAAGTTACTGTGTTAGCTAAATAAGCAATTTGTAATAGTATGGTAAAGGGAGAAGGGTAAAAGAAGCATGTCCCTATTCTGGAGAGAATGAGGATGGAGATAGAGGTGGAAAGAAGTATCTCCTTAGGAGGATGACTCTATTTTTCTCCCCCTTTTTCTTTTTTGATCACTAAAACTTCACAACTGTGGTGGAGGATGAGAAAAAATAGAGAAAAAACTCAAAGGTCTAGGGCTTTTGAAGGAATGTCTTTTCTTGCCCCTGGTTTTAATTGTAATATGGTAGCATTGGCCATCTTTTTTTTTTTTTTTTTTTTTTTTGGTCTTTTCTTGACGAGAATAGAAGCTTTTTGCACAGGAAAAAGGGGAATTTTTAATTATTAATGGAGATAAATTATCTAAATAATTTGCATAACAAGCATGAACTAATTATAGACTACTTTGAAAACACAGAAAGCCATAAATAAAATACAAATCGACCAAAATGTCAACGGTGGAGAGAATCACTTTTCGTGTTTTAGAATGTTTCTTTCCTTTGGGTATTGTTTCACACTGAGTAGAGTATTATATGCGTGTGCGTGTGTGTGTGTGTGTGTGTGTGTGTGTGTGTTTTGCTTTTAAAATTTACCTAATTGTGACTGTCTACATTTTTTTCTAGTCTTTAAACTTGTTTATGACCTTTTAATTCATATCTGGTAGCTTATTTTAATATAATCCTAAATACAACGTTGCTTTAGAGATTTTTTTTGGTCACAATATTATTTAGACCCCTGAAAAACTGGAAACAACTGTGTATTCACAACTGAAGTTAAACAATAAATATTAAACGTATCTAAACATAAAATGTTATAAATATAAAATAAAATGTGATAAAGAATAATGGCAGTATTGGAAAGTGCTTCTAATGTTAAACAAACGAAGCAGGATATACTCTGATTATAACTGTGTGTAAGGAAGGAACCTAGACCACTAATGCATACAATGAAATGACTGGAGAGAAGTTTACCAAAATGTTAACCCAAGTTTTATATGAGTAACTTACATTTGTAAGGAGAATGTATTACCTCTCTAGTAAACAAAGCAAGCAAAAACTTCTTTAAGCCAACTTTAATGAGTATTCTATACATATAAGTACTTCAAGATCTATAATCATCAGGGTTTTTTTTTTTTTTTTCTAGATATAGAATTTGGGGACTCATTGGTAGGAGTGATTTGGGGTACAGTTCTGATTTTTTTTCCTGCTATAGTAATTTTGACTGGATGCTTCCAAGTTGTTTGCTCTGCTGTCTGGGATAAGGAATCTGCTTGGATGTTTGTTTCTGTTGTAAGAAGCAGAAATTACATAGTGGACAAAGCATTACATTGTATATGTTTAAGGGTGAAGGGTAACTATAGTGGTGATTTTGGTCAGAGAAAAAACCATAGAAGGCAATGTCGGAAAAGGGTTTACAAGAAAAACAGAAATTCACCAAGCAAAATGAGTGGGAACTGGGAGCAAGCATCTTAGAGATTAGCATGTGTACAAAGCCAAAGCAGTGATATCAGGATGTACTTTGATATTGCTAATGGCTGAAAGGTAGGAAGGGATCAGATTGGTAGTAATCTTGGACTTTGCCCTGCAGGCAGTGGAAACTCCTTGAATGATTTTAAACTAGGGAGCAACAGTCGGATTTGGCCTCAAAAGACCACTCAGGACTTTGTAAAAGGGACTTAAAATTTTTATTGACAAATTATATGAGACAATTTAGAGTAAACTTTACTAACCTTAGGTGGATCAGCAGGATTTTTTCTATCTTATTTATACCTTTTTTTTTTGAAGAGTAATTGAGAGGATTAACTGTGATACCAAAGCCTGTTTATTTCAGAGTAGGCTATATGAATGTATATGACTAGCAGTTAAATAGATTTTTATGACCTGATCTAGGATTCTAACCAAATACAGTGTTACAAATGAACATAGGGAGTTCAGTCACTGTAATTAGGTATTACAGTGATGTGAGATGTCATAAATTGGGAAAATCTACTTGAACTTTGTTTTGTAGTGCTATACATTTTTTGTTTTTAAAATGTATAGTTCTTAAAAGAAGGTGAATAAAGCATGAGAAAACTACTATGACTTCTAAACTATGAAAAAATGTTAAAAAGTCATAATGTTTTTCTTTTCAGGACATGTGAACTTATATATTTGACACAACCCAGCAGTTCGTAAGTAGTTCAGAGAATGTTATTTTTCACTTAAAAATAAAGATTTTTCTGGAATAATCTCAAACATCTTGATAGTTAGGGTTAGTTTGATCGATTATAGCAGGCTACTTCATAAATTAAGCCCATAGATTTAAGTCCTGTGTAGATTATTTATCTTCTCACAAAGAAAATAATATAAAATGCATGCCTTGTACTACAAGGAAGAACTAATAAGGTGGAATTGATTCAGGGCAACATATCACCAACTCTGAGAAAAATGCAAATTCATTGACTAAATCTTTATGGAGGGTCTGTTACAGGCACTTTATTAACTAAGAATCAGCATAATTTCTGTGTAAGAATAAATGTAAAAATCTGTATTAAAATTTCCAAATGATTATTTTAAATGTATAATGCGTGCTCTAACAGTATGCCAATATAGAGCTCCAGAGTTTTTTCTTGGAAATGGAATGAGTAGTACATGAGATTTTCTGCCCCATTGGAGTAGTATTGCAGATTATTAATATAAAGGGAAATTGTATATTTACTGATTAATTGATATCAGTCTATTAATTCCAACAAGTGAGTGTCTATGGAAAGACTATCGAGGCAAAGTGTTAAATTGGCAAACTAAAGTCATCCAAACCTTCATTTTTCTGCTCAGTGTTGATAATTAATCAGAAAAAAAGAGCAAAAAATATTAAGGTAATTTGAAACAAAGTATATTATAGCATACTATGTCTTTTATATATTTTTATATTAGAATTGAAATATTCAGTATTTCTTTTACAAAATTTTTCTCTCAAAATATATACTTTTTTTCTTAATTTTTTTTTTTTTTTGCAGCTTCTCATGGTCAAGAATGTATACTGTTCTATAGGCTAAATATCATATCTTAGAATTATAAGATATAGAAACATTAAATGAATAGAGATAAATTCAGGTGTAAATTATGCATTTAAAATGGACTGCATTCTATTATGCATTTAACTAAGGTCTTTTTTTTTAAATGCACAACAAGAAACAATGAAAAAGTATATCTGGAAAACTTTCTTTCAGTGATATATTTTTCCTGTTTTTTTCTGCTTTCTATTTGTTTAATAGGATATCTACTGAAATAAATTCTGCATTGGTGCTAAAAGTTTCTTGGATCACATTTTTATTAGCTAAAGGTAAGTTCATTATATTTATTAAATGCTAATATTTCAAATGTAATGATTAAATTGGCATTCCTTTGGACTGAATTCCCTAATTTTTATTGAGTAATGTACTCCTCTCTCATTCTCTGCATGGCTTATTAACTGTTAGCAAGTTCTTTTAATTCTGGTACTAGAAACAACCTTGGAAATGCTTTATTTCATTTATGTTTCTAATATTCCATCTTTCCTTCCGTTCTGTTTTTTTAAATAATGATGTTACTGTTTTCATAAAAATGGTATTTGCTCATGAAAAATAATTCAAATAAAATAATTTTGGTCAGGAAAGCACAAAGAAAAATTACCTAAAATCTACCCAGGAATAATTGGCATTAAAATTACATAATTGGGATGCAGTTAAGGTATAGAGTTTTTATTATTTTTGTTTGTTTATGCAAACAGTGTTAACTTGTTATCAGTTAAAATAGTGGGTTATAAGATAGTAGTTGCAAGCCTCATAGTAACCTCAAACCAAAAAACATACAATGTAGACATGAAAAATAAAAAGCAAGAAACTAAAGCATATCACCAGATAAAATTAACTTCACTAAAGGGAGACAGAAAGGAAAGAAAGAAGGAAGAGAAGACCACAAAACAACCAGAAAACAAATAACAAAATGGCATGAGTAAGTCCTTACTTATCAATAATAACATTGAGCGTAAATGGACTAAAGTCTCCAATTAAGAAAAACAAGACCCATTTGATCTGTATCCTACAAGAAACACACTTTGCCTATAAAGACACATGCCAACTGAAAATAAAGGGATGGAAAAATATATTCCATGGCCACAGAAACCAAAATAAGAGCAGGGGTCACTATACTTGTATCAGACAAAGTAGATTTCAAGAACAAAACTGTAAGGGCAAAGAAGGTCATTATATAATGATAAAGGGGTCAATTCAGCAACAGGATATAACAGTGTTAAATATTTATGCAACTAATACTGGAGCACCAAGATATATAAAGCAAATATTATTAGAGCTGAAGAGACACATAGGCCCCAATACAATAGAAATAGTTGGAGACTTCAACACCCCACTTTCAGCATTGGACAGATCTTCCAGACAGAAAAACAACAAAGAAACATCAGACTTAATCTGCATTATATAGACCATATGAATCTAATCGATATTTATAGAACATTTCATCCAAGAATATACATTCTTCTCCTCTGCATTTGCTCATTCTCAAGGATAGACCATGTGTTAGGCTTAAAACATTAAAAAAGCATGAAATAATATCAAGCATATTCTCTGATCAAAATAGAATAAAACTAGAAATTAATAACAAGGTATTTTGGAAACTGTACAGATACATGGAAATTAAACAATATGCTCCTGAATGACCATGGGTCAATGAAGAAATTAAGAGGGAAATTAAAAAAAATTTTGAAACAAATGGTAATGGAAACATAACAAACCAAAACCTATGGGATACAGTAACAGCAGTACAAAGAGGGAAGTTTATAGCTGTAAGTGCCTACATCACAAAGAGGAAAACTTCTTTTTTTAAAAAAACGGTACGTGTGATGGTTTGTTACAAAGGTAAACTTGTGTCACGGGGGTCTGTTGTACCGCTTATTTCTTCACCCAGGAATTAAGCCCAGTATCCAATAGTTATCTTTTCTGTTCCTCTCCCTCCTCCCACCTTCCACCTTCAAGTAGACCCCAGTGTCTATTGTTTCCTTCTTTGTGTTCTTAAGTTTTCATCATTTAGCTCCCACTTATAAGTGAAGTCATGCAGTATTTAGTTTTTTGTTCCTGCATTAGTTTGCTAAGGATAATAGCCTCCAGCTCCATCCATGTTCTTGTGAAAGACAGGATCTCATTCTTTTTTATGGGCTGCATAGTATTCCATGGTGTTTATGTACCACATTTTCTTTATCCAGTCTGTCATTGATGAGCATTTAGGTTGATTCCATGTCTTTGCTATTGTGGATAGTGCTGGAGTGAACATCTACGTGCTTGTGTCTTTATGGTAGAATGATTTATATTCCTTTGGGTATGTACCCAGTAATGGGATTGCTGGATCCAAGGGTAGTTCTGCTTTTAGCTCTTTGTGGAATCATCAGACTGCTTTCTACAATGTGTGAACTAGTTTACACTCCCACCAACAGTGTATAAGTGTTCTCTTTTCTTTGCAACCTCACCACTATCTGTTATTTTTTGACTTTTTAGTAATAGCCATTCTAACGGGTGTGAGATGGTATCTCATTGTGGTTTTGATTTGTATTTATCTAATGATCAGTGATATGGAGCTTTTTTTCATATGTTTATTGTCTGCATCTACGTCTTCTTTTGAAAAGTGTCTATTCATGTGCCTTGCCCACTTTTTAATGGGGTTGATTTTTTTTCTCTTGTAAATTTGTCTAAGTTCCTTATAGATGCTGGATATTAGACCTTTGTCAGATGCATAGTTTGCACAATTTTTCTCCCATTCTGTAGGTTGTTTACTCTGTTGATTGTTTCTTTTGTTGAGCAGAAGCTCTTGAGTTTAATTTGATCCCCCTTGTCAATTTTTGATTTTGTTGTGATTGCTTTTGGTGTCTTTATCATGAAGTTTTGCCCATTCCTATGTCCAGAATCTATCTTTTTTGTTTTTTTTTTTTTTTTTTTTTTTTTTTGAGACAGAGTCTCACTCTGTCGCCCAGGCTGGAGTGCAGTGGCAAAATCTCGGCTCACTGCAACCTCTGCCTCCCGGGTTTAAGTGATTATCTTGCCTCAGCCTCCTGAGTAACTGGGACTACAGGTGTGCACCACCGTGCCCGGCTAATTTTTGTATTTTTACTAGGGATGGGGTTTTACCATGTTGGCCAGGCTGGTCTTGAACTCCTGACCTCAGGTGATCCATACACCTCAGCCTCCCAAAGTGCTGGGATTACAGGCATGAGGCACCACACCTGGCCGTCTTTAATCCATCTTAAGTTGATTTTTGTACATGGTGTAAGGAATGTCCAGCTTCAATCTTCTGCATATGGCTAGCCACTTATGCTAGCACCAGTTGTTGAAATGAGAGTCTTTTCCCCATTGCTTGTTTTTGTCAGCTTTGTCAAATAGATCAGCTGGTCCTAGGTGTGTAGCCTTATTTCTGGGTGCTCTATTCTGTTCCATTGGTCTACACTATTCTGAAAAAAAAAGTGCCTGTTTTTGTACCAGTAACATGCTGTTTTGATTACTGTAGCCCTGTAGTATAGTTTGAAGTTGGATAACGTGATGCCTCCAGCTTTGTTCTTTTTGCTTAGGATTGCCTTGGCTATTCGGGCTCTTTTTTGGTTCCATTTGAATTTTAAAACAGTTTTTTCTATTTCTGTGAAGAATGCCATTGGTAGTTTGATAGGAATAGCATTGAATCTGTAAATTTTTTGGGGCAGTGTGGCCATTTTAATGATATTGATTCTTCCTATCCATGAGCATGGGATGTTTTTCCATGTGTTTGAGTCATCTCTGATTTCTTTGAGCAGTGTTTTGAAATTCTTGTTGTAGAGAGCTTTCACCTCCCTGGTTAGTTGTATTCCTGTGTATTCTTTTTGTGGCAATTTTTAGTGGGATTGCCTTTGATTTGGCTCTCAGCTTTGCTCTTATTGGTGTATGGAAATACTAGTGATTTTTATACATTGATTTTGTATCCTGAAACTTTACTGAAGTTATTGATCAGCTGAAGGAGCTTTTGGGCTCTAAGTCTATAGGGTTTTCTAGATATAGAATCATGTCATCTGCAACAGAGATAGTTTGACTCCCTCTCTTCCTATTTGGATGCCCTTTATTTCTTTCTCTAACCTGAGTGCTCTGGTTAGGACTTCCAATACTTTGTTGAATAGGAGTGGTGAAAAAGGGCATACTTGTCTTGTGCCAGTTTTCAAAGGGAATGCTTCAAGCTTCTGCCCATTCAGTATGATGTTGGTTGCGGGTTAGTTATAGGTGAAAAAAGAGGAAAAACTCAAACAATCTAACATTGCATCTTAAAGAAGTATAAAAATAAGAGCAAATCAAACCCCAAATTAGTAGAAGAAAAGAAAGATCAGAGCAGAAATAAATGAAATTGCAATGAAAAAAAAATTGCAAAAGATCAGTGAAACAAAGTGTTTTTATTTAAAAGTTAAACAAAATTGACAAGCCTTTAGCTAGATTAACTAAGGGAAAAAGAGAGAAGATACAAATAAAATCAGAAATGAAAAAGGAGATATTACAACTGATACTGCAGAAACTAAAATTATAGAAGCCATTAGTGGCGTCTATAAGCAACTATATGCCAATAAACTGGAAAATATAGAAGAAATGGGCAAATTTCTAGACATGTACATCTTACCAAGATTCAACCAGGAAGCAATCCAAAACCTGAACAAACCAATAACAAGTAATGAGATTGAAGCCATAAAAAAGTCTCCTAGTAAAGAAAAGCCCGGGACCTGATGGCTTCACTGCTGAATTGTACCAAACATTTAAAGAAGAACTAATATCAATCCTACTTACAGTATTCTGAAAAATAGAGTAGGAAGAAATACTTCCAAACTCATTCTACAAGGCCTGTATTACCCTGATACCAAAACCAGGTAAAGACACACTAAAAAAAGAAAACTACAGGCCAGTATTTCTGAGGAATATTGATACAGAAATCTTCAACAAAACACTAGCAAACTGAATTCAATAATATATTAGGTAGATCATTCATTATGTCCAAGTGGGATTTATCCCTGCAATGCAAGGATGGTTCAACATACACAAATCAATGTGGTATGTCATATCAACAGAATGAAGGACAAAAATCATATGATCATTTCAATTGATGCTGAAAAAGCATTTGATAAAATTCAGCATCCCTTCATGATCAAAACCCGAAAAAAACTGAGGATAGAAGGAATATACTTTAACATAATAAAAGCCATATATAACAGACCCACAGCTAGTATAATACTTAATGGGGAAAAACTGAAAGCCTTTCCTCTAAGATCTAGAACATGACGAGGATGTCCACTGTCACCACTGTTATTCATCGTAGTACTGGAAGTACTAGATAGGGTAGTCAGACAAAAGATATAAAGGGAATCCAGACTGGAAAGGAAGAAGTCAAGTTATCCTTGTTTGCAGATGATACAATCTTATATTTGGAAGAACCTAAAGACTCCACAAGAAAACTATTAGAACTAATAAACAAGTTCAGTAAAGTTGAAGGATAGAAAATCAACATATGAAAATCAGTAGTGTTTCTGTATGCCAACAGTGAATAGTGTGAAAAAGAAATTTAAAAGTAATCCTATTTACAATAGCTACACATAAAATAAAATGTCTAGGAATTAACCACAGAAGTGAAAGATCTCTATAATACAAACCATAGAATACTGATGAAAGAAATTGAAGAGCACACCAAAAAAATGGAAAAATATTTTATGTTGTTCATGGATTGGAAGAATTAATATTGTTAAAATGTCCATACTACCCAAAGCAATCTATAATAGATTCAATGCAATTCCTATCAAAATACCAATGACATTCTTCACAGAAACAGAAAAAAACAGTCCTAAAATTTATATGGAACTACAAAAGACCCAGAATAGCGAAAGCTATCCTAAGCAAAAAGATGACATTGCTTGACTTCAAATTATACTACAGAGCTGTAGTAACCAAAACAGCATGGTACTGGCATAAAAGCAGACACATAGACCAATGGAGCAGAATAGAGAGCCCAGAAACAAATCCACACACCTACAGTGAACTCATTTTTGATAGTGACCAAGAACATATTCTGGGGAAAAGACAGTCTCTTCAATAAATGGTGCTGGGAAAACTGGATATCCATATGCAGAAGAATGAAACTAGACCCCTATCTGTCACCATATACAAAAATCAAATCAAAATGATTAAGGACTTAAATCTAAGACCTCAAACTATGAAACTACTATAATAAAACATTGGGGAAAATCTCCAGGACATTAGTCTGGGCAAAAATTTCTTGAGCAATACCTCACAAACAGGCAACCAAAGCAAAAATGGACAAATGAGATCACATCAAGTTAAAAAGCTTCTGCACAGCAAAGGATACAATGAATGAAGTGAAGAGACAACCCACAGAATGGAAAAAATATTTGCAAAGTACCCCTCTGACAAGCAATTAATACCGAGAATATATAAGGAACTCAAACAACTCTATGGGAAAAAATCTAATAATCTGACCAAAAAATTGGCAAAAGATTTGAATACACATTTCTCAAAAGAAGACATACAAATGACAAACAGGTATATGAAAAGGTGCTCAACATCAGTGATCATCAGAGAAATGCAAATCAAAACTACAATGAGATATCTATCTCACTATAGTTAAAATGGCTGATATTCAAAAGACAGGCAATAACAAATGCTGGCTAGGATGTGGAGAAAAGAGAATCCCTGTACACTGTTGGTGGGAATGTAAATTAGTACAACTACTGTGGAGAATAGTTTGGAGGTTTCTCAAAAAAATTAAAAATTGAGCTGCCATATTATCCAACAATCCCACTGCCACGTATATACCCAACAAAAGGAAGTCAGTATATCAAAGAGATATCTGCACTCCTATGTTTGTTGCAGCACTGTTTACGATAGCTAAGATTTGGAAGCAACTTAAGTGTCCATCAACAGATGAATGGATAAAGAAAATATGGTACATATACACAATGGAGTACTATTCAGCCATAAAAAAGAATGAGGTCTAGTTATTTGCGACAACATGGATGGACCTGGAGATCATTATGTTAAATGAAATAAGCCAGGTACGGAATGGCAAACACATATTCTCATTTATTTGTGAGATCTAAAACTCAAATCTGAACTCATGGACCTAGGGAGTAGAAGGATGGTTACCAGAGGCTGGGAATGGAGGGGGATTTGGGGGAGGTGAGGATGGTTAATGGGTCCAAAAACATAGAAAACATGAATAAGACCTGTTTGATAGCACAACAGGGTGACTTTAGTCAATAATACCTTAATTGTACATTTAAAAATAACTTGAAGAGTGTAATTGGATTGTTTGTAACTCAAAGGATAAATGCTTGAGGAGATGGATATCCCATTCTCCATAATGTGATTATTTCACATTGCATGCCTGTATCAAAACATCTCACATACCCCATAAATATATGTACTATGTACCCACAAAAATTAAAATTTAAAAAATTATGTAATTGTCATTCCAGATATATCTTCATATATACATTTTGATTAAAAAGATGGGTAGTTGAGTGCATTCACGAATATAATTTTCTAAAACTAGGTTCATATTATAGTGCTACCTTCAAAATATAAAAATTAATTTCACTGAAACTTTACAGAAGAAAATAAAGAGAAATGGAAAGAATTGTTTAAATTTAGATAAGTATTTTGCCACTTTAAGTGATATTATTTCAAAAAATATTTTTCTAAGATTATGAAAAAATGTGAAAAAATTAAGAGGTTACAGTCTTTGTGTTTTTATTTAAAGCAATATACATTAATCTGCTTTGAAGAAGGTTACTGTCCTCACTCTACCTGTTGCCTCCCCCTCTCCATTTTCAGATTAGTACGTTTTATTGTTATGACGTTATCAAGTATTATAACATTTAAATTCTATTTTGTCATTATAATTATTGTACTTGGTTAGTCTCAGTTCTGTGTTTACATGGATTCTAAGGTTATCGTAACTCCTATGTCATAGTTTTTCCATTTCTCAGTTCTTTATTTTTATTCGTCTCTTAGCTGGCTGTATTTTACCATCAAGAAGTTTTTAAAAATATGCTTTTTGGTTCCATGTCCTTTATGTTTGACATGTTTATGAGTCATATCTATAGCTTTTATACTTGAAGGACAGCTTTGTCATGTATTCTATTCTTGTGTCATGTTTTGTTTCCCTAAGGACAATATTTTCTGGCATTGAACATTGCTGTTAAGAAAACAGACTAGCTTAATTCCCCTCCTCATTTACTTCCTAAAGAATTTTTTTTAAACTTTGAGGTTTAATACCTTAACCAGGATAATATTTCTTGATTATGTTATTCTGTAGTAGCTTTTTTTTTTTTTTGAGCACCATATCCTTTTTTAAACTGAAGGTTCTGCTGTTCATTTTAGAAAATCTTAACATACTCTATTTAAAAATATTCTATTCAGCTAGGTTGTTCTATACCATTGTATTTTGGGAACATTTTCTTATGTTGGATTGCTTTTGTTCTCCCTATTTATTGTCTTCTCTCATATTATTCTGAATTTTAAAATTGTTTTCCTAAGTATTGGCTGTTTTTATCTCAAGCATTTTTTCCATTTTGAGTTTAACTATTTTTGTAATGGTGTTATTTGGTCCTCAGCTTTTTTCTTAGCTTGTCTAGTTCCTTGCTTTTATATAATTTGTTCATTAAGTCCCTTTTTATGATTTTTTATTGAATTAGATTTATAATAGACTGAATTATTCAATAATATGTATTTGGATCACCAAACAAATATATTGAGAATAGCAAGTGGATTTTAACTCTCCCGGTAACCCAGATCAATTACTAGTGGCTTTCTGGCCCACTGTGTTAAGAAGGACTCTAGATTAGCATCAGGTCTCTACAGGGAGGGGTATACTTAGTGATGGCTGCCACGTAAAAGCTATGAGATGGTGATGGTGATGCTACCCTCTTATTTCAGAGGCATGTTTACATTTCATATAGTACATTACAGGTGACTAAACGTCATGGTTGTGCATCAGAGAGGGTAAGATGATGATTAGGAGAAGCTTCAATATTACCATTTATTTATTGATTCAACAGTTATTTATTAGAATCTACAATGTCTCAAGCATGATACTAGGTGCTAGGATGAAGTGCAAGATATATATGGTCCTTGCTCAGATAGAACTTATAGTCAAGTAAGGGAGATAGACATTAAATGAACAATCACAGAAATACTTAACTACATTTGTGATAAGGAATGTAAAGGAAAAGTGTATTCCCCCAATGGGTTCGTCCTGCTGGCTGCACAGACAAAATCAATCCACCAAGACTGTGGCATTGCAGTAGAGAGAGTTTAATTGACCACTAGACTGACCCATGTGGGAGAATTGGAGTTATCACTCAAATCAGCCTCAGCTCGTTAAGTTCTTAGTGCAGGAACTCAGGGCATTTTCTTCTTTTAGATTATCTTTCAGGTTGGGTTCTCTGTCTGATTTTTTTCCCCCTTCTTATGTTGTGATTCTTTTTTGATTTTCTATGTTTAATAATCACTGTGCTTTTCTCCCTCATATTGCTGGGACTGTATGTGTGTAACCCTGACTTGACGTTCTGTTTTCTCTGATTTAATGTGAGTGAATATCCCTTCACTCTGCACTTAATCTGTGACTTGTTTATGTTCCCCAAAGAGCTATGGTATGGGAGCAGGCATTTTTATTATATCTACGTTTAGTCAGGAGGTAAGGGAGAAAGTAGATAATTCAACTGTAATCATACAAGCAGTTGTCGTTCTGAGTTTTTGTTAGAATGAACTTTATAACAAAACACTTAGTGGCAGTTTTATCTTTTTTCTATAGCAGAATTGTTTTGGGATTCAAATTGTCCCCGGTTCAACACAGTATGCTAGAGTCTCTATGCTGTCAAAAAAATAAGCTGTAGTTGTTTACTTCCTCCATTTTACCCTTCTCTCAGCAGCAGTTTCTCCCTCCAAGTCAGAGAGCAAAAGATGAGGATACCCTTTGAGTTAGTCTCTCTCAGTCTCTCATTTGGTGTTGGTACCAGCACTTTAATACCTAATAAAATGAAAGCAAAACAATGTACTTGAGAGAGAGATTCTTTCATCTGACTTCATTTTACCGTTTTTACCTAGAAATCCTTGATATCGTTCTTTACCACTATGGTATTTTAAAATAACTTATTTGTGAATATATTGCAAACATATGCTTTGCACCGTACCATTGTATCTAGAAAACCTATAAAAATGCAAGGTTATCTGTTTTCTCACAAAGTTTCTGCACTTCCAGTTTTTATTGAGATTTTTACTGGTTTAGCAGTCAGATACTCAGAAGATAGAAAGTGAATCAAATTGAACTTCTCTTTTAAAAATAATGTATAACATGGAGCCATAAGCAAATTTCTAATAGTTATTTTATCATGTAAAATAAAATGTAAAATAAAACACTATGTAATAGTGTGTGTTTTATCATGATTTGTATATTTTATGTAGCTACACTATTTGTTTTCTTGGGTATCTGTTACATGCATTTATTTTTCTCACAGCCATCTAGTTGTGTATATATTTGAATAACTTTAAAGATTTTATGGTGAACAATTATTTTATAGATGACTTTAAATTTATCAACTAATTTTGTTATCTCTTAATGGTTTTGATTATTGTAAGATTTTAGAGGGGTTGAAATTAAAATATATAAGGTTTAGATATAAATAATTGGAATAAAATCATAATTTTATAAATAAAATAATTTTAAATTTTTAGATAGTGAGAATAAATCAAATAATTGGAATTAGAATAAATTCTAATAAACTTAGTAATTTTATATAATAAATATAATACTTTATAAAGTTGGAATTAAATATTTTAATTCTAATTATTATATTATAAATAAAATATTTATTATACACACATAAAGAAAATATTTATAAAATTAGAATTATAATTTTTTTTTTTTTTTTTTTTTTGAGATGGAGTCTCCCTCTGTTGCCCAGGCTGGAGTGCAGTGGCCTGATCTCGGCTCACTGCAAGCTCCGCCTCCCGGGTTCATGCCATTCTCCTGCCTTAGCCTCCTGAGTAGCTGGGACTACAGGTGCCCGCCACCACGCCCGGCTAATTTTTTGTATTTTTAGTAGAGACGGGGTTTCACTGTGTTAGCCAGGATGGTCTCGATCTCCTGACCTCATGATCCGCCCGTCTCGGCCTCCCAAAGTGCTGGGATTACAGGCGTGAGCCACCACGCCTGGCCCAAATAAATTTTAAAAAGCAAAATTTATAATGATTTTAGACTTACAGAATTATTATAGAAATACTTAAATGTAAAATTCTCATAGTAGACTTACCACTTGATTTATAACTCCATAACTTTATATATTTCTATTTTATATATTTTTTACCTTTTAAAACAGATTTTTTTTTTGCAAAAAAAAAAAGAAAGAAAATCTTTACCATGCTCATAGTTGAAGGAATGAATTTATGGATATACTCTACCCTACAATTTTCTCTGATACAGAGATCTGAATCTCTAACTTTCTTTAAAAATGTAAATTTTTTTTTTTTCAGGGGAAGTATTACAAATGGAAGATGATCTGGTGATTTCATTTCAGTTAATGCTATGTGTCCTTGACTATTTTATTAAACTCTCACCTCCTGTGTTGCTCAAAGAACCATATAGTAAGTATTTAATTTACGCCCCTTTTACTTTATCATTCGGCAGTTGCTTATTGAATGTCTAGGGGGTACCAAACATGGTTCTAAGGCTGACAGGATGATAAAAAATAAATTAGACATGGGCTTTGCCCTTAAGTAGTGTAAGTTATAGAAGGAAAGATAAGACATGTAAACAAATGATTAGAGTATATGGTAGAAAGTGGTTTGGCTCAAAATACAACAAATGGAGGTTCAGGAGACAAGAAAGTTTTTCCAGCTGTGGAAGACCAAAGAATACCATATAAAAGAAGTAGTATTTGAAACTAACATGGAAGAGTGGTTAGGACTGGGGAAAGGGATTCTCAGTAAATATGTTGGGAGAGGGCATGCCCAGTGAAGAAAAGCAAGAAACAAGAAAAAGATATGAATGAAATTGTGTGGGAAAGAGTGGCCTATTACATGGGAACAGCTTAACTAAGTTTTTTTTTTTTTTTTTTTTTGAGACGGAGTCTCGCGCTCTGTCACCCAAGCTGAAGTGCACTGGCCAGATCTCAGCTCACTGCAAGCTCCGCCTCCTGGGTTTACGCCATTCTCCTGCCTCAGCCTCCCGAGAAGCTGGGACTACAGGCGCCCGCCACCTCGCCCAGCTAGTTTTTTGTATTTTTTAGTAGAGACGGGGTTTCACCGTGTTAGCCAGGATGGTCTCGATCTCCTGACCTCGTGATCCGCCCGCCTCGGCCTCCCAAAGTGCTGGGATTACAGGCTTGAGCCACCACGCCCGGCCAACTAAGTTTTTATTACTATTGGATGTTGTAATAACTATGTGTTTTTTTGTATATAAGCTATAACTCATACTATTTCAGTGGGTGATGAGTGATGAGACGGGAAGTATATTTAAATAAAAATAACTTGCTAATATAATTAGATAGCATTAAAGAAGTATGAGTGGCCGGGCGCGGTGTCTCAAGCCTGTAATCCCAGCACTTTGGGAGGCCGAGACGGGCGGATCACGAGGTCAGGAGAGCGAGACCATCCTGGCTAACACGGTGAAACCCCGTCTCTACTAAAAAATACAAAAAACTAGCTGGGCGAGGTGGCGGGCGCCTGTAGTCCCAGCTACTTGGGAGGCTGAGGCAGGAGAATGGCCTAAACCCGGGAGGAGGAGATTGCAGTGAGCTGAGATCCGGCCACTGCACTCCAGCCTGGGCAACAGAGGGAGACTCCATCTCAAAAAAAAAAAAAAAAGAAGAAGAAGTATGAGTAAGGTATATTCCTTTTAACCTAGAATTGCTTCCCTTCATGGCCTCAAGAGTAGGATTTCAAAGTCACTTATATTATTATATACAGAAAACTGTAAACTTTCCTAAGGTCAGACTAACTCCTTGCTTCTGAAATGATGAAAGTATTAATGCTAAAAATAATAGATAACATGGACGTTTCAAAGTGTTGTTGAAATGGGTGGAAGGATGAAGCCTCATTAAACTTTGTGAACAAGAATTTAGTGGAAAAATGAATTTTGAAAGTGTGTTGAACATGGTTTGGCAGAGAAGGCAGAAACCATCATTTAGCAGAAACCGCATGCAAAGAAAGAAAGAAACCTTCTATATAGAAAACAAATATACTTCAAATTTTCTCCCAAATTTTATAAATTTCCTTTATGTACTCTTTTCCCACTTTTTTTCAATGTTGTAACTTAATAAGTTGATGTTGCAAGTTACTTTAGGTTGACAATCTTTGTTCTTTTGGATAATTCAAATGTACATTTGAATTCTCTAAGTGCTCTGTTAAAGAGAAATCAGCATGCGGTATTATTGAACTGACTGAATATGGTAACTCTTAATTAACTTTTGTTGTAGAGAATTTCAAATGAATACAAAAATAGACAGTAGTGTAATAAGCCTCCATGTACTTATCATGTAACTTCAACAGATAACTTACAGTTAATCTGTAGCCCCATCGCCTGCTCAGTTCCCCCAGCTGTGTTATTTTGAAGTACATCTTTGCATACCATTTCATCCTTATACATCTCAGTATGTATCTCTAAAAAATACTTTTTTTTTTTTTGAGACGGAGTCTCGCTCTGTCTCCCGGGCTGGAGTGCAGTGGCCGATCTCAGCTCACTACAAGCTCCGCCTCCCGGGTTTACGCCATTCTCCTGCCTCAGCCTCCCGAGTAGCTGGGACTACAGGCGCCCGCCACCTCGCCCGGCTAGTTTTTTGTATTTTTTAGTAGAGACGGGGTTTCACCGTGTTAGCCAGGATGGTCTCGATCTCCTGACCTCATGATCCACCCGTCTCGGCCTCCCAAAGTGCTGGGATTACAGGCTTGAGCCACCGCGCCTGGCTAAAAAATACTTTTAAAAAAGTGTAATTACAGTGCCATTTGTTATCACACCTAAAAATCAATAACTAGTAACTCCTTAATGTTACTGAATATCTACAAAGTGCTCAGATTTTCATGTAAAAATAATTAAATTTTTTTTTACAGATTGACTGTATCAGAATCAAAATGAGATTTATACTTTGTGATTGGTTGACATGTTTTAAAAACTCTTTTAAAAGTTTCTCTTCCGGCCGGGCGCGGTGGCTCAAGCCTGTAATCCCAGCACTTTGGGAGGCCGAAACGGGTGGATCATGAGGTCAGGAGATCAAAACCATCCTGGCTAACACAGTGAAACCCCGTCTCTACTAAAAAGTACAAAAAACTAGCCGGGAGGTGGTGGGCACCTGTAGTCCCAGCTACTCGGGAGGCTGAGGCAGGAGAATGGCGTGAACCCGGGAGGCGGAGTTTGCAGTGAGCCGAGATCCGGCCACTGCACTCCAGCCTGGGTGACAGAGCAAGACTCCGCCTCAAAAAAAAAAAAAAAAAAAAAAGTTTCTCTTCCATCCTTTCTTTTTTTCCTTGTAATTTATTTTTTAAATAATCAGATTGTCTTGAGTTTTCCACAGTGTGGTTTTTGCTGATCATATTCTGTGGTATAGTTTAACATGTTCCTCTGTCCTCTCAATTTCTTGTAAGTTGTTGATTGGATCTAGAGGCAATACATACTTTTTATACTTAATCATCTGTAATTTTTTTTTTTTTTTTTTTTTTTTTTTCCGAGACAGAGCCTCACTCTGTCACCCAGGCCTGGAGTGCAGTGGCACGATCTCGGCTCACTGCAACCTCTGCCTCCCGGGTTCAAGCAATTCTCCTGCTTCAGCCTCCCGAGTAGCTGGGACTATGGGCATGCAGCATCATGCCTGGCTAATTTTTGTATTTTTAGTAGAGACGGGGTTTCACCATGTTGGCCAGGCTGGTCTTGAACTCCTGACCTCGTGATCCACCTGCCTTGGCCTCCCAAAGTGCTGGGACTACAGGCGTGACCCACCACGCCTGGCCATCTGTAATATTTTTAATAGCTGAACCTGTATTTAGTTTGGATTGGGAATGCTCAAAATAATCCAGGAGATTTTTTAAAATCACAGTTTATTATCATATTATTTACTATAATATATTTATACCTATCTTTTAAAGACATCATAATTTACTAAAACTTAAAATATTGTTTTTATGCTATGTCTAGAAATTGAATTCAGAAATATTTGCTAATTATTTTTAAAACTCTAAGACAGAAAACATTTTTTTCCTCTTGCAGACTAAGATACACTTAGATTTAGTTTGAAAGTAGGCTATTTGCATGCCTTCTCTTTGTATTTGTTTATGAGACTGTAGTTTACAGTTCTTTTTGGGCTGTTTGGGAGCAGAGTAGAAGAGGGGTGACAAAAACTAATATTGGTACATAATTCGTAGTAGATATGGATGAAATTGTTATCCTTCTAATAAGTAAAAGTAGTAGAAAGGTTACCAAGATTATTTTTGACCTAAGTTATAGTTAGAATACTTCATTATTTTATATGATGGATGTACAATTGTTCTTATCTAATTTCCACTTTTACAGAAACAGCTGTTATACCCATTAATGGTTCACCTCGAACACCCAGGCGAGGCCAGAACAGGAGTGCACGGATAGCAAAACAACTAGAAAATGATACAAGAATTATTGAAGTTCTCTGTAAAGAACATGAATGTAATATAGATGAGGTAATTTAACTTCATGATTTCTTTAAAACAGTTAAAGTAGATTTAGATGTAAGTTCTCCCTAACAATGTTTACTTCTTTTGTGATGAGCATGTTTTTTGTAATTAGTGCTAACTCTTTTGCAGTAGTAAAATATTTAGAAAAAATTAATTTGTTATATTTAGTTACTTTGATTTTAAAGAGAGTAGCTCCCTCACTCTGGAATCACTGAAAAGTATATAATCAAGACAATAGTTTTCAAATGTAGTTTTTTATTTTATTCCTCTGAGGTTACTGATACCCCTAATGTTTTAAAATATCCTACCAAGGCTGGGCGTGGTGGCTCACACCTGTAATGCCAGCAATTTGGGAGGCTGAAGTGGGAGGATTTCTTGAGGCCAGGAGATCTAAACCAGCCTGAACAACATAGTGAGACTCCGTCTCTACAAAATACATATTTAAAAAAAATGAGCTGGGCATGGTGGCATGTGCCTGTAGTGCCAGCTACTTGGGAGACTGAGGCAAAAGGACTGCCTGAGCTCAGAAGTTTGAGGTTACAGTGAGCCATGATTGCATGACTGCACTCCAGCCTGGGCACCAGAGTGAGACTATGTCTCTAAAAACCAACCAACCAATCAAAAACGCCCTGCTTAGAAAACTCTGGTGCTCTAGTGTTTTGGTTTAGTGATAAGTGATACCAACATTAAATTTGTTTGGCCTTCTATAATTACTCTCTTTCTAAATATTACAGCACATAATAACTGCTGGAGAATACATATGAATTACTTATCTTGCTCATAGAATGTGGCTCTTCGAAGGAATCTTACAAATAATGTATTAAATCTCCTTTTTATAGTGAGTAAACAAGCTTCCAGGGACTGATAGCTTATTATTAACAGAGTCTCCATTAGACTTTGGGATATCTGGTACTACTGCTTCTTTCCTTTTTACCATACAGTTTTTTTCGTAATTTGTTTTATTGTCCACAATCACTAACACCAGATAGCAGTAAAAAATGTTACATCTTTGAAATTTCTCTGTTAACTTTGGGAAGGAATGGGAGTGTGGTCCTAAAATCTAGTTTAAGAAGTATTAGAATGATTTATCAAGCTATATCATAGTTTTTGCACTATGGCTTACTAATTTCAACAAATATACAGTTAACTCTTGAACAACAGGTTTGAATTGCGTGGGTCCACTTACACACAGATTTAATTAATTACATATATTAGAAAAATTTTTGGAGATTTGCAATAATTTGAAAAAACTTGTAGCAAGCCATGTAGCCTAGAAATACTGAAAAAATTAAGAAAAAGTCATGTCATGAATGCATAAAATGTATGTAGATACTAGTCTATTTTATTTACTATACCATAAAATATATACAAATCTATTAAAAAAGTTAAAATTTATCAAAACTTATACAAGCACAGACTGTACATGGTGCCATTTGCAATCACAAGAAATGTAAACAAACATGAAGATGCAATATTAAGTCATAATTTCATAAAATTAACTAGTCCATATTGTACTATTGTAATAATTTTGTAGCCTGTTGCTATTGCGGTAAGCTCAAGTGTTGTATCCTCTTAAAAAGCTGCCACATGACACTAATCATCTCCATGTGAGTTCATCTTTCCAATAAATTGAATATTGCAATAAAAAGTGACTTATTGAGGTTTTCACTATTTTTTATCATGTTTAGTGCAATACCATAAACTTTGAATAACACCATAGGACCCATAAGGAGTTGCACTAGTGATGCTGGAATTTTTCCGAAGAAGCAGAGAAAAATCATGACGTTACAAGAAAAAGTTGAATTGCTTGATATGTACTGTAGATTGAGGTCTATAGCTTCAGTTGCCTGCTGTTTCAGGCAGATGATTTTTGTTAACAGATGACATAAACTTACTGTAAATGTATTTTCTCTTCTTACACTTTTCCTAATATTTTCTTTTCTCTATTTTTATCATAAGATGATATATATATATAGTATGTATATATGGTACATATACAAAATATATGTGAATCAAATCTTTATGTTATTGGTTGGCTTCCAGTCAACAGTAGGCTGTTAGTTAAATTTTGGGTACTCAAAAGTAATCGATAGACCTGTAGTCTCAGCTACTTGGGAGGCTGAGGTGGAAGGATGGCTTGAGCCCAAGCGTTCGAAGCTGTAATGCATGTGATGGCACCTGTGAATAGCCACTACACTCCAGCCTAGGCAATATAGAAAGACCCCTTCTCTAGGAAAATAATAAAAAATAAAAAAGTCATACACAGATGTTTTTACTGCATGGGGGACTGACACCTCTAACTTACTCTGCATTGTTCAAGAGTCAACTTTGTATAGATATAGATATATCAACTTTATATATTCTAAAAAAGAAATTCTAGAAAAGAAAACATATTATGTAGAAATATTAATAGTACATATAAATATGTATACTTATATACATATAAATATATATGCTTTCTTTTTCTAGAATTACAAATTATCTTTACAAATAAGCTGACAAATGTAGTTGAAATATTTCTTTTTACTCTGGGTTTGTTGCTTATTCATAAGATAATGAATAGCAGCAAATATAGTTTTCTGATTCCTGATTGTTAATTATCTGGATTTCAGAACTACTTGAAAAATTTCATTTTTAAGATTAGGAATAAACCATTTTTCTACTTTTAATTTTAAAGAATTTCTTACAATTTAGAATCTTCATAGTTACGATTTTTAAAGTACAGTCAGTTAAAAGCTTAGGTGGTATTTTAACTGACACCTCATTAACTACATATTGCACTTATGGTTATATAACTATTGGTTAGTCATTTTGATTGGTTAATTTATGGTATATATATGGTTTATATATAATTTATGGTTTATATACCTAATATATAACTAATTGGTTTGTTTATGGTTATATAACTATTGGTTAGTCACACTAATTAGTTAATTAGAACTAGTTACGTTATAAATATTCTAGGTAAATGTAAGCTAATTAGGAAACAAAACTAATAAGTATTTCAGAGACTTAATTCTTATAACTTATTTGGGAAATAGAGGTAGGAACTGATATTAAATTACTCCCACCTTAATAAATGTAAACTCCAAGTTTGGCAAGGAAGATAAATAAAGAAAAGCAAATTGTTTAAAATTCTGTTAACACACTGCAAGTATAAAATGGCCAGGAATATAACTCCAGGTTTTCTGAGTGTGTGTGTGTGTGTGTGTATGGTTTTTTTAAGATCCATATTAATTATAGGGTGCTTTTGCATAAAACCACGTGTACTCCCACAAAACATTTTTATTTTTAATTTTTTGATAGAAAAAAGTTTTATTATCAAAAGCTAGGTAAATATTTCTTTTGTTTTTCTTTTCCTTTTTTTTTTTTTTTTTGCGACGGAGTTCCGCTCTAGTTGCCCAGGCTAGAGTGCAATGGCGCAGTCACGGCTCACCGCAACCTCCGCCTCCTGGGTTCAGGCAATTCTCCTGCCTCAACCTCCTGACTAGCTGGGATTACAGGCATGTGCCACCACGCCCAGCTAATTTTTTTTTGTATTTTTGGTAGAGGCGGGACTTCTCCACGTTGGTCAGGCTGGCCTCGAACTCCCTACCTCAAGTGATCTGCCTGCTTCGGCCTCCCAAAGTGCTGGGATTACAGGCATGAGCCACCGCGCCCGGCCTGATAAATATTTCTTAATCAGGTCACAAAACCCACAGCCTATAAAATAAACAATTGATAAATTTAAGTACATGAAAATTAAGAAGTTTTCTCCATCAGAAGACACCACTGAATAATTTGGTTTTGAAATGAATTATTGGGTATTAATTTTGGGTGTGAAATTTTTTTTTTTAATTTATGCTTAAAAATTGACTTGATATTTTCTGAGCAGATATCAGATGACCTATGAGTGAAATGTCCAAAAATATACTCTAGAGAGAAATCAGAGGCAATGTAGAAAAGTGAAAAGAGCCTTGGCTTTGATGGTAGACAGACTGGATTTTAATCCAAACTCTGCCACGAGTCAAGTTGCTTAATTTTTTTGTGTCCTGTCTTTTTATCATTTGTTAAATGTGGAATATTGAAATTGGTTTCAAGGAGTTGTCTTCCCATAAATCCCATTTCTTTAACAGTTTCCTACTTACCTTCATATGCATTAAAAAGTAAATAATTGAATTAATTATAAATATTACACTATCTTGAATGGATGTCATTGATAAAATGTCAGTTAACACTTTCATTCTAGTGTTAATAGTGACAGAGATTAGATTTGGTTTTACATTTTAATGATCATGTTGTAATTTCATCTTTTTCAGGTGAAAAATGTTTATTTCAAAAATTTTATACCTTTTATGAATTCTCTTGGACTTGTAACATCTAATGGGCTTCCAGAGGTAATCTGAAAGGAAATTTAATAAAACATTAATGTTTTGAGACTATGGAGGGAGGATAATTGTCTAACTTTCTTAGATCAATTTACTGTGTATCAAAATTTTTTTTTTGCCCAAGAAGAATCTAGCCAAGTTGAATTGTGGTGAAACTAACTTTTGTATAGTTAACATAAAGCTTTTGAGTAGATAATCAAATGTATTAGCATCATTTTGTGATTTATACTAGAAATCAATCTTTATTGAAATTTTTCAAAACCCAAAGTATAGACTTTTAAACTTCTAAATACCATTAAATAGCTAAATATTAATAGCTAAATATACACAGTTACATTTGCTTTGGTAAGCATCATTAAGTGTAGGAACCATGATTAATGCCATCTACATTATTGGCATTACTATATTGTGGAACATCTCTTTTGAGGACTTTTAGGAACTACTTAATTGAAAATACAAATGTATTTGTTGAAATGACTGTGACTATTGCAGAAGTGTTTTACTTTTGTGATAGTCCATCCATCTATCTGTTTTGTTTTGCATTTTCCTACAAATGTCTTTCCAATGAGAACAGAATAACAGAGCTTTGCATGGTAAGGTGCAATATGTGGAGAAAAGGATGCTGTGATAAATGATGAAGAACAAAACCAGTGTTTTAGAAGCACTTAGTATTAGTCACTATGACCAAAAGGCATGAAATAAAATATCTAGACTGCTAGTTCTGTAACCTGAATTGATAGCTAGTTTTTGAATTAAGTTATTAATTCAACAAATATTTTTTGAATGCTTAATATATGTCAGACATGTGCTAGATACTATGGATACAGAGATTTCACTCTCAGTCACTATCCTTAAAGTGCTAGTGGGAGAGGCTGACAAAGATACAGACCATTACAGGAGTCTACAAGACTGTGATAAAAGTATTCACAGGGTTCTGCGATATCTCAAAGGAGAGTACCTAATCCAAACTGGGGCTGATAGGTTTTGTGGAATATAGTTTAGAGATGATGTGATTTCAAATCTGAGTAAGCATTACAGATACAGCATTTACAAGGGTGGGACATTATAGATTCAAAGGTGCAGTGATGTATGATAGTATGGTCTGATCAGTGAACTATTAAGTAATTCATTAAGGTTGGGATACAGGGTAGAACAATTAAAATATGGTACTGAAGAGGCAAGAAGGGACCAAATGTTATATTAATGAGTCTTGTTACCACTTTTGGTACCAAAAAATAGGCTGTTCATAACTTTAAAATCTGTTATAGCAATCTTTTTTTTCCTTTAAAAGGATTACAGTTTTAATATAAATCTTAAGAGTAATTTTACTTTTTCTCCAATATTTCACATAATATAGTCAATCAATAGATGACTGGTAATTAGTGCCTCAACTAAGGTAGGACAGGAACAATGATTAAACTTAAGCACAGATTATTGTTCTATCTAATACATTTATGAAGATTAATGAAAAGTTTGCATTTAATTGGGTTTCTTCCTATCTCTCCTTTTAGAATGCAATTTTACCTCTCTCAGGTTGGAATCACTTTGGTGTTAAAAGTCACAGTAGAAGGCATGCCAATAGCTTTCTCTTGGGCATTGGTTTTTAAAGTATGATTAAAAAATTATGGATCAGAACTGATGAAAGATTTACAAATTCTAGCAATTGAAAAAGTATCTAAGATTGGGAATAAATTGTGCAAGTGTGTTAATTGAACTGATAAACTTTTCTCTTGCCCAAGATACTTAACTGAAGGGTACTGGAGTGAACCAAAGGGTTTAGAAAACATTGGTAGAATATGTAATCAAGAGGATTTGCAATAATGTTTGAAAAAATATTTTGTATTGATAAACATAAAAGTAGACCGGGCACGGTGGCTCACGCCTGTAATCCTAGTACTTTGGGAGGCTGAGGCAGGTGAATCACCTGAGGTCAGGAGTTCAAGACCAGCTTGGCCAACATGGTGAAACCCCATCTCTACTAAAAATACAAAAATTAGCCGGGCGTGGTAGCAGGTACCTATAATCCCAGCTCCTTGGGAGGCTGAGTAGGAGAATCGCTTGAACCCGGTAGGTGGAGGTAGCAGTGAGCTGAGATTGTGCCACTACACTCCAGCCTGGGCAAAAGAGCAAAACTCCATCTCAAAAAAAAAAAAAAAAAAAAAGATTAAAAGTAAAGCATATATGGAATGTTTGGAAAATCTTGGCAGTTAAACAGTTATAATAGTATCTATTTTTATCTTTGGTACTGTTTTGTAGCATTGGTTATCTTTGTCTATCTAAAATTCTAGTAAATCTTTCATATGCATGAAATAGACCTAAAATCAAAGTTGAACAAATATTGCAATTTTCTGTACCTCACTTTTAGATAGACCTTATTTATATTGCATGCAAACTCAGTGTATATTGCAAAATTAAATGTATATTGTAAAAAAATTCTTTAATGAAATCTGTTCCTCTGTGTTCTGAGAGATGTAATGACATGTAAAGGATAATTTCCAGTGACTTTTTTCTTTCAAGGTTGAAAGTCTGTCTAAACGATATGAAGAAATTTATCTTAAAAATAAAGATCTAGATGCAAGATTATTTTTGGATCATGATAAGACTCTTCAGACTGATTCTATAGACAGGTATTGCACATGGTATATTTGATTGATTTGCCTTAGATATGGGTTGATACTGATATAGGTAGATTATATAGTTTTTAGCTTAGCGACCTTTAGATATCATTTGTAACAAATTACTTTCAAATGTCTTTATACAAAGAAAAGGTTAACAGTATTTTAAGCATGTAACTTATCTACAAATATAGATTTAATGTGAAATGTGTGTCCTATAACAGTTATCTTTTTGCAGTTAACTGAATATAATTTTTAAAAATGTGCACCAAAATATAATGTCTAAAGTAACTAGTTTCTGCAAATAGTGGTGGTCTCTATTTTATTAGTATCCTTTCATATACTATTGCCTGCCTGGTTTATTAAAAAAAGTTAATACAAAAGTGTAGTCTCTTTTATTATCATGTAGAAACCTAAAATTGGAATGGTTGAGAGTGATTGTTAAAATTTTTGACTGATCATAAGTAAAGTTAATTTTGTGTCTTTAGCATGAACTCTTTTAATATGAAACTGAAAATATGCATAATTTAGAAGTTAAACACAGTAAAATGTTTTAAATTTTATTTAAGTGGATATAAAGTTTTTGGAAGGAATAATGCATTGAAAAACTAGAGTTTTAATGCTTTTTAATACTGAACAGTTTGGTTATCAATACCACCAAGGAGAAAGCATCTGACTTTCTCTTTTAAAAAAATAATGGTTGGTATACACCTCTTTGTCATAAGCATAATGGAAAGAGACCCACAATTAAAAACAATAGTGAAAAAGATTTTATTTAAGCAGCAGCTGGGTCATCTATTTTCTATCATATCTATTATTGAGTTATCATTTTATATGATTTTATGAGACAACAGAAGCATTATACTGCTTTTTTGATGCATAAAGCACAAATTGTAAATTTTCAGTATGTGAATGACTTCGCTTATTGTGATTTAGTTTTGAAACACAGAGAACACCACGAAAAAGTAACCTTGATGAAGAGGTGAATGTGATTCCTCCACACACTCCAGTTAGGTATGAATTTTCCTACTTTTAATTATATTATAATTTTGTTATTCATTGCTTTATAGTGTTTCAGATTTGTTCACATGTTTCTTTATGTATTCATACATACATGTAAGAAATACATGTATCCATTCATACATACATACATGTAAGAAATATATATTGAAGGCTAGGTGCGATGGGTCACACCTGTAATCCCAGCACTTTGGGAGACCAAGGCAGGCAGATCACCTGAGGTCAGGAGTTTGAGACCAGCCTGGCCAATATGGTGGAACCCCATCTCTACTAGAAATACAAAATTAGCCAGGTGTGGTGGTGTGCACCTGTAATCCCAGCTGCTCGGGAGGCTGAGGCAGGATAATTGCTTGAACCTAGGAGGCGGAGGTTGCAGAGAGCTGAGATTGTGCCATTGCACTTCAGCCTGGGTGACAAGAGTGAAACTCTGTCTCAAAAAAAAAAAAAAGAAAAGAAAAAATATGTATATATATAATCTTTGTGTGCTGGGCATTTTACTAGTTGCTGAAGATACAGTTATTGGACCTAGTTTTGTCTATCCTTAAGGAACATAACCTAAAATAGGAATGTGTTCCATTTTAGTAAATAAAAAAGAAAAAATTAAAAGTATCACTATTTGATCTGCATACAACCTAAAAGGATTAGAACTATTTTTTTTATGTCTTTTTCCTCTCTCATTTCCCACCTTAAAATCTGTTATCAAGGCTTGTTGAATAATCTACCTCCAAAATATTTCCTGAGTTCATCTACTTTTCTCCATTTCTGTTCTCCCAACTCTTGTCCAAGACATCGTTCTCTTTCTCCTGGATTTTTTTGCAGTAGCTTACTACCTGCATCTGGTCTCTTCACTGTTGCTGTCTCCTCACCATCAAAGCTATTCTCCATAAAGCCCCCAGAATTTCTCCTAGAAATGTAAATCAGTTACATTCACCTTGCTGTTAAAACCCTTTGACTGCTTCCCATTGCAATTGGTATACAATGCAAATTCCTTAACAATGCCTAAAAGATCTTATATGATCTGGTTTCTGTTGCCTCTCCAACCTCATCTTGTTTACTTTCTTGCTCTGTGTTAGCCACACATTGGCCTTCTCTTAGTTTCTTGGGATTTCCAAGTTCTTTTGTACTTTGAAAACCCTCGTATCCCTCTTCTTGACATTCCCTCTTCTTGAAACTCTTCCTCCTTTTCTTTCCATGGATTACCAACTGCTACTCTTCATTCAGCACAAATATTGCTTTTGAAAATATGTTTCTCTCTGAAGTATTTTATTATTTATCATAGCATCCTGTTCCATTCTTTATAGCATGCATCCCAATTTATATTGGTAGATTCATTTGTGTTTGCTTGTTTTTTACTAATACCCAAAATAGCCTTAAAATTCCATATCACAGAGACCATAACTTTTTTGTTCACTATCTAATAATTAGGACCTGTTATAATACTTGGTACATAATAGGCAATCAGTAATATATTTCAAATGACTGTATAAATATGTACATGAATACATTTTCATATAAGTATAGTCTATACTTATGGACAAGATACTGAGATGACACAGAAGGGACTATAAAGCAATGTCTGAACTGAATTTTGAAACATGTAAAGGCCTTTGTCACAGGATAAAGATTTTAGGGAATGGGAACAGCATGTTCAAAGGGATGGAAGTGTGAAACATGTAAGTGGAGAAAACTGCTGTCACACTACCGACAACAATCAACACAGAAATTAACACATTTGGAATCAACACATTTGTACAACATTATGTGACCAAATGTGGGCAAGTTTTCCTCACCAAGAAACAAGCAATCAGTTCTGCAGCAGTCCCCAGCTGGGTGTCCTCTAATATACTTCTGACACTGGTTACCTGGAGATAGTGTCGGATCCCATAGGTTGAGGGCTCAGTCCCCAAAACTGGCCCCAACTTCAGATGCCAATTGCAAGTCTGGGTTTTTGGATCTTCTGACCAAAGGGCTTCAAGTTGGGGATCCCATGACACCTCTTAGGTTAGATTAATTTGCTAAAGTGGTTCACAAAACTCAAAGAAACACTTCTGTTTACTGGTCTATTATAGATGATATTACAAAGGATACGGATGTAAAGATGCATAGGATGAGGTATGGGGGATGGGATGGGAAGCTTCTATGCCCTCCCTGGCCAGACAGCCGTCCAGGAGCCTCCACGTGTTCAGCTATCCGGAAATTCTCTGAACCCTGCCGTTTTGGGTTTTTATGGAGGCCTCATTGCATAGGCATGACATATTAAATCATTGGCTATTGATTATCAAACTAAACTTCAGCTTCCCTCCCCTCCCCAGAGGTTGGGGGCTGGGTCGAAGGTTTCAATCCTCCAACTCTGCTTTGGGCTTTCTAGTGACCAGCCCCCATCCAGAAGCTTCCTAGGGGCTGCCAGCCATGTCAATTCATTAGCACACAAAAAGACATCACTGGAGTTTCTAAGTATTTTAGGAGTTGTATGTCAGGATATGGGGTCAAAGACCAAACATGTATTTCATAATATCACATAACACAATGTGTCTGGGAAACTATTAGCAGCAGCTCTGTATTGATTGACTGTAAAATGGAAGTAGGAAGTCACAGGAGAGGAGAGTGAGTGCTAGATATGAAGGGCCTTATATGCCATACTCACAAATTTGGACTGTAGCATGTATATGATAGAGCCTGTGCTATAAATGGATGTTAAGCAAGGGTAAGGATAAAATCAGACATAATTTTTGCAAGTTCACATGGTAATAGTCTGTGGGGGGGATAGACTGAGGAGAATAAGAAAAAGTGAGAAATAAACCTGTCAGTCTCTCTCAGCGGTTCTTAACCAGGTGTGCAAATTAGAATAACCTGAGGAATTTTGTTTTGATTTTTCTTTTAAAAAATTGTGTGTCCCCCGGGATGGTGTGGTGGAAGAGGGGGTGAGGGAAAGAAATGAGGGGCCTGAGTGAGATTTTTATTGTGGGGTGGGATGGGTAGGACAACATATTTTAGTAATAAAATACAGAATAAAAGTCAAGTGTTTTTACGCAAAAAAAAAAAAAATTGTGTGTCCCATTCCACTGAGGAATATGCCTTGGCCTTACTACCACAGACATAGTATATGAAAATCTCTGGACTTGTCTGTTGCAGCAGTTTACTTGAGAGGTTTTAAAGATCTGACCCAATGGTAGTGGTGGGAATGAAGGAACAATAACAGATTTGATAAATATTTGATGAATTCATACTTAGAATATTGTTCTAGAGGCATTTCTGAAGAAGCTATCTAGTAAGCAGTAGGATAGTCTTCTATAGATTTGGGAATCATCAGGGGAGTTAAAACCATAAAAAAAATGAAATTACTTGAAGTGAGGGTGCATAAAGAGTCGGTGGCTAAGGGCGGAAGTCCAAAGGATGCTAGCATTAAGGACTAGATAGAAGTTGTGAGGTTCTAGAGCAGGGGTCCCCAACTCCTGGGCCAGGGACCAGTCTGTGTCCCATTACGAACCGGGCCATACAGCAGGAGGTGAGTGGTGGACAGACAAGCGAGCATTACTGCCTGAGCTCTACAACTCCTGTCAGATCAGCGGTGGAATTAGATTCTCGTAGGTGCGTGAACCCTATTGTGAACTGCGTATGTGAGGGATCTAGATTGTGTGCTCCTTATGAGAATTTAATGGCTGATGATCTGAGGTAGAACAGTTCAAAACCATTCCCCATACCCTCCGTGGTCCATGGAAAAATTGTCTTCCATGAAACCAGTCCATGTTGCCAAAAAGATTGGGGACCGCTGTTCTAGAGAATGGGAAAGTATGGGTGGGAAGCGCAGAGAGTGAAGCCAAGAAAGCTGAGGGAGGGAAGGAGTTTCATTAAGAGCAAGTGTTTCTCTAACAGTGTCAAATGCTTCAAGGAAGGTCAAGTATTAGAACAAATGAGAAAAGTCTTTTGTTTTTACCAGTTGGTCATTTGTGGCTTTAATCACTGTAGCTTAAATATGATTAGTGTACACAGAAGCATATAGAAGCTGTGTTGCAATATATTTGAAAGGCGAGGCCAGGTGTGGTGGCTCTCGCCTGTAATCCTGGCACTTTGGGAGGCCAAGGTGGGCACATCACCTGAGGGCAGAAGTTTGAAACTAGCCTGGGCAACATGGCAAAACCCCGTCTCTACTAAAAATACAAAAATTAGTCCAGTGTGGTGGTGGGCATCTGTAATCCTAGATAATCAGGAGGCTGAGGCAGGAGAATCGCTTGAACCCGGGAAGTGGAGGTTACAGTGAACCAAGATTGCGCCACTGCACTCCAGCCTGGGCGACAGAGCAAGACTCCTTCTCAAAAAAAAAAAAAAAAAAAGAAAAGAAAAGAAAAAGAAAAAGAAAGAAAGAAAAAAGAAAAAAAAAAAAAGAAAAAGAGAAAGAAAAAAGAAAAGAAAGATGAGGAAGGTAAATACTGGTTTAGACATGCTTAGCTGAGAACACTGAGCATATTTTACTAAATAATATTTGAGGATCTTTCCAGCCCTAAACAGTCTACAGTTCTTTGCATAATTAAAGTATCCCAAATGTTCAGCTATTCCAAAATTGTAATATTGGTATTTACCATATACTGCCCCCTTCATATACACACACATAAAATTATAGAATTAATGAGATCTTAAGAGATTGACCTAATTTTATGCTTTGAAAATGGTGACTTTTAAATGTATCCAGGATCTTAGTATCCTTTCTTCTTGAAGGTCTCTGTAAAGAAGAATCATCTGATTCTTTACTTGAGTTGCTAAATATCTTATTGTCTTTAATTTGAAAATGTTTAACATTTTATTGTAATAATGTTTTCTTAAAACAATATCATTTTGTTGCCAGTTTATATAGTTTCTGCTAAAAATAATGCCACTATTTTATTGATATGTAGTTTTATTAGTAAATAAGTATATCCATTCTATAACTATAAACTTATTGATTGTGAATATATATTTTCTTAAAGATTTAAGTAAAATGTAATTTCTTATAAACCACAGTCTTATTTGAGGGAATGTAAAGACAAGCGGGAGGCAGTGTATTTGAAGACACGTTTAACTTGGGGGATAGAAAACATTTCATTTTTTTCTTTTTTTCTCCCTTCATTGCTTAACACATTTTCCTATTTTTTTCCCCTCTAGGACTGTTATGAACACTATCCAACAATTAATGATGATTTTAAATTCAGCAAGTGATCAACCTTCAGAAAATCTGATTTCCTATTTTAATGTAAGCCATATATGAAACATTATTTATTGTAATATCTTGGCAAAGAAACTTGAAATTAAAAGTTAAAGTACTGGATTCTTTTTAAAGTACTTATCTCCTATCTAACATGTAGTTATCCATAATCTTTTCTTGCTTTTTTAATCCTACAAAGTAGATATTATTAGTAGTATTGTTTTATTTATACAGTGTTATTTAAAAAAAATTTTATATTTACCTATTTGCCTTGCTCACCATTCTTCCTTACAACTGATGCCTCACTTCTGAGATCATTGTTTTCATCTTCAGATATATCCTTTGATAATTACTTTAGTGGTATTAATTTGGGATGAACTTTTTGAGGTTTTGTTTTGTTTTTTGGTTGGTCTGAAATTTTCTTTACTCTTATGTTTTTGTGAGATCACTTTGCTGGATCTTCAATTCCAGGTTGACATTTACTTTTTAGACTCTTATAAGTTTGAAGATAATACATTGCCTGGATCCCATTTTTGCTAATTAAGAAGTCTTATGTCACTCGATCTAACTGTTGTTCCTTTATAGTTGTCTATCTTTTTCTCTCTGGCTACTTTTAAGATCTTTTCTTTGAATGTAGTGTTAGATAGGACTTAACATTCCCCATACCCCTATAATCTTTTTCATCCAATATTTAACCCATTTTTATTTACAATTCTTACCTGGCCCTGTTAGCATTGTAGTTTGCAACTCCTGATAGACAATGAGTTTGATATCTGAAGGCATCTGCTACCCTCTCTCCCCTGAAGACAAGGAGAGAGAAGGAGAGAGAATGAAACTATCATCTATGTTGCTTGCTTGCTCCTTCACTCCTTCCTTAAACTCAGATGAGGGTTGGGACCCACTGAAATGCTCATCCTCTAAAATTGGACGTAGGGTCAGGAGACTTATTAAAATTTGGCTTATTTCAGCAACTGTGCTTTTTGTACTTGTTAACAATTCATTCATTGCCCATAACCTGTCTGTAATTTTGTCATAATCTGTTGTCGTCTCTTGCTATGTTCCCCCAGGAATTAGCAAAGTAATATCTGTCATCATATTCATAATTGTTTTGGCTCAGAATTGATTTTGTTTGTCCAACATGCATAAAGTCACTTTTGTTTATGAGTTATCTATAGCACAAGAATATATGCCAAAACATATGTACCCAGGTACCTAAACCTTTTAGCAAGGGATAATGGAAGTATTTAAAAGAATGATAAGCTCTTTCTTGTCATATCATTTTGAATACTTCCTCCAATATTTGGAGTATGTAGGAGTTCTTTTTTATTTAAAAAAATTCTGCCTCAAACACTTTTTTTTAAACTTGGAAACTATATGATCTTTATGTTTTTATCCAGTTTTTCAACCCTCGCTCCCTTCCTTCCCTCCTCCCTCTAGTAGTCGCTAGTGTCTATTGTTGCCATCTTTATGTCCATGAGTACGTGATATTTAGCTCCCACTTATTAATGAGAACATGCAGTATTTGTTTTTCTTTTTCTGTATTAATTTGTTTAGGATAATGACCTCCAGCTACATCCATGTGGCTGCAAAGGGCATAACTTCGTTCTTTTTTTTAATGACTGTATAGTACTCCATAGTGTATAAGTACCACATTTTCTTTATCCAGTCCACCACTGATGGGCACCTAGGTTGATTCCATGTCTTTCCTATTGTGAATGGCACTCCAGTGAACATATGAGTGCATGTGAAAGACATTTTCTAGAGCTCAATTTAAAGCTTAACTTTTAATGAAGCTTAAAAGCTTAATTATGTAGATGATAAGATGCATATGTCAAAGTGAACATGTCTTGAAGGTCATTATGTTTTTCCTTCATTTTAATTCTCTATTATTTCAAGTTTCTTAATTTTTAAAATTAATGCCATCTTCCCTCCATGTGAAATCTTAGAAGCTATGAACATTTTAATGGACATTTTGGCAACAATTGTTTTATGACAGGAAATGCTTGTTTGTTATATGTTTCTAAGATTTGTGTGCTGTTTTTTTTTTTCAGGAATATAGAATTGTTGATATTCTAGAATGTGAAAATGTTGACAGACAATGCACATTAGAATGAAAATTATAATCTTCTTCTTCTTATTTTTTTGAGACAGAGTTTCACTCTGTCGCCTAGGCTGGAGTGGAGTGGCATGATCTTGGCTCACTACAACCTCCACCTCGTGGGTTCAAGTGATTCTTGAGCCTCAGCCTCCCAAGTAGCTGGGATTACAGGAGCCTGCTACCGTGTCCAGCTAATTATTGTAATTTTTGTAGAGATGATGTTTGACCATGTTTCCCAGGCTGGTCTCAAACTCCAGACCTCTGGTGATCTGCTCATCTTAGTTTCCCAAAGTGCTGGGATTACAGTCATGAGCCACTGTGCCTGGCCATACTCTTAATTTTAGAAATTTTATTTTTGAATGTATATTTTGAATGTGTTTTATGTATAAAGGATTAAAAAAAATCTTTGTAGCTGATGAGAATCATGCTGTGATTACTTTTAATATATCATAATATGAATTATATAATATTATAATACATTATAATATGCATTTTAATACATCATCTTGTGATGTGTTTTAATTATTAAAGTTGAATAGCCCCATTCCAAATGATACATGTATGGGAACTTCTTTTGAACAATTTCCCTATCTTGTATTTCTGAAAATGTAATTAAATGATTTAGCTAACTCATAACTCTTTCAAAGCACATTTTAAAATTAGGAAATGGGCTGGGCATGGTGGCTCACACCTGTAATCCCAGCACTTTGGAAGGCTGAGGTGGTTGGATCACTTGAAGTCAGGAGTTCGAGACCAGCCTGGCCAACATGGCGAAACCCCATCTCTACTAAAAAGACAAAAATTAGTGAGGCATGGTGGCGCTTGCCTATAATCCCAGCTACTTGGGATGCTGAGGCAGGAGAATCACTTGAACTTGGGAGGTGGAGGTTGCAGCGAACCGAGATCGTGCCACTGCACTCCAGCCTGGGCAACAGAGTAAGACTTTGTCTCAAAAAAAAAAAAAAAAAAAAAAAAATTAGGAAATGATACCAAGCGCAAGCCTTGGTTTTATTTCATTTGCTTTTTTGGAAGCAACATACATCCCAATATAACCCTTAATTAAAGATATTTTATGAGAATGTATGAGGCTCTTTTTGATGAATGGAAAGCTTAACAAATTTGCTCTTCTCTAGCCTAGTGACAGAAAATTTAGATAATAGGGTTTTTTAGTTGTATTCTAGTATTTTTTGGTCATTAACATCCAATGAAATTATATTGTCTGCTTATGTTCAGTAGTTGTGGTTACCTAGTTATTGTGGAAGCGTTTCCACATTTTTATAAACAATTTTAAAAGTCATATATTATGGAGCAGAAAATATTAATTCTGATTACACAGTATCCTCAACATTGATTTCTGTTTTTACCTCCTAAAGAACTGCACAGTGAATCCCAAAGAAAGCATACTGAAAAGAGTGAAGGATATAGGATACATCTTTAAAGAGAAATTTGCTAAAGCTGTGGGACAGGGATGTGTCGAAATTGGATCACAGGTAACTTGAATTTATTTTAATTAGTGGTACTATAGAGTAATAATGTTAAAAGCAGCATCTTTCCAGTTTGTATAAATACTCTAACAGTATTTGTCTAGTAGTATAAAATACTGGCAGATACTATATCCCTGCTGCCTGTGTATGCTGCTATTTATAGGAAACTGTATGGGAAACTACCTCCCACCCCATTATAAAAACTATGTAATAAAGGAACACACACCACTTGTAGAAACTTTAGAAAATACAACTAAGAAAAAAATTGAAATCTTTGATATTAAATTTTTGATTTTGCCTTGACTTCTACATGTATGACTGTTCATGTATGCATATCCTAATGTGAATGGGACTATACTATAGATGCCATTTCTCAGTGATATTATTGAGTGGTATCATTATTATTTCAGGAAATCTAAAGCTAATATAATAGGTAAGAATATGGGCCATGGAGTTACAGCCCTGGGTTTATATTTGGTTCTACCATTGTCAATCTTGGACATGTCATTTAACTTCTCTGAGATTCAGGTTCTATATTTGCTCTGCTTTTTTGTGTGGCATTAATGAGGATAATATACAAAAATATATTGGAAAACTGTAGTCCACTGTACACATTTATTTCAGTGTAGTGAGGTTATATTTTGATGCCATCAGTGATTTAAACATTGATATTTAATGGTTCTTTTTGATCCTACAGCCATGCACCACTTAACAGGGATGTGTTCTGATCATCATTAGGCAGTTTTGTTGTGTGAACCTGGTAGAGTGTGTCTATACAAACCAATGTGTTACCATTTGTGTATCTAAACGTATCCAAACACAGAAAAGGTACATTAAAGATACAGTATAAAAGATAAAAAATGGAACACCTGCACAGAGCACTTACTATGAATGGAGCTTACAGGACTGAAAGTTGCTCCGAATGAGTCAGTGAGTGAGTCAGAGAGTCAGCAAGTGAATGTGAAGGCCTACAACATTACCTATGACATTACTGTACACTATCATAGACTTTATAAATACTACACTTAGGCTAAACTAATTTCATAAACATTTTTTCTTCAGTAGTAAATTAACTATAGCTCACTGTAACTTTTTTACTTTATAAATCTTCAGTTTGTAAAAAACTTTTGACTCTTGTAATAACACTTAGCTTAAAACACAAACACCTTGTCCAGCTGTACAAAAATATTTTCTTTCTTTATAATCCTTATTCTATATGCTTTTTTCTATTTAAATTTTGTTTTCAGTTTCATAAACGTTTGTGCCAAAAACAAAGGCAAACACACACATTAGCTTAGGTCTACACAGGATCAGGATTAACAATACCACTGTCTTCTGCCTCCAAATTCTATCCCAACTCTTCAGGGACAATGAAATGTGTGGATCTGTCATCTCTTATGAGGATGATGCTATCTTCTGGAATATCTCCTGAAGGAGCTGCCTGAGGGTGTTTTACAGTTAACCTTTTTTTTTTTTTTTTTTTTTTTACAAGTAGAAGGAGGATGCTCTAAAATAATAAAAAGTATAGTATAATAAATACATAAATCAGTAACATATTCATTATTAAATATTATGTACCATACATAATTGTATGTGCTATACTATGACTGGCAGTGCAATAGGTTTATTTACATCAGCATCATCACAAAGCTGTGAGTAATGCATTGCACAACATTACACTAAACAATAGGAATTTTTCAGCTCCATTATAATCTTATGGGACCACTGTTATATATGCAGTCAGTTACTGACCAAAAACATTGTTATGCGGTGCATGATCACGTATGAGATTTTTGCTCTTAATTTGGAATGAAATAATATGGTGTGTGTTTATATCTCTAAAATTTGGTTTTTCTTTCAAATAATGGGAACCAGTTATTTGGTTAAAACTTCTTGCTCATAAGGTCAGTTTGATCTGATTTTTGTCTGTGTCAGTTTTACTAAATTTATGGACAAAGACTGTCCTCTTAATCCTAGACAGCCATCTTGAAAATACATGTCCTAGGTCATGAGAAATGTTATAGAAGGTACATAAAGTGCTTAAAATAGTACTGGGCATATAACCTATCTTTAGTATGAATGATATAGACTGAAATGGAGTTAAGGAAATCCAGGTACTGGACCTACCCTCTTGTTAATTTACTTGGGAATGTTAATCACCACTTAATACTTAAGTCTTGAGTTTTAGACAAGCTAGCTTTTGTGTTTTCTTGGCGGCCATATTTCTAAGAAGGGTGAGAAGTATGTTTTAAGAAAAGGCTTTTTAAAAAATTAGTAATTGTCAGCTGGGTATAGAAGTGCATGCCTATAATTCCAGCCTCTTGGGAGGCCAAAGCAGGAGGATCTCTTGAGCCCAGGAGTGTGAAGGCCAGGCTGGGCAAAACAGTGACACTCCATCTCAAAAAAAAAAAAAAAAAAAAAAAAAAAAAATTAGTAATTGTGATTTTCTAAAATAGCAGGCTCT